>NC_143551.1:130576111-130888888 GCF_054136105.1 Typopeltis vanoorti
ATATACGTTGAAGAGCAAGGGTGATAATATGTACCCTTGTCTTACTCCACATCTAATATGTACGGTTTGTTTCCTTATTATTTGTTCTTATATATCCCATTTGTCTTACATATATCTGTTTGATTACTCTTCTATCATTATAGTCAACGTGACTTCATAATATTCCACATCATCTTTCAATTACCTTTGTCAAATGAATCCATAAAGCATAAAAAAAAAAAAAATCAGCTAACGCCTTTTATTCCCTTATAGTCCTTATCCTTGTAAGGATAAGGGACTGGCTTAAAGGGACGAAGCAAGAATGCTTTTCATCTTCCCCGTTATCTGTAGAGGACAGTGTAGGGATAAGGTGTTATTGAGCTATTAATTAAAGCTCTGATCATGGCAGGAGGGTAACAGCAATAACCGAACCTCAGTTAGAGCTTCATTGGCTACAGTATTGCCATCCATTACCCTCCCAGGGTATTGGATTGAATGAATCCTATTCCCTTATAGGGAGTAGGCGAGGCCTTTATACCCTATCTAGCTTTGAAGACTGAGTGGGCAGTTCAATCTCCATTGGTAGCCAATCAGAAATAGCTGGCCCATGTCTATCACTAATTATAGCAGCCACCGATGAAGTGGCTGGCAAACAAGTGCTGCCATCTCTTGGTACCTAACCCAAACAAGATATGTTACTGTCTGAAATAATGTGGGTACTACGGTCGATTTTCTTGAGTTTACGGGATAAAAAAAAACCGAGTTTCCGGGAGGGAAAACCCGCTTGCCCATGCCAGAGATCGACTAACTCGGGAATCGGTCGAAGAAAGGCTTAGAAAAAGTTCCTCCAGTCAGCGACTAGACTTGAACTTAAGTCTGACTTCAAGCGACCAAGTGCAGAGGACGCAAGCGCCACTTCCACTGAGCTACACAGGCCCTTCTATGAAGCATATATATGTTTTTTTGGTTTAGCTCCATTCTTTTTTTCGATTATAGTTCTCACACTTATTATTGCCTCTCTTGTTCCTTTTCCTTTCCTGAATCCATATTGGCCTTCCTCTAGTTGTGAGTCTATTCTTTTATATATTCGATTTTGTATTATTTTTAATAGGATTTTGCTGATGTATGTAATTAGAGTTATTGTTCTGTGTTGGTTACATTGGAGAGCATTTGCTTTCTTGGGGATTGGTATCATCAGGGATCTTGTGAAGGCTACTGGGAAATCTCCGTTTTCATATATTTTAGCTATTAGTTCAAATATATCATTTTTTGTTTCTTCATCCACATTTTGAAGGGCTTCACTTGGGATATTATCGATTCCTGGGCTCTTTTCGATTAAGTTTATAAGTGTTTTTCAAACTCTTCTTTTATTATTGATGGTCCACTATTGTCTTCAGCTTCTGTGTCATTTTCCTCCTGTTCTTCTCCTTGATACAGCTGTTCAAGATATTTTTTTCCATTCTTTAATATTTCTTCAGAATAAATAATTACTTTACCATTCTCATCTATTAAGGCATTATTATGTGTGGCCTTTTTTCAGTTTGTTGCTGATTTTTGTTATTTGGTTATAAGCTGTTTCTAGATTTCCTTTATTAAACAGTTCTGTCTTCTTATATTCTTTATGGAGGTATTCTTCTTTTGCTTGCTAACATTTTTTTGTTATGAGATATTTTTAATTTCCTGTATTTTTCTCTGTGTTCTAATTAAAAAATTTTCATTTTTTTAATTTCAATATGTTGATCTTTGTGTTGTTGTTGTTGTTGTTGTTGTTGTTGTTTAATTTCAGTTGTGTTTTCATTAATACAAGCTTATGGTCACTATCAACATTCGCTCCTGGGAAGGCTTTACTAAATTTGACTTGGTTTTTAAATCTTGCTTTAAGCATTATATAATCAGTTTGGTATCTATTTGGGTTTCCAGGTGCCTTCCAGGTGAATCTTCTTCTTTGTATGTTTGGAATATTGTGTTTGTGATTATTAATTCCTTCTGTTTGCAGAAATCTACTAGATGTTGTCCTCTATCGTTTCTCTGTCCTAATCCAAATTTTCCTACAGTATTATCCTCCTTCCTTCTCCTACGATTGCGTTCCAATCTCCCATTATTACTGTGTTGTCGCTTTGTTTGAATATCTTCCACATATCTTCAATTTGCTCATACATTTCAGATATTTCTTCATCTTTGTGACCTGTCATAGGCATATACACCATTATAATGTTCGGGTTCAGATTGCATGCTAATTTCCATGATTCTGTCACTGTGTTTGATTGTTGTGGTTATTTTCTTGCCTAAGAGTTTCTTGAGTATTATTGCTACCCCTGTTTTTCCTCTCTCTCTTCCTGAGACTATTATCCTGTAGTCGTCGCTCTAGAAATCACCTTGATCTTGCCATCTTGTTTCACATATTCCCAGTATGTCTATATTAAGCCTATTCATTTCCTTCTTGATGTTTTCAAGTTTTCCCATTTCTAATAGCATTATCACATTCCATGTTCCTATGTTTGTAAAATTTTTCTGCTTCTTTCTGTCTGTATCAGGGTTTCGCTGGTTTACGACCTGAGAAGCCTGATTTCTTTCCCTGCCAGATGTGACTCCTCTCATGGAAGCTTCATCCCCGATCTCACTTTGATTGTTTCTAGTTTCCATGCTGCTTTTTTCTAGGGATATTAATGTGGTAGTATTCCCTTGCTTTCCACATCGCAGTGTTACAACTCTTAGTTTTATAAATTGGTCTGGCTTGTAAGTTTCTGGTTATGAGCCTTTCTAACATGAATTATCTTGAACCTCAGGCCAGTACTTGTAGTTGCTGCTGCTCACTACCAGGGTTTGTATCGAAGTTTCCCCTCTCCACAATTTATAATGTGTGGTAATTAGTAAGGTGTATTTTTCTTATATAAATACATTTCTTGTTTGTATATTATTTGGTGATATATTTTAAATGAATTGTATTGTTGTCGAGAAAGAAAGAGATGCAGTCAGGAGCATATAAAATATATGAAAAACAATAGTAGAATTTATAAAATGATGCGAGATCAAAAAAAAAAAAAAATCAGCTAACGCCTTTTATTCCCTTATAGGGAGTATTCGAGGCCTTTTAACCCTATCTAGCTTTTGGAGACCGAGTGGGCAGTTCAATCTCCACCGGTAGCCAATCAGAGATAGCTGGCCCATGTCTATCACTAATTATAGCAGCCACCGATGAAGAGGCTGGCAAACAAGTGCTGCCATCTCTTGGTACCTAACCCTAACAAGATATGTTACTGTCTGACATAATGTGGGTACTACGGTCGATTTTCTTGAGTTTACGGGATGAAAAACCCGAGTTTCCGGGAGGAAAAATCCGTTTGCCCGTGCCAGAGATCGACTAACTCGGGAATCGGTCGAAGAAAGGCTTAGAAAAAGTTACTCCAGTCGGAGACTAGACTTGAACTTAAGTCTGACTTCAAGCGCCACTTCCACTGAGCTACACAGGCCTCTATGATGCGAGATTACAAAAAAAAAAAAAAACTGTCAGTGATGGAAGATACCATACTGCTATAAATGTTATGTGTGTGTGGGGGGGGGGGGGGGAGGGTGGATAATTAAACGAACTATTTTAATTTTTTTTTACTTTGACTTCAAAGTAGCCAAACCAGTTCAATATCAAAACGGACATAAAATTGACAGCTCAACTTCAGCATTGAAATACTGTGTTCTTTATATAAAGTAAAACAATTTTCTGAGAATCGAAAACACATTTTTTCAATTCTTAGAAAAAACACTTTGTGATCAAATAGAAAGAAATCAAACACTATACCATTTAAATTTCAAGACAGGTTTATCGTTTTTTTTTTTAAAAAAGAAACATCGATAAATATTTCGACGACATTCATAATTGAAATTGAAAGTGTGGTCCCCTGATCATACAGGGGACCACTACACTGACACCGAAACCGTATTGAAAATTTCCTTTTTATTGATAAACTAGGCCCGCCAGTGTCAGTGATGGCTAGTGGTTGACCTCCCCTTGATACTGAAAAAAAAATGGTCTAAAATAGCCGTCCCCCATAATTCCTTTTATAATAAAACGTGTTAGTGGATTTATTCATTTGTTTATTATCTGAATAAATTATTTGCCAACTGCATTGCTTATTTGTTATTGTTATTTTATTATAGCAATTCTTTTTTTAAAAAAATCAAGCATTATATTTTTAATCTTTCATTATCATCAGATCCGTTCATACGAAGGTACTTATTTCAAATGACCATTACTGGAAGTACTCCTTAAGGGGGCTTGTTGTAAAGGTTTCCTCTATCCCTCAAATTTCCTTTCAAATTCATATATTTCTCTCGTTTTCTCCAACTATTTTGAACGTTGAAGTGAAATGAGTGAATAGGCGAATAATCGCCTAACTAAAGTGCTGTCGCCCTCTCCACTCAATAACTTGTCAAATCCTCTCAGTTCATCATACGACTTTGTTGCTACGACTTCCTCTGCTCGTTTACTCCACTTATCAAAAGTCTCAGTCACGCTACTAATTCTCACTAGGAAGGTGGGAAAAATGAACCTTCTCATTTACCACACTTCTTCTTCTTCTTCTTCTTATTATTATTATTATTACTTCAGGCAACTCCAAGAAGTCGACAGACTCATCGAGGGAGGCCCTAACATCATGTCAAGAACAACTATTCTATATTCACACAGTATCTATCATACTTCGCCTTGAACTCATTCACGGTCATAGCACCCACAACAGACTCTGGCAGCTTATTCCATTCATTTACCACTCTCCAAGAAAAAACCTAGCTCTAACACCCTTGTTAACCACATTCTTGCCCAGCTTCCATGTATGGGCCCTAGCCCTCCCACCACCAGTCCTATTCTCAAAAATATCTTCTTGATTGATCTTATAGAAACCCTTCAGTAATTTGAATGTCTCAATCATATCACCCCTTTTTCCGCCTAACAACCAATTTTTGCAACCCACAAATCATCAGTCTGTTCTCATAAGGTTCATTCGACAGACCTGCCCCCATCTTGGTCACTCGTCTCTGGATCTTTTCCACCTTCACCCCATCAAGAAGAAACCCTGGCGCCCATATCTGGGCACAGTAGTCCAGATGGGGTCTTATCAGGGCTCGATATAGAGGAACAATAACTGGTTTGTCTCTGCTGGTTAAAATATTTTTCAGTAACCATGTGATTTGATGAGCTGATTTAGTCACATTTGCAATGTGCCCCCTAAACTTCAACTTTCTATCCACAAACACTCCCAAATCCCTGGCCTCATCAATCTCCTGGAGCACAGTTCCATCAATGTGATATACTGCTGCTAATCTTTTCACTCCAAAATGCATAAACTTACAGTTTGCCACATTAAATTGACATCCAATTTCCCTAGCCCAGTCCTCCAAACTATCCAAATCATTCTGCAAAATTTTGACATCCTGTGCACTCACAATTGCTCTACCCAACTTTGCATCATCAGCAAACAAGTGAACACTTCCTCTCAGATCCTTTTCTATATCGTTAATGAACAAATTGAAAAGTACTGGTCCAAGAACAGAACCCTGCGGCACACAACTAGTCACAAGCCATCTTTTGGAATCCACTCCTGATGAACAGTCTCACCAATTGGTGGCAACGTGGTCATATTCGTTACAGCCAAATTCTTAGATGCAGTTACCAGGTCAAGCACTCTCTGACCTCTAGTATTTTTCATTACATATTTTAATGATGGATTTCCCCCCCCCCCCATACTAACACTCTTCAATAATTAATTTCTGATTTATTGAGAGAAGGAGCAATCTATTTGCTTGTCTGCTGTATTTGCAAATGTTGTCAAAGCAGTTCATCAAAATTTTAAAGTTCTACACTGAGCTCGAAGCTCCTTCCCTTTTCCTAATTAGCAGATCATATCCCTCATTAATATAATGGACCGGCCGGCTTTACGAGTCATTGACGTCAGCTTGACGGTGCAATGGCGGAAGTGTGTCATATCGAACAAGTCTCGCTGTTGGACTGTGTAATGCATAACTTTAGTTGTAGAATGTTTTTTTCTATGAAAGCGTAGAAATGCTTGTAAAATGAAATGTGTGTATATAAACTAGCCTTCCTCTGACAGACATCGAATATATATATATATATATCCTTATTCCTGTTTTTTTGTACTTTTAGAAGAATGTCTCTGCTGTGTGTCACTGGTATGTTATCCTTAATTTTCACTTCATTCTTAATTATCGTTGTAAATTTCCTGTGCACAAATACTGTTTCTCTGCTTGAGTTTTTTTTTTATGAAAAAAAAATTTTTTTTTTTACGTTTTCCGTGAACACTACGGGTTTTCTGTTTTAACTTTCATGAGTTCTCTCATTAGCAAATACTTAAGTCTCCGCTACCAGCATGTTTTTCCCGGTGAGCATGAGTTTAAAACGAATTTTGGATGAGCTGGAATCATACCATTAGTTTCATCAATTAAATTATTAACTGATAATCACGTGTTTTTCGCATCGGTTATTCACATAGTATTAAAATGCAGATTGATAATGTACGAAAGAAGTACCTTTGTAATAATGGATAATTTAATAGTACTTTTGAATTCATTATCACATCATTTCCTCAATGGGCACAGTGTTAGTAGCATATATGAAGATGTATTTAATAATGATATCTGTACATTTAAATGTTTAATTAAATGTACAGATATCATTAGATGAATTAGTTTTATGCAAAATGCTTACTTGATTTTACTTCAGATGGAAGTCTCTGCTTTTACCGCTGTTCTTTTAATTATTTGCAGACGTAATTCCAAGAAATGAAACACTTAAAAAAATAAAGCATCTGTTCAGATTTGTTTACATAAATATTAATATTTTAGTATTACCTGTCAAAGCACGGATATTCACTTCAGCAAATCATAATTAATAATTTTTGTTTATTATTAAGTGCAAAACTGAGTGAGAAAATGAAGCCTGACTTAAATAGTTTAAATATATTCAATTTTTGCTTATGATGCAAAGTTGGATAGCATAATAGTTAAGTCGATGTAGAGAGCCAGCAGGATGATTTAAAAGCTCGCAATATGGGCAAAAGATAATGGATGTTAGTTTAATGTGGATAAGTGTCAAGTTATGCATTTTGGGGTTAAAAGATTACATGTTCTGTACCAGATTAATGGAACTGCACTCCAGGAAATTGAAGCTTGGAAACTAGATGTTGGTGGATAGAGACAGCTGAAGTTCACAGGGGTATATTGCTATGAGTTACCTTGTGTCTAAGTTAGCTCATAGGAGTATGTGGTTATTGAAGAACATGCCACATTTAGAGATAGTGAAGTTCTTATTCCTAAGGCATTGATACATCCACATATGGATTGCTGTGCTCAGGTCTGGTTGCCTGGATTCCTTGGAGGTGAGCAAGTTATACATAAGATTTAGACAAGTGACCAAGTTAGTGAGTAGTCTGTGGAATGTCTCCGATGTTGATAGATTGAGAGTCTGAGGGTTGCAGAAGTTGGTTGGTATGTAGAGAAGAGTGGATATGATAGAAACATTTAAGTTACTTAAAGAGTTTTATAGGGGAAATATTTCAGCAGTTGGCTAGAGGTGGAAGAACAAGAGATCATCCTTGGAAATTAAGTCAGAGTGTGGTTAAGAAAGGTTTGAATGTGGTGAGTGTGAGTGTGAGAATGAGGAGAGTGGTGAATAAGTGGAATTCGTTGCCAGAGTTGGTTGTTGAGTCCTTCGTCTGTCATTTATTTCAAGGAGGGGTATAGTAGATATTGTATGAATAGTTTGTCCCCCATGATGAGTCTTTGGAGTCTGAGGTGCCCATATAATAGCTGGAAGACCATCAAACCAATTGTCATAATCTGAATGATGGTGATTGATAGTTTCAATAAGATGTGCAAATTTTTTCTCTTATTATCTTAAAAACTTAACTGTAGATGACTTAAATGGCTTGGCAGATTATATTGGCAATCTTATTATAATAACGCCATAATCTTAACACCATAAGATGGAGACTTACTTGAAAAGTCTTTGTGCCAAACTTTATCTAGTGAGGTGTATTGTAGTGTGATAAAAAAGATAGGTCATAACTTCCATAAAACATTCTGACATTTCTGGTAACATACATACTAGCATATTTTAAAGGATGAAGTGATGTAGTACTTCAGTAAAATTTGCAGACTGAGGATAAAGATTCATTACATGTAATGCACAACCAGAGAGAAGACTCACAAACCAGTTACAAATGTTGAACACACCACCATAAGATGGAAACTTACTTAAAGCCTTTGTGCCAAACCTTATCAAATGCTAAGAGACATCAAGCACAGTAATTTGAGTTTCTCCAAATCTCCATGGCATTTGTCCAAAGTTAGTTGCGAGAGGTTTTAGGAAGTGCAGAATTTGATCTAAACAGATTGTGTGAAGAATTTCGTTTATTAACTATAATTCGTATAATTTATGGAACAGAAGATTTAATTGAAGTTCATGAGCCAGTTAAGTGAATGTATAGGAAAGATAGTAGGATTTTCTTTTTTGCAATTGAACTGACCCAAGCCCTACTAGATGCATAATAATAGGGAGTGTGGGGGATTGAAAATATGTTGAATGGCCTTCATCAGCTTATAGGAGTAATTATTATAGCAACCACCATGGAGTCAGCAGACTCGCGCGTGTGTGTGTGTGTTTGGGGGGGAAGGATAGGATCCACTTAAGCAGCACCTCTGTTGTTGTATTGAATCTTGAACTTATATTTCTTGCATTCTATAGTGTATTTCCCTCACTCACTCACTCACCAATCTCCATTTAAAAAAAAACATACTCTTTACGCCCTTTTTTGCCACACTTTTACAAAATTTGCAGGGAAGGCTTTTTTATGATCCCTTAAAATCTTCTCACTAACTTAAATTCTGTCATATCACCTCTTTTCTGCTTATCCACCAAACTCTGCAGTAGACACTGTCAATCTCTTCCCATAACTTGAATTCCAGTCCTGATATCACAGTAGTCCATATGTGTTCTGACCAATGCTTTATACAGTAGCACAATCTCTTCCTTATCTCTACTTGTCACTCTACTCCTTATCATACAAGCAGTTGTATGATAAGGAAATCTTTGAAATCTTATCAATTTCAAAATGCAACACTTTGCATCTAATAAATGATAACTAACATTGAGTTTAATAGGTCGTAATATGGATAGTTAAACCTACTAGTTTCGCCACATATGCTAGTGACATCTTTTGGGTTAGAAAGAACAAAATAATGTACAATAAGCAGTACACATTAACCATTACATAACTAAAACCGAACCAGTTTTAGTTATGCATTGGTTCGTGTATACCATTAGCCTGGTTGGGTATTACACATTATGCATGAAATCATATTGAGAATATCTACATCTCTCTTTTATGTGCTCATTCCCCAATACATCTGCCATGTTTTGCTTAGGAAATGCTGAAGTTTACAGCTCTAATTCTCAACCTCACCATCATTCTATCACTTGTGAAATACTTCTAACTTGTTATAAGTTCTTTTTTAGATGTTCTGTGTTTGTTTTTCAACAAATGGCCCATTGCTGTGTGGCATATGAACTAATAAAAAAAAAGTCAACATAGTACTTCAGTCAGATGACCTTTTCCATGCATGTTATTCAAACTCTGTAGTACTTCCTTTTTACAGATTTCTATAGTGCTGGATTTTTTATTTATTTATTTTTTGACAGCTTACATCTGTACCCTGAAATCTCTCTCGTCGTCTACCAACCCAAAACTTTACCTGATTTAAATCTGAACAATGTAAATTGGGATGAACCACCAGCTTATAAGCATGCTCGATCATAGTTTCATCATATATTGAGACTTTTTTTTTTATCATATTTGCAATGAAAAATTAACCAGCTTGCTTTGGAATACAGAGGCAAGCTATTTAATTCAACTTCAGTTACATTTTGTAGCTGAAAATTAGTGATTTGACTGTACTTGATATAGGTTGGTTATGTTGCATTAGAAAATAGAAACCACCAGCACAGATTAGATAGCAGGCAAAATTATAAACCGCACTTCACGCAAATTATGTATTTTCAGATCATTATGTATCTTCAAATATATTTAAGAAATGAATGTGACACTTAAAGTTCTCATCTAATAGGACACAATTACAAATTTCTTTCCAAAAATTGTAGAAGTACAAGCTTAGAAGCTAAAGCAGCACATTTAGGCATTTCAGATTTTTTCTCCTCTATGTACTTCAGTTACAAATGCTATGGAAATTTTTTTAGGTAAATCCTCAACATATCGTTAAAATTTTTTTATACAAAATTTATCCATTATTATATGGTCTGCTTTTTTTTTTTTTTTGAAGAAATTTTTAAAATATATTTTACCTAGTAAGCTGGACTTTCTGTCACTCATTTTGTAAGTGCCAGGTGAGGGGATTTCAAATTAGGGATATAGAAATGTAGGTTCTTTTTAAAATAAATCTTGCCCAGATAACACTGCTATTCCCCCCCCCCCCCCTCCATGCACAACAAGCATTTACACATAAATGATGCAGAATTAAAAACATTTTACTGATGAATTTAAAGTGCTTAAAGGTCTCTGCTGAAAAATTAGATGACTCTTCAGCAGTGATTTATAAACAAAAACTGTATATTAATTTTATTCACATATATTCTAAGGTAATTTTTTGGTAGCTTTTCCATTTATTGTTCAGGCCTCTTAAGCATTTTTTTTTTTTTTTATGGAGTATTTTTTGGAATATCCATTGTTTTTCCTCTTATAAATTTGCATCTTCCGCATCTTTACCCAGATCCCCAAAATATTCATGTCATATCAAGTAAGCAGCTGTTTTTTGTCTGATTAATAAGGTTAAGCAAACATAAGCCATTCAGCACTCACATGTCAGTACTGGGGAATACCAGGTGCTGGTGACAAGTAATTTCTTTAGCAACTGCCAGATTGGCTTAGTTCGTATTGTCTCTGTTTAAATCATCCTTTGGCGTGGTTGCTTTAAACTCTTTAGGTGGTAGACTATTGTAATAATCCAATATGAAATCAATCTGCTTATTGGAGACCTGAAGTTGCTTGAAAAAGTACCATGTTTAGTCTCTCAAGCAGGGTTCCTGGATTATCTAATCTTGAACTTCTCACCAGTTACACACCCTTTGACCTCTTTTAACTCAAAGATGGCATCTGTGCATATGTTGTTCACTCTGTATACCATACCAAAGAGTTTTAATAATGGCAAACTGAGCAGACATATAAACACAAAATTAATAACGGAAAAACTCACGTAAAAAGATTATTTAATAGTATAATTTTCGCCTGTGTGTCACAGGCATCTTCATTACATTTTAAGCTCAAATTAAACAATAACTGACAATTCCAAAAAGCGCCACCTAAGTAGTGTTAAGATAATTAAAAAGGTCAATAAATTTCCTAACAAAAAAAAAAAAAAAATTATATATACAATAAAAAGTTAGGAAAGATTAGCTGAATTATAAAGTACTATCTCCCATAAAGGGGATAGACCTAAACCATGAGATCTGTTTAAGTTAGGAGATTGAAATAAAGTTTCACATGTTTCTTTATAAAGCCGTTCCATGAGGAACAGACTTTTGTGAAGGACTCTTGTCTTTTTCCAATGAACTCTGTCTAGTGATGATGGCAGGTTCTTCAAGTCCAGACTGTTCAGTTCAGGTTCAAGGTATTGAATATAAGAATGGTGTTGTTCTAGCTGAAATGGGGCAGATCTTCCTGTTTGTTCAAAATAAGATAATCCACGAGCGCAAGGAATCTGGTAAACACCTGGATAATTAAGATGTGGAAGCTTGTCCTTAGGAGAAGTGAGAAAGGTGGAGATTTTTCTGAACAGTCGAAAGGCAACAAAAATATTCAGTGGTTTTAAAACTTTTGCTATACGTTCACTAATGCCTTATACATAACGGATAGGAGTGCACATTATTTCTTCTGCATTTGAAGAGGAAGACATATTAAAACTGCTCAAAGAGCTTTTGATGAAGGAATTCTTATATCCATTAGATAGAAAGGAAGAAGTAATATATTGCAGTTCTTTCTGTAATAGATCGTCTGAAGAACAAAAGGAGTGGACCCAATGAACCAGTGTTTTAATAGTTCCTGCCTTTTGACTGGGATGGTGATGAGATTCAACATGGATATAATGGCCTGCATGAGTCTTCTTTCTATAGACTGAGAAATGTAGGTTACCATCTGGTTTGCGAAGAATTAGAAGATCTAAAAAAGGCTAACTTCTTATTTGATTCTACTTCTAGGGTAAACTGGATCCTTGGATGAAGGGCATTTAACTTAGAAACTGTTGAAGTTCATCAGAAGAGCCATTCCATATAACAAAAATGTCATCGACATATCTGAACCAGTGAGTAGGTCTGGGAGAAATGTTGTTCAAAATGTTTATTAAAGAAGTTGGAGATAGCAGGAGAAAGAGGATTGCCCATTGCTGTTCCTTCAATTTGTTGATACAACTTATTATTTTTAAAGGAAAAATAACCAGAATGTATTACAAAATCATTGAATTATTGCAACAGGAATTCCTTCAGATATTTTACAATGTCTGAAGGAATTCCTGTTGCAATAATTCAATGCTGTCAGATAAAGGAACATTTGTAAATAAAGAAACAATATCTAAACTGATCATGATATCCAAAATGTCCAAATGAAGATCTGAAATTTTATTTTTGAAATCCAAAGTATTTTTTATATAAGTATCAGTTCTTCTAGTTGAAGAAGTGAGAAAATTTGGTAAAAATTTTGCAATTTTGTAAGTGTGACAACCTATGCAATCTACAACTGGCCTCAACGGAATGCCTGGTTTACGAACTTTCGGAAGACCATACAATCTAGGTGGATGACCGAAGAAGGTTTTAAGTTTTTTTCTCTTGATATTCATTCCATGTAGATACTTTATCTATAAGAGAATTAAGTTTCTTCAATTGACTCCTGGTAGGATCCGATGTAAGAGGCCTATAAGTTGAATAGTCGTGGAGTAATAGAGACATTTTTCTCTCATATTCCTTCCTATCTTGAATAACTACAGCCTTCTCCTTGTCAGCTTTCGTAATAATTAAATTATTGTTATTCTTAAGTGATTTCAATGCTTTGAATTCAGAGTAAGAAATATTAGGACGTGGAGTTTGGCATTAATAAATGATTGCTAGCATGATTCTGCCAGGGTCAATCAACAAGGAATCTGCTAGACAAATATCATGCAAAAATTTTGCCAAGTCTCAGGTTATCTCCGAGATTTTGACCTGCATCTGGCACAAGGGTCTATTAAGTAAGCACCCATCATTTGGTCTGTCTTGTGATATCTGCAGCTGGATTGCCAATATCCTGATGGGACGTGTAGTGTATGTGATGATCGAGAGGCCCTTATTTTCTATCATTCCAACTACTGCTGTGTTCCAAGGGCTCTTCTCTCACCCATTCTCTTCTTTCTACCAGTGATACACAGCTTTGCTGATGACAGTGCACTACATTCCTTTCCATTCAAGGAACCTTGTACTACACAAATCACCACAACCTGCAAGAAGATGAGAGCAGTTCTTGCAACTTCTTACAAGAACTGCAAGAAGTTGATGAGGTTAGGGACTTGGGAGTTATTGTGGACAGAGAACTTAAGTTTCGTGGGCATATTGCAAGGGTTGACAAAACTTGACATCAAATTACATGGTTATTGAAGAACACACTGACAAGCAAGCATTAATAAGACCTCATTTGGACTATTGTGCACAGATCTGGTCACCTGGATTTCTTGGTGATGAGGAAACAGTGGAGAGGATTCAGAAGCAGGTTACGAAAATTGTTGTAGGCCTGTGGAACATTTCCTACGAGGATAGATTGAAGGTCTGTGGGCTTCAAAAACTAGTTGATAGATATAGGAGAGGAGATATGATAGAGGCATATAAATTATTAAAAGGGTTTTATAGGGTTGATACTGATAACTTTTTTTTAAGACCAGTGCAGGAAGGGAGAGAACGAGGGGCCATTCCTGGAGATTGTGTAAGAGTATGGTTAACAAGGGTGTTAGGACTAGATTTTTTGCTTGGAGGGTTATAAATGGGTGGAATGCATTGCCAGAGGTGGTTTTGAATGCTTCATCTGTGAATGAGTTTAAGGAGAAGTATAACAGTTATTGTGTGAATAATGGTTAGTATGTCAATGCTGGGTCTCCTGCGATGAGTTTTTTGACTGCATGGAGGCACCTTATAATAATAAATTCACATGGACAGAAGATACAAGAAATAAAAAAAGTCTCTGAATATGTTATTGTTTTGATAGTAATGTTTTCCCACTATTTCAGGACACAAGAGTATACAGATGATTTGAAATTGGAAGTGATCAATATTTACTTTTGAGGAGGATAAAATTGAATTTCATATTGAACTGAAAAGTATGTAAGAAAGTTTTTTAAAAAGAGTGAAAGTAGAACAGCTTTCAGAGGTGAACTGTAGACTCAAATACACAAACATCATTCAAGAAAAAAATGAAAGAGTTTGAAAATAAAAATCAAACCCTGAAGAAAAATTGATTGATTCAACCAGAGAAGCAAGTGGTGATATTGTCTGTAAGAATACAATGAAAACATGAATTTATAATTTCAAAATTATTTTTATTTTTCAACATAAACTCCCTTAAGACTAATACATTTATTCCAGCAATGCTCCTGGCCATTATCCCATCCCTGTAGTGATTCTCAGTAAGATCTGCAAAATACCCCCCCCCCCTCTACAGCTGCGATCACCTCTTGATTTGAAGAAAAAGCTGACAAGCAAGATAGAGTTTTAGTTTTGGGAAGAGATAGAAGTCAGAGGGAGCCAAATCTGGGATATATGGTGGATGTTTCAACAATTCATAGTGCATATTCCTTAATTTTCCCATTGCCAAAACACTTTTGGGCAGATGCATTGTCCTGATGAAAGATGATTTTTTTTTCTTCTGCAAACTGGATCTTTTTTCACAAATTTTTTCGTTTGGTCTGGTTAAAAGATCGGAATAATATTCCCTAGTTATTGTTTTACTCTTTTCAAGATAATTAATAAACAAAATGCGTTTAGCATCCCAGAACACCAATGCCATGACCTTTCCTGCTGATGGAACAGACTTTGTCTTCTTTGGCACCGATCAACTGGCTTCTGTCCACTGTTTTGACTGCTGTTTAGATTCTGGTGTGTAATGGAATCCAAGTCTCATCCATAGTAATAAATTGATGCACAAAATAAGTTTTATTATTGTTAAAGTGCTCCAAGCACTGTTCAGAGATCTTCATGCGAGTGCGTTTTTGATCTGCTGTGAGGAAGTGTGGCACCCATCTTATGCAAAGCTTTTTCATGTGCAATTTTTCATTCAAAATATATTCTACAAATTCTTTAGAAATGTATATAGTCTCAGCAATTTCACGCACTTTGACTCGCCAGTCATCCAATACCATATCATGCACTTGATCAATGATTTCTGGTGCTTTTTCGAAGTCCTTCACGTGGATGATCTTCAAGGCTAGTACGGTTACATTTAAACTCAGCAGTCCGTTTCTTAATTGTTGAAAACGAAGGAGAAGAGTGCCCATAAAGTTTAATGAACTTCGAATGAATTTTTTTGGCATTAAATCTTCTTTTACAAAGAATTTTATAACTGCACAATACTCAATTTTATCCATTTCAAGGGATACAGACAACACTTTTGTTTTAGACAGCTGTATAAACAAACTACTTGATAGAAGGACTTGCAATTTCACATGGATGCTTATGACAGATGTAACAACTTTGAAAAAAAACTCTTTCCAATAGCGTTGCTGTCTATGGTCGAGGCCAAGAACTCTTCGGACCACCCGCTTACAGTATGGCACAAAAAACAGTACTGAACAACTACAACAATATATGTCATAAAGGAAAGTTCAGTGCTGTTTTTCTTTTTGTGCCATACCTTACATGCAGCACCTACTCAACACCTCTTCACATCGACTCGAAACCCACAGAACAGATTTCTTTTCATCTTTTGTTCCTTTCTTCTTCTACTGCCTTTTGAGGTCTCCTTATTCATGAATTTTCCAAGGAAAATTCACTGCTCTTCAGACTAAATGTGAACAAGTTCCTTCTTGCCCATTCATTGTGACATACTATAGGTTAGCTAGCCTCTTGTGTATGGGATTATCATTAAAAAAAAAAAAAAAAACTGATAGGTTTCCATCCTTTGAATAAAAAGTGTATAAGAAAGGATTGTAGTGAACTGAATGATGACCTGTTTTTTTTTTCCAGCATAGTTTCCTTTTATCCTATTATATTAAATTTTTTTATTTTTTAATTAGGAATTAACTGACCATCTGCTGTCTTACTTATGCTATAGTGTTTTTTTTTTTTTATTAAATCAGTTCTTTTATTGCATTGTATATTCCATTCCATTGTTAATATACTCAGAATGCTTCGCTATTTATGCAAAAATTTTACATCAATTAATTTACTTCCACATAAGCTCAGTGTCCATCTTTAATTTTTACAAACATGATAGCTTACGTACCTAATTTTAACATAGAGTTTCTGTTGGCAGTTCCAGGGTATTTATTATACATTTCAGAATGAACATTGTCCTCATAGTGCAACCATTTGAATTCCTTGAGTCATTTTGCACTTCTTTGTTTGCTTTTAGTGGATGACACAACATAACTCTTTTCTTCAGTGGCTTTAGTATATTCCACTTCCTTACTTCGTCTTGTTTTGCACTTTACAAAATTAAAATGTGTTGGTTGCATTTCTTTACATATATTGTCTGTAATGACAAATGAGTTGAAAACCTCAAACAGCACATCAATTCTATGAATGAAACTTTTTTTTCCAAAATACGAGCACTGGAAACTAAGTTTGAACTAAACGATGATCAATGCCGCAATGAGAGTTCACCCTTGTCTGCAAATAAACTCTGTGACCTAATCGCATCAACAGTACATGACTGAATGGAGGTCAAAAATAAAAAAAAAGAATGCTGTTATTTTGAACTTTCCAACAGAAAATCACTAAAAGAAGACATCATCAAATTAGCAGAAGAATGCAACATCGATTCTAAAAATATCGTCGGGTGCCATTGTTTCAGACTCATAAATAAAAGAAAGAATGGAATTAACTTTCCACGTTTCGTAAAAGTGACTTGTGACATGCCTATAAGCACATCTAAATTAACAACAGCGATCAACAACAAGTTCAAAGACAATTCCCCCCCATCCCCCCCCAATCGCTCATACGTGCTCAACTAGACCTAACATTGCCCAGAAGGAACAAGGACACCATCCTTGAAGACAACTTGAAGAAAAATGCCAAAATGGAGACAACAGTTGGATCATCAACTACAAACAAGTTAAATTAATGCAAAAATCAAGTGATGCTACTAGTAGCCACCGTGGAGATCAGTATGCAGCACTGCATAGGAAATGTGCATAACCCTTGTGGTCAAACATATGCCTCACAGAACTTGTATATCCACTTCGCCAACATCTGTGGCCTAAACTTCAATCTTAATAGTGTTCACTACCATTTTCAGTCTATTAAATCCCACATATCTTTCCGGCAGAAACTTAAATCTCACCTTCCCCCAGCACTGTTCATCTCAATCTTCCAAACTAAACACTCTTTAACTCCTTTCAATCCAACAGTGACATCTGTGCATACATCCGCTCTGATATACCTTGCCAGAGACCACCCAACCTAAGATTGCCCTACTTGGACCTTCTTTGGTTGAAAATATCCTTTCCTCACTCAGTCAAATTCATTTGCTGTCTCTATCACTCCCCTAATGCAACCAACCACTCTTAGCTCTTTAATTTCCTTTTCTTAAAAATTGATTTTTTCCAGTTTCACTTTCCCAACAGCAAAATTATCCTCCTAGGAGATTTTGCTGTTGGCTCCACAACACCAGCTTGCTTTTCTCCTCCAGCTGTACAGATCTTACAGGTAGAGATGCTGAAACATTTGCAATCACTAAAGACCTTATACAACTTATTCGGATGCCAACCAGAATACTGATAACCTGAACCAATCCACAAACACCCTAGATCTCTTCCTCACCAATGACCCTTCCAAATACACAGTGAATGTAGTGGGTCCGCTAGGTAATTCTGACCACAATCTAATGCTCATCTCCTCCTCCATGCAACAACGCTTATACAGCCACTCCCATACAAGAGTAGTTTGGCATCATAACAGTGCCAAGTGGGACAGCCTCCATGACTTCCATTCCTCATTCTCATGGTTGGATTATTGCATTCAGCATTCCAACCCAAACATATGCACCCAACTTATCACCAAAGTAATCCTCACTGGCATGGAAATGTACATTCCCCACACTACTCTGAACTGCCATTCCCTAACTAAACCCTGGTTCTCCAAAAGATGTGCTATTCCAGAGATACTTAATGTCATTGATACAAGGCATCAGAACTGTCTTCACATGTACTCTCTTCAGCTGAGCCATGAGACAATTTGATATTGTATATTAGCCAGCCATGCTAGCAGTATTATTATATGTTTTTCCTCTGCATTTTTTAAAAAAATATCATAGTCTCAATTATTTCAAGTCTCTTATGTAATTGTAACCTTTTTTTAAAGAATTCACCTGCCATATCTCCCATCATTTTCAATATGAAAAATATCTGGAGCATATCAAAAATTATATTAAAATAAATTGCTTTCTTAACTTTTGTTATTATACGCTTCATTATACGGTTTTGAATAATTAGTATAAATTAATTGCAAGTGGAATCCATCCCTCTATTCATTGGACATCATCAGATGTCATGTGATCAGTCTGTTGCTCGGTGATGTGCCACACCAGTCCTTGCCAGGTGTTATATGCTTTTTTGGAGGCTTCGACTCTGAAAATTAGTCATTCTCGACACCATCCATCTCATTAAGGATCTACCACTTCCTCTTTTTCTAGGAACTTTACTTTGTATTACTCTTTTGAGAAGTCCTCCTTCCATCTTTTCAATGTGTTCAAATATTTCATCTTTCTTCTGTCAATATTCTTAATGAGCCTTAAAGTTCTGCTGATCTTTTCTAGCCAATCTGTTTGTTTGCCTTTCAGTATGTGATATAGTAAACTCTTGATTTAATGGACCCCAGTTCAACAGACTTCAGATTTAACGGACATAATTTGACAAAAAAATACAGATAATGAAATAATTAAAAAAAAATACGATGGTAAATCGGAAGCGATTGGCAGTGTTTATAAATTGTGTCTTTGGATACATTCATGATGTTTTGTGCATGTGCTTTGTTTCGGTAGCATAGCATCAGTAGCATTGCTTGCGCAAAACATGTGGTGTTTAGGCTGTTGCTGGAGTAATTTTTAGTTAAATCATTATTAATCATTATTAATATCAGTTAATATGTCTGAGGTTAAAAGAAAACGAGCAGACTTGGCGATAACACAAACTTGAGTTAATAAGTAAGAGTTGGAAAGTGGTGCATCTGTTACTCATGTTTGTGAACTTTATGGGGTGAAAAAGCAAACAGTTTCAGACATTACAAAAAAAAAAGACAAACTTACTCAGTTTTTGCTAAAATATAGCATTGAAAGCTCCAAAAGTGATTTCACTGTGGTGGATAAGAAATGTGAAGTTGACCAAGCATAAGAATTTAGAAGAAAGAGTTTACAAGTGGTTCATTCGACAGCGGCTTAGTTGTGTTGTTGTTCGTGGTGTGGAACTAAGGTTGACTGCTGAAAAACTAGCACAACACATGAGCATACAGTTCCAGGTGAATGATGGGTGGCTTTGGCGCTTTCATAAATGCCATGGAATTACAAACAGGCAAATATGTGGTGAAGCACTGAGCTCCAATATTGAACAAGCTGAGCCCTTCAGAAAATACATCAATGAAGTCATTGAATCTGAGGGTCTTATTTTGTCTCAGCAGATGAGACTGGCCTGTTCTATCATGCTGTTTACAAAAATGCCCTTGCGAACAATCATGAGATTAGCATGCCTAACCACAAATTAAACAAGGAACGCATTTCAGCTCTACTTTGTGCTAATGCCGATGGCACGCATCGCCTCAAGCCAATGGTAGTTGGAAGAGCATGAAAGCCTCGCCCTTTGAAGAATGTTATGAAACAGTTGCCTGTCATCTATTCCAGCTCAAGGAATGCCTGATTTACAAGTGACATTTTTTCCAACTAGTTTTTCAAGAGCAAAACCACCAAAATGAGTTCCTGAAAATCTCTCCCGAAGAAGTAAAAGCTGTTTTACTTCTTGATAGTGCAGCAGCCCATCCTAATGCTGAGAAGTTGATTAGTAGGAATGGAAGAAGATAATGTATCTTCCTTCCTCCAAACACCACTTCTATAATACATCCTATGGACCAGGGAGTTGTTGTTGCCTGCAAGAGGTTGTATAAGAAGTTTCTTGAAGAGGTTATGGTTATCTTGGAGAACGGAAACTATCCCAAAGAAGATACAAGAGGAGCCAGGACACTTCAAAATTTGCACACATACAACATCAAGTCCGCCATCTTTAATTTTGCTGCTGCTTGGAAGGAGATAAAGACTACAACATTAATGGCTGGACCAAGTTACTGAATGGGAGTGAACCAGAATATGCTTTCACAGGTTTTGAAACCTCTGATTTCCATGAAACTTTGATGCAAAGTGGTGATAATTTCAGTGAGAATGACATTGAACAATGGCTAGACATCGACGAGGGCAACCCAAGCTACCAAATTCTCAGCCAGGAAGAGATTGCTGAAGATGTTCTATGGGTGATCAGGAGGTTGACAACGAGTCAGAAGAAGTGGTTCCAGCTGGTCTGAAACTATCGGTGGTTAGAGAACACATGGACGACATCATCTCGTTCATAGGCGCATCTTCAGATCCAGAGGTGATTGCTTATTACGAACATTTTCGGTGATTTCAATTGTTAATTATTAAGAGACAGTATAAAGGTGGAAAGCAACTGAAACCTGATGCTTTTTTCAAGCACAATCCTCAGTAAAATGGTATTTACATAAAAATGTTCTCATTAAAATATATTAATCCCACACCAGTGAAAGTATTTTATTTTCAGTACTATTCCTAAGAGTTGTGATTTTACGGACAACCCTTAACCCCTAATAGTCCGTTAAATTGAGAATTTACTGTATCCTCAACAGCCTTCTAATAACATCACATCTCAAAAGCAGCTGTCCTTTAACCTGTCAGACTTCTTTGGGTTCCAAATCTCACATCCAGAATCCTCAACTTTATTTCTGTGGAGATAAATCCATCCTTCCAGATTTTAGACTAGTTTCTGTCTGTTGTTTTAACTGTTCCTAATCTTCTAACTCTTATCTCTCCATTCCCTGTGGCCTTAATTAACTCTGCTGGGATTCAGTCTGCACCCAGCGTCTTATTGTTGTTAAGCTGTTTGAAACAGCAGTTCTTGACATTAATAATGGATCCTAAGTACTCAAACTTGCTGACTTCTTTAATTCTTTCTTCATTAAGGTACACTTGTTTCTCAGTAGCTTCCCTGTCTACATTTTCTTTGAGAACCACAATCTTTGTCTTGGAAGAAATGAGCTGAAATCTTCTGTTCTTACTGATGTCATTAATTTTGTGAAGGATTCACCCTTGTTCTTCCTTGTACTGATCCATCTGCCACCTATCCTAATTCCTGTGTTAAGCTCATCCAATGCTACATGAATGATGTCCTCAGCATAGATACTTAACAGGTGAGGAGAAACTAGGCAACCTTATCTAACTTCCTTGCCAAAATGAAGCCAGTCGGTTTATCCAATATCTATTCTTACCACAGCTACTAACCTGCTCACTATGCAAGTTAGCCATCAACCCTATACACAGCTTTGCAGTTGATAAGCCTCCTACACAACTCATCCTACAGAACATCAACCACCACCCTGTCAACTCTGATCTCCAAGCCATCCTACAATGGGGTTCGGATAACCTCATAAATTTCAACACCAGTTCTGTACTATTTCCCATAAAAAAGAACAACTTTTTCCCAGGATCCTTTTTGACGATACCCAAATTTCCGGACAGCCTGAGATCTCGCTCCTTGGAATCACCCTCACATCAAACCTCTCCTCGCACAAACATATCTCAAACATTGCATCTTCAGCTTCAAAAAAACTGGGATTTCTCTTCTGCTCAAGACATTACTTCACCCCTGAACAGCTACTAACATTATACAAGCCACAAATCTGCCCAACTATTGAATACTGCTCCCACATATGGGGATAGGGCCCCTAAAAGCTCACTCAAAATGCTTCGCTCAATACAGAGGAGGGCAATTAGACTTATCAATGATCCATCCCTTACCAACTTTCTCCCCCCCACTTTCACACCGATTTTTGGTCTCTGCAGTAAGTATATTCTACAAATATTTCCATGGAAATGCTCATCCGAAATAACATCAATAATTCCCCCGCTCAGTACTAAGCTCATTGGAACACATGCAGCTGCTGCACAACATCCCTTCACAGTACACCAAGAAACAAACGGAACAAATTTCTTTTCCTCTTCCTTCATCCCTGCAACTGCTGCACCGTGGAACAGTCTCCCACCTGCTGTGTTTCCCAACGAATACAATTTAAACTAATTTAAATCAAATGTAAATAAATTCCTCCTTTCCCAACCCACCACCCATACACGGTCCTAATGTACTATAGGTTGACCAATCAATTTCCTGTGTATGGGCCCAACATAAAAAAAAAAAAAAAAAACCCTGATATTGTGTTGAGGTAAACCCATTAATTTCATTACCTCCTGCAATTTCATATGCTGAACACAGTCAAAAGCTTTGGAATAGTCTATGAAGCATATTACCATAGGGTGTCTAAATTCTTTATACTTTTCAGTGATCTGTCTAAAGCAAAGGATATGATTTCTTGCACCCTTGCCTTTCATAAAACTTGTTTCTCAGGCATCTTTGCCTCAACTTTAGCCTTACTGATTAACTATTTAGAATGATCTTTAATAAAATCTTGCTTGCATGAGAGATTAAACAAATGCTATTCCAATTCTTCATATCTCCCTTCTTTTGAATTGTATGAAAACAGAATGCATCCAGTCTCTAGGCCAGTGGTTCTTAACCGGTGTTCCCCGGAACACTGGTGTTCTGTGAACTTGTTACAAGTGTTCTGCTGGTGAACACAGTTCTGAGTGTAATTGGCAACTGAAGACTGCTAAGCGCTTTGACTTCTAAGCCAACAGAATACCGTTATAGATCAATGGTAGGCTCTATTAAAGGATTTGTTACCCTTGCAAAGAAAATAAACCCAAATGTTATACTACCAGTGGCACACCCAGAGGGGGGCCAAGGGCCATGCCTCCCCCAAAAAAAGGAAAAAAAAAAACACTAGAAAATTTTCCAAATTTTAAAATTCTTTTTTTATTTATGTTGTGTCGTGTCTTTTATTTCTATATTACTTATGAATTAGTGATCGTTGCAGATGCTCAGTCATAGGTTTCTTAAATCGTCTACTTAACTCGGCTCCCCCAAGATTAAATCCTGAGTCCCCCTACTGATATCTGAGCACTATGTTTCACACAGAGAATCCCTAGTTTCAAAAACATTACCGGCAATATTAAAACCTTGTAGAAAGGCTTATATACTGGTTAAACATGATAATTAATGCTTAAGGAATTGACAGCGTACACTAGAAATATAAATTAAATCAACTTTAATATATACTTTCCAATATTTTGGCAACGTCACATTGCCATCTTCATGGGAACTTAAGATAAAGACACATGCACGCAAATACTACATAACAGCAAATGAGAAACGAAGCGAGGAAGCTACCGTTTTCCTAAAGTCCTGAGTGCCCCCTGGCAGACTATATTAGGTGTTTCTTCGCTTTTGGGCTGAAGTTCTTCTGATGTATGTTTCCTAAGTTTGGGGCAGTCTCATGTATCCAAATTTGTTGAGGTTTGGCATGTTCCTAAGCGGTGAGGCTGATTCCATGAATAGTCTTTCATATTTGAACTTGCTGTGGTGTATTACTGTGGCGAGTATCCAGAGAATGGTCTGCAAGCCCAGAGTGGCTGTACTGGTGAAATTGGATGTAGTCCTTATGTTCTGAGATTCTGATATTTGCTGTCTTGCCTATTTGGCCAAAGTAGGACAGTTTACAGCTGCAAGAGATCTGGTATACACCAGGTAGGTCTAGGGGAAGTGGTTGGTCTTTAGTGGAGCTGATAAGGGATGCCAATTTTCTATATGGTCTGTAACAAGAGGTCATGTTTTTTTAGGATTTTGCTGATTTTTTCTGATGTGCCTTGGATGTAGGGAATGGTGATGGATTTAGAGTAATCTTTTTTGTGAAGAGGGGAAGGTGGGGTGTGGATAACTGGTTTTAGTATTTTTTGGATTTTTGGGGGAGGGGGGGGTAGCCATTGGCTGAGAAAGTGTTAAGGATGCGATTTAGTTCAGTGGTTAGGGCTTGGTCATTTGAACAGATTAGTTTAGCCCCGTTGAATAGTCTTAACTCCATATTGTTGTGAGGGGGGGGGGATGTTGGTGAATGTATCTATCTGCCTGTATGGTGGGTTTCTATAAACTGAGAAAACCATGGCACCATCAGGTTGGTGGGTGACTAGTGTGTGTCTAGGAAGGGGAGGCTATTGTTTTCCTCTTTTTCCAGGGCGAACTTGATTCTAAGGTGTTGGTTGTTTTAAGTGTGTTAAGAAGGAGAGGAGTATATCTGGGCCATGTGGCCAAATAGCAAACACATCAACGTAGCAAAGCCATATGGTACTTTTTGTGGGGCAGAGTTTAAGGCTTTCTCTTCAAATGTCTCCATAAAGAAGTTGGCCAAGGGTGGGGAAAGTGGTGAACCCATGGCTGTCCCCTCTATCTGTTTGTAGAATTTTTCCTCTCTCTCTCTATGTTCACTGGGCATCTACAGATGCTGTATGGTCACTCCGATGCTTGGTGATGTTCCACATGAGGCCTCGCCATGTAGTCCTGTTGTTTACTTTTCTGGCAACCTCAACTCTGAAGATCAGTCACTCCACACGCCATCCATCCACCTCATTGATGGTCTACCCCCCCACCCCCGCCTCTTTTTCCAGGAACTTTACCTTCTATTACTGTTCTGAGAAGTCCTCCTTCCATCCTTTCTATGTGTCCAAAATATTTTAACTTTCTTCTGTCAATATCCTTAAGGAGCCTTAAAGTTCTATTAATCTTTTCTAACACCCATTCATTTGTATGCCTTTCAGTATATGATATCCTCAACAGCCTTCTGTAACACCACATCTCAAAAGCAGATATCTGTTTCTTATCTGACTTCTTTAGGTTCCAAGTCTCGCTTCCATAAGTCGCTGTTGGAAAAACAACTGCATCTAAAATCCTCAACTTTGTTCCCATGGAGATAGATCCATCCTTCCAGATTTTAGACAGGTCTCTGACTGTTGTTTTAGCCATTCCTAACCTTTTTCTGACATTTTCTGAACAGCAATTCTTCACATTAATAATGGATCCCAGGTACTCAAACTTGCTGACTTCCTCAATTCTTTCTCCATTAAGATAACTTGTTTCTCAAGAGCTTCTCTGTTTGTTTTTCCTTTGAGAACCATGATCTTTGTCTTGCTAGAATTGAGTAGAAGTCCTCTGTTATTACTGATCTTGTTAACTTTGTCAAGAATTAGTCCTAGTTTTTCCATGTCATTACAAAGGAGTACTGTATCATCAGCATACCTCAGATTACTGATCAATCTACCTCCTATCCTAATTCCTGTCCTGAGCTGATCCAATGCTTCACGCATGATGTCCTCTGCATATATACTAAACAAGTGAGGAGAAAGTAAACATCCTGTCTAACTCCTTTTCCAACTTGAAGCCAGTCAGTCAATCCAACGCCTGTTCTTACTGTGGCTTCTTGCACCTTATACAAGTTGGCTATCAACCTGATAGTGTGTTGTGGAAAACCCATTCTTTTCATTACTTCCCACAGTTTCACATGCTCAACACAGTCAGAAGCTTTAGAGTAGTCTAAGAAACACATTACTAGAGGGAGTCTGAATTCTTTATATTTTTCTATGATCTGTCTAAGGCAAAGGATCTGATCTCTGGTGAGATCAGATCCTTTGACCCCTACCTTTCCTAAAACCTGCTTGTTCCTTGGGCATCTCTGCCTCAACTTTGGCCTCAATCCTATTTAGCATGATCTTTAATAAAATTTTGCTTGCATGAGATATCAAACTAATAGTTCTATAATTCTTGCATGCCTTCATATCACCTTTCTTGTGTAGTGGTATGAAAACTAACTTCTTCCAGTCTCTAGGCCATCATGATCCTGTCTCCCATATCCTTGTAATCAATCTATGAAACACTCTTATCCCTCCATCCCCTGTGGCCTTAATTAACTCTGCTGGGATTTCATCTGCACCTGGGGCCTTATTGCTGTTGAGCTGCTTAACTGCTCTTTCAACTTCATGCCTAAGTTGAGGAGGTTCCAAATCAAAATTTTCTTGGTGGGAGGACTCCGCATTTTCTTTATCCACTCTGCTGTACAGTTCCTCACAGTATTCTTTCCATCTGTTTTTGATTTCCAACTCTTCTGTTAGTAATGATCCATTCCTGTCTTTGATGACATTCAATTTAGGCTTAAACTTGTGCTTTAAGTAACGAACTAAATAAAACATCCTTTTATAATTATGCCTTCTCATCTGGAACTCTGTTTCTTCACATTTATTAGTATAGAACTTTTCCTTGTCCTGCTTGATGGTGCTTCTGATTTCTCTATGTAATCTCTTGTATTCTTTGGTCCCTGTGTCTCTTTGTTTTTCCAACTGCCTTTTGATTAGTTCCCATGTTGAATCTGATATCCATGGGTCTCTTGGTTTTCTTATTGGGCCGAGATACGTCTTCGCTGTATCCTGTATTATCATCTTGACTCCTTCCCAAAGCATTTCTGGTGAGATTTCCTCATTGGTCTCCAAAAAATCATTCAGCCGAGTTGATGTTTCTTCTGTGAATCCACTAGGAATTACTCTAACATCCAATCTAGTGGAATGTGCCTGACCTGGAAGTTTTCGGAGTCTTAGTCTTTCTTTGGCTCTTACCAGCTGATGGTCTGTACCACAATCTGCTCCAGGACAAGTATGCACATCAGAGATGCTTGTCTTCCACTGCTGGAGAGCCAGTATGTAATCAATCTGGTGTCTTGACCTATCAATGTTAGATGTCCAAGTACAGGTCCGTTGTGGATATTTCTGGAAGCAGGTATTGGTAATAACTAATCTGTTAGCACGGGCAAATTCCAACAGTCTTTCGCCATGGGTGTTACGTTCACCCAGAGCAAACATGCCACACTCCGGCCTGACTCTCATACTCTTTCCCACTTTTGCATTTAAGTCTCCACAATTGATACATTGGTAGGCTGAGCCTTAAGTCTAATGGAGAGTATCCTATCATTAATGGGGTTAAAACCAAGAAGGCTTCTTGCCTGAGCTGTCTTCAGCATCACAGCTACCCCATGATGTTTTGAGTCACCACCTGAGCAAATAACTAGCTTACCATCCTGTCTTTTGAAGTGACCTTCTCCATTCCATCTGGTCTCTGTAATTCCCAAGATGTCAATTTTATACCTATCCATCTCTTTACAGACAATCTCAAGAGTACCCATCTGTAAACCCCGGACATTCCTTGTGCCTATGTAAAATTTCTTTCTAAGATTAATCTTATACATTCTGTGTTGCTCATTCACAGTATCACTGACTTTTGATGGAGACTGTAATATACTTCTTGAACAGGACCCTCTGCCTAAGCCCTGAACGCGGCTCTGATTATTCTGCACGACAGCCGATGCAGCATGAGATGCATTATTAGGCACAATCATAGTAGCATTTTGGAGTGAAGTCACTGTAAGAAGAAAGTGGTAGGGTTGCAGAGGCCCTTTCCACATTAGATGAATAGCAAAATAGGAAAGATTCACCCCTAGCCCTCGAATACTCTATTAGCATTGGGGGGAAGGTAGCAAGAAGAAAAGAGAGAAGGAAAGAAAAAAGGGGAGGGACCAGTCTACAGATAATATAACAGATGTATATTACATGAAGTAAGGCATGGTCCAGCATCAGGTACCTTGGGTTTACCATGCCTGTACTCACTAAAGCGAGCCCTTGAGGATGAATTTTTCCTGCCAAACGAAATAGCCTGAGGCCATTGTGAACTGAAATAGGGCTGAGATATCGGAAATTGGCCTACTTTGGCCAAACAGGCAGGATGGCAAATATCAGAATCTCAGAACACAAGGACTACATCCGATTTCACCAGTACAGCCACTCTGGGCTTGCAGACCATGCTCTGGATACTAGCCACAGAATAAGGTGGAAGAAAGCCACAGTAATACACCACAGCAAGTTCAAATATGATACATCCGATTTCACCAGTACAGCCATTCTGGGCTTGCAGACCATCCTCTGGATATTCGCTACAGAATAAGGTGGAAGAAAGCCACAGTAATACACCGTAGCAAGTTCAAATATGAAAGACTATTCATGGAATCAGCCTCAGCCCTTAGGAATATGCCAAACCTCAACAAATTTGGATGCATGAGACTGTCCCAATGGGAAACACACATCAGAAGAACTTCAGCCCAGAGGCCAAGAACACCTAATATAGCCCACCAGGGAGCACCATAAGGACTTTAGGAAAACGGTAGCTTCCTCGCTTCGTTTCTCATTTGCTGTTATGTAGTACTTGCGTGCACGTGTCTTTATCTTAAGTTCCCATGAAGATGGCAACGTGACGTTGCCGAAATATTGGAAAGTATATATTAAAGTTGATTTAATTTAATTTCTAGTGTATGCTGTCAATTCCTTAAGTATTAATTATCATTATAATATTAAAACCTGTACTAGACCAAGTTGTAAATCTGGTAAATTACATCAAGTCAAGATCTTTAAAAGCACGTCTTTTTAAAAAACTTTGCATATCTATTGAAACTAAGTTCCAATCTTTGCTTTTGCACACTGAAATAAGATGGATATCCAGGGGTAAAGTGCTATTCCGAATTTCAGAACTTAAGAATGATTATTAGCCTTTTTTTAAAAATGAAGGTACAGATGCTTTTGTAAAATGTCTTCAAACTGATAATTGGTGTGCTAAAATGGCATATTTAGCTGATATTTTTTAAATTACTTAAATAGCGTTAATACAAGTATCCAAGGGAAAAATGAAATATTTTGGCAAATTGTCTGCTTTTGAGGAAAAAAGGTATCTCTTTGGAAAAACTGCATATCAGAAAAAAATACAGTAGATATGTTTGTTTCCTTCGATCCATAATAAAAATGTTTATTTTTATTATATTTTAACGTTTTAAAGTTTATTTTAACAGAATTATTTTTGTTGTAACAGAACAGTTAACAATATTGGAAGAAAAGATTTCAAGTTACTTTCCTTCCTTAAATACATACAATTATGACTGGATACGAAATCCCTTTGGTCCAGTTAATACATCGAGTTGTGAATTTTCGTTACAAGAAGAAGAACAATTCTTTACCTTGTCAATGGATCTTACTCTAAAAATGAAATTCTCTGAGATAACTCTTGAGGAATTTTGGATTTTTGTCCAAGCTGAACACCCAACTCTCTCCACAAAGGCAATGAAAATTTTGTTACAGTTTTCAACATCATATTTGTGTGAGCTCGGTTTCTCAGTATTAACCAGTATAAAAACTAAAAAGCATGCAAGTCTCACTAATATACACAAAGAGATGAGGGTAGCTATATCACATATTAGACCTGATATTGCTGAAATCTGCAAAAGCCGACAAGCTCAAGTATTGCTTTAAAATAAGTTCCATTTTTATAAAAGGCAAGTCCATGCATATTTTTATTGTTACTTTTATGACCCTAATGCTTTTGGTGTTCCCCAAATTTTTCTTATAATCAAAAGTGTTCCATGACTTCGAAAAGGCTAAGAACCACTGCTCTAGGCCATGATGATCTCGTCTTACATATCGTTGTAATTAATGAATGAAACACTCTTATCTCTCCATTCCCTGTGGCCTTAACTCTGCTGGGATTTAGTCTTCTCCCAGCGCCTTATTGTTGTTAAGCTGTTTAAATGGTCTTTCAACTTCATGGCTAACTAGAGGAGGTTCCAAATCGAAATTTTTCTGGTGAGAAGGCTTCTCCAAATTTCCTTATCCTCTCTTCTGTCCAGTTCCTCACAGTATTTTTTCCATCTGTTTTTGATTTCTTCTGTTAGTTCTGTTCTATTCCTGCCTCTGATGACATTCAATTTCAGCTTAAACTTGTGCTTTAGTTCACAAACTAAATGAGACATCAATTTATAATTGTGCTTCCTCGTGGTACATCTCACAAGTAGAATTGGATGACTGCTGAGATCTTATCCGTTACAGGCCAGTGCAGAATGCATGAAGATACTACAAAATATTATTAATTATTATGGGCAACTCCAAGGAGTCCTTAGACTCATCGAGGGAGGCCCTGAACATAATGACAAGAACAACTATTCAACATCCACACAGTATCTATCATGCGTTGCCTTGAACTCATTCGCAGTCATGATGGCACCCACAACAGACTCTGGCAGCTTATTTCACTCATTCACCACTCTCCAAGAAAAAAGCCTAGTTCTAACACCCTTGCTAACCACACTCTTGCCCAGTTTCCATGGATGGCCCCCCTAGTCCTCCCACCACCAGTCCTGTTCTAAAAATATCCTCTGAATTAATCTTATAGAAACCCTTCAGTAATTTGAATGTCTCAATAATATCACCCCTTTTCTGCCTATCAACCAATTTCTGCAACCCACAAATCTTCAACCTGTTCTCATAAGGTTCATTCCATAGACCTGCTACCATCTTAGTCACTCACCTCTGGATCCTCTCCACCTCCTCTCCATCAAGAAGAAACCCTGGCACCCAAATCTGGGCACAGTAGTCTACATGGGGTCTTATCAAGGCTCGATACAGAGGAACAATAACCTGTTTGTCTCTGCTTGTTGAAGTATTTTTCAGCAACCAAGTGATTTGATGAGCTGATTTAGCCACTTTTGCGATGTGCTCTCTAAACTTCAACTACCTATCCACCAACACTCCCAAATCCCTGGCCTTGTCAATCTCCTGGAGTACAGTTCCACCAATGTGGTATATTGCTGCTAATCTTTTCACCCCAAAATGCATTACCTTACACTTTGCCACATTAAATTGACATCCATTCTCCTTAGATGGATGGCAGTTTAATGGATAGGATGGATGGCAGTTTAATGTTCTCCAATCTCTCCAATCAAAATCCTGCAAAATTTTGACATGTGCATTCACTATTGCTCTATCCAAATTTGCATCATCAGCAAACAAATGAAGAGTTCCTCTCAGATCCTTTCCTATATCGTTAATAAACAAATTAAATAGTAGTGGTCCAAGAACAGAACCCTGTGGCACACCACTAGCCTGCAGTTTACTGATTAGAATTCCATGTGGTATCCTGTCAAAGGCCTTAGCAAGGTCCAGCAGTATCACTGTAAACCCATTACCCGTCACTGTGTTATAAAACGTGAGCAAGTTACTGAGGCATTATCTGCCCTTCACAAAACCATACTGTCCTCCATACAGTATCCCATTTTCATCTATCCTTTCCTGTATTTTTCTCTTGACTACTTTCTCCAAAACCTTGACAATGACTCCTGATATGCTGATCGGTCGGTAACTTGCAACAGCAGTCTTGGAACGTCCTTTATGCAGTGGAACTATTTTCCTCTCTTTCCATCCCCTTGGGACTAACCCAGACCCGAGACTCAAATTAAATAAAATGGTCAAGGGTACTGACAATTTTTTAGCTGCTTCATGTAAGACCCGAGCTGGTATACCATCCAATCCCACAAATGTATTCACATTAAGGTTTTGTAATATACTATTCACCTCAATTCCCGTATAAGCTATTGGTTTCTTCATTCTTGCAATATCACCACCTGGATGATATACTCTTGCAAAGTGCTCGCTCAGTAATTTCACTATATCAACTGATTCAGTTATCTCCCTACCATCGGCATTCCTTAAAATCATTCTGCTGTATACATTTTTTCTTTTACTTGCAGCATATCGAAAAAACTGTGTGGGATTCTCTTTAGCTTGCGTGGCTAATTTCCTTTCATAATCCGCTTTTGCTTTTCTTACCACACTTGTTACCCTTCTGGCCTGTGCTTTATACTGTTCATGGGCTTGCAGGTCACCTTTCTCCTTAAATTCCTTCCACAGTTGTTTCTTTTTTTGCAGCTCAAGCTTAATGGTGTTATTTATCCATTTAACCCCCACTTGATTTACTATCCAGTCTCTAGGTATACAGTCAGCCATTAACCTCCTTCAAACGCACCTTTACCGCTTCCCATTCACTATCAACCTCCAACCCTTGCAGTTTTACATGCCATGGCGCTGAACCAAGCAATCTCCTAAGGTTGTCATACTTACCAGCCCGGTAATTCCACATGTAACTTGTTTTAATTGAAAGTTCCATGCATTTAGCCACCTCCTAGGTCAAGACCTTACGATCACTCTCACCAATTGGTGGCAACGTGGTCATATTCAATACAATCAAATTCTCAGATGCAATTACTAGGTCAAGCACTCTCGAACCTCTATATTCCATCACATGCTGTCTCAGGTAGTTATCCCTGAATAACTGCATAAAATCCAATTCCTTCTTCCCATGTGTCCTCTCCTTCTTCCACTCAATGTTACCATAGTTGAAATCCCCCATAATAATTATCCTCCTTCCGCTGATTGTGTCTATTTGCTTATGCATACTATCTCCATCATCTATTCCATCACCTGATTTATAGCAGCACCCAACTGTATATAAAGAGATACAGGTCAAGATAAAATCTAAAATAAAAGAAGCTAAAGGAAACTGGATGAAAGAAAAATGTAATGAAATTGAGGATCTACAAAAAAAAAAAAAACAAAAAAAAAAAAACATGACTTTACAAAAAAATTAAATCCTGTGCTACTTAGGACAAATATAGGAGAGATAATCCTAGAAACATCAAAAAAATGATCAAGTTTTGGGCTGAGTACATTAAGGCACTATTTTCTGATAATAGACAAGACAAGAAATTCAAGGAATATAGTCACAGGCCCACCTATCTTGAAGTCTGATGTAGGAAAGATGATTCAATTATCATCATCATCATCAAATTCCTGCCATGTACCCTCAAGGGGTGTACAGGATATGACAGTACTACATGAAAAAATTACATCATTACTAACTTCCTATCTACAATTTTCCTCCAAATCAGTCTGTTACTTGATTATTACTATTACTATTATTACGGGCAACTCCAGGGACTCATTGGACTCATCGAGGGAGGCCCCAAATCATATTCATCACAACTATTTGACATTCATACAGTATCTATCATACCTCGCCTTAAACTCATTCACTGTCACAGCATCCACCACAGACTCAGGGAGCGCATTCCACTCATTCACTACTCTAAAAGTAAAGAACCCAGCTCTAACACCTTTACTAACCACACTTTTGCCCAGTTTCCATGGATGTCCCCTAGTCCTCCCACAACCAGCCCTGTTCTCAAAAATATCTTCTGAATTAATTTTATAGAAACCCTTCAGTAATTTGAATGTCTCAATCATATCTCCCCTCCTCCGCCTATCAACCAATTTTTGCAACCCACAAATCCTCAACCTGTTCTCATACGGTTCATTCCACAGACCTGCTATCATCTTGGTCACTCGCCTCTGGATCCTCTCCACCTCCTCCCCATCAAGAAGAAACCTAGGTGACCAAATCTGAGCACAGTAGTCTAGATGGGGTCTTATCAAGGCTCGATACAGAGGAACAATAACCTGCTTGTCATCGTATTCTTCAGCAACCAAGTGATTTGATGAGCTGTTTTGGTCACTTTTGCAATGTGTCCCCTAAATTTCAATTCCTTATCCACCAACACTCCTAAATCTCGTGCCTCATCAATTTCCTGGAGCACGGTTCCACCAATGCAGTAAACTGCCGCCAATCTTTTCACCCCAAAATGCATAGCCTTACATTTTGCCACATTAAACTGACATCCATTCTCCTTAGCCCAGACCTCCAATCTATCCAAATCATCCTGCAAAATTTTGACGTCATCTGCATTCACTATTGCCCTACCCAACTTCGCATCATCCGCAAACAAATGAACTGTTTGTTCCTCTCAGATCATTTCCTATATCATTTATGAACAAATTAAACAGCAGTGGTCCAAGAACAGATCCTTGTGGCACACCACAAGTCACAGGCCGTCTTGTGGACTCTACTCCCGAGTAAACCACTCTCTGATATCTCTCCGTCAACTACCCTCCTATCCATCTCACCAACCCTATGTCCATTCCCATATGCTGCAATTTACTGATTAGAATTCCATGTGGAATCCTGTCAAAGGCCTTGGCAAGGTCTAGTAGAATCACCGTAAACACATTACCCTTATCCAGTTCAGCCGTCACTGTGTTATAATACGTGAGCAAGTTACTGAGGCATGACCTACCCTTCACAAAACCATGCTGTCCCCGATACAGTATCCCATTTTCTTCTATCCAATCTTGTATTTTCCTCTTGACTATTTTCTCTAAGATCTTGACAATGATTCCTGATATGCTAATCGGTCGGTAATTTACTACAGCAGTCTTGGAACCACCTTTATGCAGTGGAACTATTTTCCCCTCTTTCCACCCGCTCGGGAATAACCCAGACCCGAGACTCAAATTAAACAAAATGGTCAAGGGTACTGACAATTCTTTAGCTGCTTCTCGTACAACACGAGCTAGTATACCATCCAATCCCACAGATGTATTGACATTGAGGTTATGCAATAGACTACTCACCTCCACTTCATTAACCACAATTCCCTTATAATCTACTGGTTTATTCGTTTCTGCAATGTCACCACCTGGATGATATACTTTTGCAAAGTGCTCACTCAGTAACTCAACTATCTCAACTGATTCAGTTACCTCCCTACCATCGGCATTCTTTAAAATCAATCTGCCATGTACATTTTTCCTTTTACTTGCTACATATCTAAAAAACTGTTTAGGATTCTCTTTAGCCTACATGGCCAATGTTCTTTCGTAATCCTTTTTTGCTTTTCTTACCACACTCGTCACCCTTCTGGCCTGTGCTTTATACCGTTCATGTGCCTGCCGGTCACCCTTCTCCTTAAATTCCCTCCATAGTTGTTTCTTTTTTTGCAGCTCAAGCTTAATGGTGTTATTCGGACTCTGGGTATACAGTCAGCCATTGCTTCATGCAAGCACTTCTTAACTACCTCCCATGCACTATCAACTTCTAGTCCTTGCAGTTGTACATGCCATGGCACTGAACCAATCAAACTCCTAAGCTTGTCATACTTTCCAGCCCGATAATTCGACATGTACCCTGTCTTAATTGAAAATTCTACACCTTTAGCCACCTCCCAAGTTAAGACCCTATGATCACTCTCACCGATTGGTGGCAATGTGGTCATATTTGTTACAGCCAAATCCTCAGATGTAATTACTAGGTCAAGCACTCTCTGACCCCTAGTATTTTCCATTACATGCTGTCGCAGATAGTTATCCCTTAATAACCGCATAAAATCCAGTTCCTTCCTCCCGTGTGTCCTCTCCTCACTCCAATCAATGCGACCATAGTTGAAATCTCCCATAATAATCACCCTCCTTCCACCCATTTCTTCTATTTGCTTGTGCATACTGTCACCACCATCTTTTCCATCACCTGGTCTATAGCAGCACCCAATTGTATATTTAGTTCTGCTAGCCACAATCTCACACCAAATGGCCTCAAATGTGCTCTTTTCTCTATCCTGCAATTCAACTTCTATTCTCCTTGGCTGGAGCTCATCAGCTATCATCAACAATACTCCTCCCCCCATTTTATTCTCTCTGTCATTCCTGAACACACTATACCCATCACATTCAATCCCACTAGTTATATCATCTACAGTCAGCCATGTTTCACTAATACCTATAACCTGTGGTCTGGAAGTGCCAACCATGGCCAAAAACTCTTCCTTCTTGTTCCTAATACTCCTAGTATTAGTGTACATGAATTTAAGACCCCCATTAGCCCCAACCCTACCTTGATGCCTTATATTAACTATCCCACTCAGATTTGTTGTCCTTATTTGCTCTGGCATATTATATTCATTCTTACATTCAACTGCCTCCATAAGGACTGTATCTCTACTCCCCCCTCCCTAACAAATCTAGTTTCCCTGAATTTGCACATCCACTACATTCAGCAACACTTTCTCAAGTCTTCTTACACCGTAACCATTCAAATGCAAGCCATCCATCTTATATAGATCCTTTCGCCCATCAAACTCACTCCACACATCCACAAATTCCACACCACTCGTCATACATAACCCACGCATTATCAAGAAATGATAAAGCATATGGACCTGATGAACTACCAGCAGAAATGATTAAATTACTCAATGATACAGTGGCATTGCTAAAGCTTTTGCTGCCCAGTGCAGTCCCTGAATTTGCTGCCCTTCTCAATATACACCAAAGACGCTACAAAAAGTCAAAATGATGTATAGAGTAAGGTTCAAAGTGCTGCCTGTGGTGGACCGCCCCCTCTGCCCCCATCAGCTGCGCCATTGCAATGACAGTAATATTGATAAAATTATAAAATTATTCAACAGAATTTATGATAGTGGTAAACTATCCCTACTGGATGACTCAAGTTTCATTGCATTGTCCATAAAACCTAATACAAAAACTTGTGATTTTAGATTGATTATCCTAATGACCCAGACTCTCAAAATATTCCTAAAAATTATTCATAACCGAATATACTAAAAATGTTATAATCTGATTAGTGAGATTCAGTATGGTTTCAGAAATGGCCTTAGGAACAAGAGAAGCACTTTTGTGTTCACATATCTTAGCACGAAGTTGCAGAGAACAACAAACTGACTTTTATATTTCTTTTATTGATTTCAAAAAATCTTTTGATAAGGTCCAGCATAATAAACTCATAAAAGTCATAAATACATCTGTCCTAACAGGCGACATCAAGATAAGCAATATCAAAATTGGAAGAGGAGTGAGATAAGAATGTGTACTATCTCCACTTCTGTTTAACATCTACTCAGAAGTCTTATTTTTAAAGACCTTAGAAGGAAGGAAGAAAGGAAGGAGTAATCATAAACGGCCAATTAATAAATAACTGACACTATGCAGATGATACTGCTTTAATTACAACATATATTCAAGATCTTCAACTACTCCTAGAATGTGTCAGCAATGGAAGCACAGAAATGGGTCTAAAAATTAACACCAAAAAAACAAAACTCTTGATAATAAGCAACAGTTCTTTGATAACAGCTGACTTCATTCTAAATGGAAATAAAATAGAACAAGTGAACAAAATTCAAATACTTGGGATTCTGGCTAAATGAAAGTTTAGACTGTGAAATGGAGAAAGGATAGAATTGAAATTGCAAGACAGTCCTTTATCAACATGAAACCCATTTTATGTAACGACTTAAACATAGTATAAATGACGAAGTGGTATATGTGGTCAAGTCTGCTATATGGAGTTGAAACATGGATGTTAAAGACAAATACAATATAAAAGAAAAACTTTGAAATGTGGATATTTAGAAGAATGTGCAAGATCCCATGTACAGAAAAGGTGAGGAATGAAGAAGTACTGAGAAGAATAAATAAAAACCGAGAGTTAATATTGTGAAAAGAAGAAAAATGTTTACTTAGGACGTCTAAGGAGAAACCCTAATGATAACATTCTCCTTGTAATACTAGAAGGCAAAATCAATTGAAAGAGAAAACTTGGAAGAAGAAGAATATCATGGCTAGACAATATAAAAAACTGGACTAAACTGAAGACAGAGCTTTTAATCAGAGCACTAAAGGCAGAAGTAAATTTGCAAACGTGATTGCTGAATTCTGTTAGGAAATAGCACTTAAAGAAGATCTGGAACTCTGTCTCTTTACATTTATTAGCATAAAAATTTTCCTTATCCTGGCAGATGACATTTTTGATTTCTCTATCTAATCTTTTATATTCTTCACTCCTTGCATCTTTCTGTTTCACCAACCACCCTCTTTTGATCAGATCCCTTGTTGAATCTGATATTGGGTCTTCTGATTGAGCCTAGACTCCTTCCCAGATCATATCATGTTAGATCCCTCCCTAATCTCTAAAAGATCATCCAACTGAGTTAATGTTTCTTCTGTGAACACATTAGGAATTACTCTGACATCCAATCTAGTGGAATGAGCCTGACTTGGAATATTTAAGTTTTAGTCTAACTTTGGCTCTTACTAGCTGATGGTCTGCTCCAGGACATATATGCACATCAACTATGCTTGTCTTCCACATTGGAGATCCAGGATGTAATGAATCTAATGCCTTGACTCATCATTCGTAATGGCCAAGTATGTGTCTGTTGTGGGTGTTTCTGGAAGCAGGTATTGGTAATAACTAATATGTTAGTATGGGCAAATTCCAGCAGTCTTTTACCATGGGTGTTACTTTCACACAGCCATTCTACATTCAGGCCTAACTCCAGGGCTGCCATGTGCAGGTTGTTCACTGTGCAAGGGTGCCATTTTGATTGATTATATGTATAATAATATGCATGGTAAACATAACGGGCTTCAACAAAAAAATATAGAAACAAATTCTAGAGCTTTCTTTGCTCCATGTTCTGCATACTCATTAAATTTAGTAGTTTATGATGTGGCAAAAATATCTTTTGAAACAGTTGATTTTTTTTTTTCATTCTCCAAGAATTGTATAATTATTTTTCCACTTCTACTAAGTGATGGGCTATATCAAATTCCCATATTCAAAATTTAACTTTAAAACCATTGTCAAATACTAGATTGGAAATCTGTATAAATGTGATAAAGCCTCTTAAAATTAACACACATGAAATTTATGAAGTCCTCTTGGAAATAAGACACAGCTAAAGATATTGAATGAAGAGTGCAAGCTAATAATCTTGTTTTAAAAGTAACATCATTTAAATTTCTTTGTTCAATTATTATGTCATGATATTTTAACTAAAATTAATGTCATCAGTAAAATGATGCAAAACCCTTCATTTAATATAGAAACAGTTATTGAATGTGTCGAACAAATTAACAGATTATAGGTCAGATAAAAATTTTGAAAGTGTTATTAATTCGGCAAAGATGATATTTTGGATGTAGACCAGTTTTTCAAGGTATTCGAAAAAGAAAAAAGAAAAGAATATTTGTTTATGAAGCAAATGATGAACCCCTAACTAGTGCAAAAGACAATTTTAAAATATACTTCTTTTTTGCAATATTAGACAGTACTCTATCATCTCTAATCGAAAAGTTTATGTTAAAGAGAATAATGAAATGTTAAAAATCATCCATAATATCAATGCATTGAAACACTGGAAGGAGTAAGATATCTTAAAACATTGCAAAGATTTACACTTGAAATTAAACAATGATAAAAATCTAAACGATCGTAATATTGATGGCAATGTCCTTTTCGAGGAACTCATAACTTTGCGTTTCATAAAAAAATACATATATATCCAGTCACAATTTCATATGTGAGAACAATGTACATGATGTTTCATTTATTTTAAGAATTTATCTAATTCTGCCAGTATCAGTGGCTTCAGGGAAAGAAGTTTTTCGAAACCCAAAATAATTAAAAATTATTTACGATCAACCATAACCCAAGATTTGTCTATAATATCTATTGAAAATGATATTATGAATAGTTTAGACTTGGGCGAATTAATTATGAATTTTGTGGCATTAAAAACACAAAGAATACAAATTTTGTGATTTTATAAGGTACACGATGTCATTCATGATGTGATTGTACTTATAAGCTTATGTATTTCTTGTGTATATATGATCCAAAATTATTTTGTTATACATCTAATTATATACTTTACTTTTCATTTGGGATTTCCTTGTTTTGTTTTGTGATTACTCTTGTACTTATTACTGCAATAAATATTATTATTATTAAGAGAGACCTCCAGAGAGACAGACTCATCGAGGGAGGCCCCCCCCCCCCCCCACCAGCTATCATACTTATTCTCGAATTCATTCTGACTGCTTATACTCAAAACATTTAATGGCAGTCCATTCCATCCACACATTAATGTGTGATTAATAACATTCATTCTTAGCTTCCAAGTCTCTTGTCCTTTCCCCGCCCTCCATAAATTGAAAATTTCCATCAATTGAAATCCTCTATGATCCTTTCAGAAGTTTGTAAGTGTCTATCATATGACCCCTCTTTCTCTTGTATGCGTCTGCAGTCTATAAATTCTCAGTACGTCTTCAAAATCAGTATTCCAAAATTCCTGATATCATTTTTAACACACTCCTTTGCACTCTCTCCAATATATCAGAATCACAACAGAAACCAGAAGACCAGACCTGTGCACAATAGTCCAATTGAGGTCGTATCAAGGCCTTGTAATGAGGCAAATGACATGCTTATCTTTATATGTGATCGTTCGTCAGCATTGCAATTATCTTTTGAGTTGTATTTGCAATCTTTGCTACATGGCCCCTGAACTTAACTTCCTATCTACTAACACTCCAAGATCCCTAGCCTATCAGTTTCTTCAAGCATAATTCCACCAATATGATATGACATTGGATATCTAATCATGCCGAAGTGAATGACTTTGCATTTACTGACATTGAACTGACATCCATTTTCCCATGCCCACAATTCCTGCCTGTTCAAATCATTCTGCAAATTATAAAGTACTGCATATCAGCAGAATCCCTTATTACCTTACCTATCTTTGCATCATCAGCAAATAGCTTTAGGTTGCTTGTGAAATCCTTCCCAATATCATTATTGTATAGCTTGAATAACAGTGGACCAAGCACTGATCCTTGTAGTACACCACCTGGTACCTTAAATCTTGCAGACTCACATTCCCCGTATACCACTTATTTATATATGTCAGTCAGCCATCCTCTTATCCATGCTAATATTCTGTAACCCAAACCCATATTCTCCAATTTATGCAACAGCCTACGATGCTGTATTCTATCAAAATCCTTAGCAAAATCCAAAAGTATGATGGTGTATCCATTCCCCTTGTCTAGTTGAATGGTAACATTGTTATAGAATGTGAGCAAATTGCTAAAACATGACCTTTCCTTAGTAAACCCATGTTGCTCATTGCAAAGTAGAGATGCACTTTTTTAAATAACGAAACCTGTGGTGAGATCATAATTAAAAGACATGTATTAACCACAGTGAAAATTATTTAATTGCAAATACTTCATCCTAAGTATCTTAGGACATCATCAGTACAGTAGATTAAACAATAATAGGAATAACATACAGTTAGGGCGCATGATTACAATAGAATCTCATTAAACGCGTATAACGTGTTACAGAAGAAAAAAAAAAAAAACCTAATAATTATTTTACACAATTTTGTATGACAATTTCCCATATTTTAGGAATAGTAAGAACGTCATTGCGGTTTAAATTTGGTCTGTGTAGTAGGGCTTCAGAACTTTCTTTATATAAAAATGTTCACGTTTATATAAAGATCTCTGTAAAAGTTTAGACTTTTCCCAATGGATCCTATGGCTTGGATTTTCAGAATTATGAAGAAATACAATTTTGTCACTACTTACAAACCTATCAACCAAATTTACAACTTGTTCCCTTCTCCTAAGGACAAACTCTCACCTTTTGATGTTGCCTGGCGTTTATGAGATTCCATGTGTATGCAAATTGTCTTACTTTGGACAGACAGGTAGGTCTGTTCAGAAATGCATCTCGAAACATCAAGACCACATTCGTCTTTTTAAACCGCAAAAATCTGGCCTCTCTCAACACGGAATTGAAAATCTAAGCCATAGGATCCATTGGAAAAAGTCTAAACTTTTCATAGATCTTTATATAAACATGAACGTTTATATAAAGAAAGTTCTGAAGCCCTACTACACAGACCAAATTTAAACCGCAACCACGTTCTTACTATTCCTAAAGTATGGGATTTTGTTTTGTGGTCCCACTTGGTATATCCAGCTGTTTTTCTGAGGGACTTCATTTCTGCTGTTTGAATTCGTTTTTCATCTTTCCTTTTCATGGTCCATGTTTCGCTTCTGTATAGTAGAGTTGGTTTTGGCAAGACATATAGTCTGATTCTAGTGTGTTTTTGTACTAGGGATGGCTTAAATATATTATTTATTATGCCATTTACTTTGACAAAGTTTGATATTTTAGTGTCTGTCTTTTTTCTTCTTCATATGATAGATCACATCCCAAGTATCTGAAAGCGTTTACTTGTTCTAGTATTTTATTATCTATCACTATTTTACTTTTTATTGGGTTTTCTCCTTTGAATGCCATTATTTTTGTTTTTTCTTTAGATATTGTCATATTATATGCTTTGAGATATCATTTAATGATTTTAATGATCTTTTTAAGTCATCTTCTGATGTAGCTAATACTATTTGATCATCTGCAAATGATAGTGTATCTATCTTCATTTGCAGGGTCATTTGTATACCAAATGGGTTATGCTGTTTCCAGATTGTTAATATTTCATTTATATATATAATGAAAAGCAGAGGTGAGAGGGTACATCCTTGTCATACTACTCTTGATATATCTTTCCATTCTGAGATGTGTTCTAATTTAATTGCTATTTTATTTCCTGTATATATTTCTTGAATAGATTGTAAAAGTTGGTTTGGTATGTTTAAATCGGTTAATATTTTAAGCAATTTTTGTCTACTTATTTTGTCAAAGGCTTTTTCATAATCATAAAGGCCATGTGTGTTTCTTTTTGAAATTCTCTTCTCTTTTCTATTAATAATTTTATTAAAATTGGATCTATGCAGGATCGGCCTTTTCGGAAACCATTTTGTTTTTCTAGTAATTTGTCTTCTACAATGTTGCTTAGTTTCTCTTTTAATATTCCTGCATATATTTTATATCCTGTATTCAGCAGGCTAATTCCCCTATAATTATTGCAATTGTCTTTATTTCCTTTTTTATAGATTGGGATAACCAGTGCTTTTTTTTCCAAGAGATAGGGGTTTTTCTGGACATCCAAACCATATTAAAAAATTTTCAGAAGTCTTTCATTAAATTTTTCACCTGCATTTTTGTATAGTTCTATATTGTCTTCTCCTGGTGTTTTCCTATTTTTCATCTTCTTTATTATATTTTTTGGTTCTAACATTGTGATATTTTCTATTAGGTCATTCTTTGTCTTATAAATTTTATTTCATTGTTCTCATCTGTCCAGAGATTTTGGAAATAGGCCACGCATTTTTCTAAATCTATTGTTTGTATTTTTATCTTTTCTTTTATTTATTTATTGATGTATTTTATTACTTTATAGGTTTTGGGTTGTGGCTTAAATAAATCCTTTTCTAGTTCTGTTATGAAATTGTTCCATTTTTCTCTATGTTTTTTTCTTACTTCTCGTTTTGCAGTTGTTGCACTATTTCTTTTATACTCTATTTCTGCTTCTATTGTTTTGGAATTTAGCCATTTCTGATAACTGTCCTTTTTTGGTTTTTATTATATTTTCTATTTCTTTGTTCCAGTCTTGTAGTCTTCTTTTTCTAATCCATTTGTGCTTTATTCCTAAGGTTTCTGTTGCTGCTTTTGTGAGAATTTGTTTCAAATTTTCCCATTCATCTTCTATGTCACTTGATTCATGTGTGGTTTCTGTTTTTAAGTTTATGCATTTTTGATATTGTTGTCTAACTTGAGGATCGTGTAATGAAGAAATTTTGTAGCTTGGCTGGTAAGAATTTTCAATTCTATGTGTTTTTAGCCACTTTGGTTTAAAACAAATTTTTGTTGATACCATATAATGATCAGAGTTTAATTCAAAGCCTTGATATGCTCTTACGTCTAAAATTAACTCCACTAATTTAAAATTTGTGATAATGTAGTCAATTACTGATTTGTATCCTCTGGCTGACCAACTATATTTATGTATTTCCTTGTGTTTAAACATTGAATTCATTATTCTCATATTATTATAAATGACAAAATCGTGCAATCTGCGACCATTTTGATTATTACATGTATCTTCGCCAAATTTACCTATGTTTGTTTTGTATTTTTTGTTTCCTATTCTGGCATTTAAATCTCCAGCTAGCAGTAAATAGTCAGTTTTGTTTGTTTTATCTATGGCATTCTGTAATTCTTTATAAAATATATTACTGTTTTCTTCTTTTCCCTCTTCTGGTGCATATTATTATTATTACGGGCGACTCCACGGAGTCATTAGACTCATCGAGGGAGGTCTGAAATCATATTCATCACAACTATTCTACATTCATACAGTATCTCTCATACCTCGCCTTAAACTCATTCACTGTCACAGCATCCACCACAGACTCTGGGAGTGCATTCCACTCATTCACCACTCTACAAGTAAAGAACCCAGCTCTAACACCCTTACTAACCACACTTTTGCCCAGTTTCCATGGATGTCCCCTAGTCCTCCCACAACCAGCCCTGTTCTCAAAAATATCTTCTGAATTAATTTTATGGAAACCCTTCAGTAATTTGAATGTCTCAATCATATCTCCCCTCCTCTGCCTATCAACCAATTTTTGCAACCCACAAATCCTCAACCTGTTCTCATAAGGTTCATTCCACAGACCTGCTATCATCTTGGTCACTTGCCTCTGGATCCTCTCCACCTCCTCCCCATCAAGAAGAAACCTAGGTGACCAAATCTGGTCACAGTAGTCAAGATCGGGTCTTATCAAGGCTCGATACAGAGGAACAATAACCTGCTTGTCTCTGCTTGTCAACGTATTCTTCGGCAACCAAGTGATTTGATGAGCTGATTTGGCCACTTTTGCAATGTGCCCCCTAAACTTCAACTCCTTATTCACCAACACTCCTAAATCTCGTGCCTCATCAGTTTCCTGGAGTACAGTTCCACCAATGTAGTAATCTGCTGCTAATCTTTTCACCCCAAAATGTATAACCTTACATTTTGCCACATTAAATTGACATCCATTCACCTTAGCCCAGACCTCCAATCTATCCAAATCATCTTGCAAAATTTTGACGTCATCTGCATTCACTATTGCCCTACCCAACTTTGCATCATCCCTAAACAAATGAACTGTTCCTCTCAGATCCTTTCCTATATCATTAATGAACAAATTAAACAGCAGTTGTCCAAGAACAGAACCTTGTGGCACACCACTAGTCACAGGCCGTCTTGTGGATTCTACTCCTGAATAAACCACTCTCTGTCAACCACCCTCCTTTCCATCTCACCAACCCTATATCCATCCCCATATACTGCAATTTACTGATTAGAATTCCATGTGGTGTCCTGTCAAAGGCCTTAGCAATGTCCAGTAGAATCACTGTAAACCCATTACCCTTATCCATTTCAGCTGTCACTGTGTTATAATACGTGAGCAAGTTACTGAGGCATGACCTACCCTTCACAAAACCATGCTGTCCCCGATACAGTATCCCATTTTCTTCTATCTAATCTTGTATTTTCCTCTTGGCTATTTTCTCCAAGACCTTGATAATGATTCCTGTTATGCTGATTGGTCGGTAATTTTCAACAGCAGCCTTGGAACCACCTTTATGCAGCGGAACTATTTTCCCCTCTTTCCACCCCCTTGGCACTGACCCCGACCCGAGGCTCAAATTAAACAAAATGGTCAAGGACACTGACAATTCTTTAGCCGCTTCACATACGACATGAGCTGGTATACCATCCACTCCCACAGATGTATCGACATTGAGGTTCTGTAATAGACTAGTTACCTCTACTTCATTCATCACAATTCCAGTATAAGCTGTTGGTTCTTCCATTCCTGCAATGTCACCACCTGGATGATATACTCTTGCAAAGTACTCGCTCAGTAATTCCACTATATCGACTGATTCAGTTACCTCCCTACCCTCGGCATTTTTTAAGATCATTCTACCATGAACATTTTTCCTTTTACTTGCAACATATTGAAAAAACTGTTTGGGATTCTCTTTAGCCGGCATGGCCAATTTTCTTTCGTAATCCACTTTTGCTTTTCTTACCACCCTTGTTACCATCCTGGCCTGAGCTTTACTGTTCCTGCGCCTGCTGGTCACCTTTCTCCTTAAATTCCTTCCACAATTGTTTCTTTTTTTGCAGCTCAAGCTTAATAGTGTTATTCATCCATTTAACCCCTACTTGATTTATTATTCGGACCCTTGGTATACAGTCAACCATTGCCTCCTGCAAACACTTCTTAACCACCTCCCATGCACTATCAACATCCAGCCCTTGCAGTTTTACATGCCATGCCACTGAACCAAGCACACACCTAAGCTTGTCATACTTACCAGCCTTGTAATTCCAAATGTACCCTGTCTTAATTGTAAATTCCACTGCTTTAGCCACCTCCCAAGTCATGACTTTATGGTCACTCTCACCAATTGGTGGCAACATGGTCATTTTCGTTACAGCCACATTCTCCTTTGCAATTACTAGGTCAAGCACTCTCTGCCCCCTGGTATTTTCCACTACATGCTGTCGCAGATAGTTGTCCCTTAATAAATGCATAAAATCCAATTCCTTCCTCCCATGTGCCCTCTCCTCTTTCCAGTCAATGTTACCATAATTGAAATCACCCATAATAATTACCCTCCTTCCACTCATTTCTTCTATTTGCCTGTGCATACTATCCCCACCATTGATTCCATCACCTGGTCTATAGCAGGTGATGGAATCGATTGTATATTTTGTTCTGCTAGATTCTATCTCACACCAAACAGCCTCAGATGTGCTCTTTTCTCTATCCTGCAGTTCAACTTCTATACTCCTGCAACTCATCAGCTATATCAATAACACTCCTCCCCCTTTTTATTCACCCTGTCATTCCTGAACACGCTATACCCGTCGCATTCAATCCCACTAGCTTTATCATCTTCTGTCAGCCATGTTTCACTAATACCAACAACCTGTGGCTTGGAAGTGCCAACCAAGGCCAAAAACTCTTCCTTCTTGTTCCTAATACTCCTGGCATTAGTGTACATGAATTGCAGAAGCCCATTTGTCCCATCCCTACTTTGATGCCTTATACTAACTATCCCATTCTGATTTGTTGTACTTTGTACTCGCTCAGGAATAATATACTCATTCATACACTCAACTGCCTCCATAAAGGTTGCATATCTACTCCTCCCCCACCTTAATAAATCTAGTTTCCCTGAGTCTGTACATCCACTTCCACATCATTCATCAACACTTTTTCAAGCCTCCATACACAAACTCCATTCAAATGTAACCCATCCATCTTATATAAGTCCTTTGCCCATCGAACTCATTCCACACATCCACAAATTCCACACCACTCTCCATGCATAATCCACGCATAAAGTCATTGGCAATTAAGGCCCTCCTTCTAAACACTTCACTGTCATACTGCGGTAAAATACTCGCCATCCTAACTCTCTCACTCTTCTCTTTTGCTACCTCAAGTAATTCCCTCACATCCTCTATCATTTCCATTTTGTCCTCTTTCAAATCATTTGTTCCTGCCACGATTATCATCTCTTTCACCCTCTGTGTAAATGTAGATCTAACAGCATTTACTCTGTTAGGGTGTTAAGGTTATACCGCCCATACTCGGTCGCCAGTGCCTCGTTTGTACTTTTAGAACAGGATGGACCATGGGAAGGTGAGGTTGACATTTGAGTGGGAGAGGCTATGTATTGCGCTTCACCACCCCTATATTATTAATATTTATATTTTTAATCTGTAAACTTGTTAGGTTTTCTGAAATATCTTGACCTGTAGTGTGTCCTTTAAGTGTTAGGGGATCAAGAAGTTCTGAAATACCGGAAGATGTGATATATTTAACCATCACGCAGCATTGTGCCATATTGGAAATATCATTTGAATCATCAACCGCAATAGATATAAAATCGGCAGAATTAATGTCCATAATTTGCATATTTCAAACTTCTGCAGAAATTGTTACGATCCGTTCCTTGACAGTTCTAGCTGAAAGAGGTAAATCTTTAATTTTTTTACATATCTCATCCTTATTTTTCATATCCTTAAATAGAATTTCAGAGGCATTATACATGCGAATTTTTTAGAAATTCGGCATCGGTAAAAGTTGCATTCAGTAGCATTCGACGAAGATTTCGTCCAAGTTGACAAATTTCTTTGCCCGAGCAGTGTTTTCTTTTGTAATTTTTCAATAGCCTTTTTTCTATTATCACCCTCAGGATATTTTTTTACTGAAGTCTAAATGTTTTCCTCGAAAATGTCGTTCGACATTACTTGATTTGTTATTTTGAAGTCGTAGATAGCAGATTAAACATTGCGGATTTCCATTTACTGTTATAAATGCAAATTTCTCTATTCGCATTTTATTGAATCCTCTGTTTTCTTCGATTATTTTTTTTTTCTTGAACTCGTATTAGGAGGGTTATTATCACAAATTTACCTGCAAGTAAAAACACAAATTCAACATAACATAATAAAAATTAATTAAACACTAAATTAAACACCAGTTTAGACCACAATAAATAAGTTAACTAACAGAATAATTATTTTGACAGTTAAAATCTGTATGTATCTAAAAATCGTGCTGTTTGACAGGACAGCTGATCAATTAGTTTAAATTTTCACCGTGGCACTAGTTACCTCAGGCATGCGTAACAAATTTCATGTGTAACACATGTCACATGCATAGTATCTAGCGCCACGAACAGGCTGTAGCAAAAAACGATATTTAATTTATATTAAATATCGTTTTTGTACATTAAAGATATTGGAACTGTCTTGACTGCAGCTTCCAGCCTGCAAAGTTGGGAAGAACTATGAGGAGTATAACGGATGTAGCCTTGTTGGATGATCTGAATAGACTACGTAACTGCAGCTATCAATTTTAATGTTACAAAGTGTGCAAGTTCTTGAAATTTGATAGGTAAGATTGGGATGCAAGTATACAATTAAGGGAGAATTGGAGAAGGTGGTAGGGATGAGATATCTTAGAGTGATGATGAACAGACTTGAAGTTTAGCAATCACATCAATAAAATTATAAGAACATCACAATGGATTATGCCAATTATGGGGAGGACATTAGCATCTTATGGTTCACTTGTGTAAGGCTTTGATCAGGCCATGCGTATATGGACTGTTGTGAACAGATTTGGTCACCTGGTTTTCAAAGGAGATGAGGATTTTTGCACGGCAAGTGGTAAATGGTTGGAATGCATTTCTTGAGAGAGTGTAGTGACGGCAGAGAATGTAAATGTATTTAAGGCACACTGATTTACTGTGTTATGTGTGGTAGCGGGGACCTCCTATGATGTGTCTATGGATATCTGAAGATAATAAAATCTAATTGAATGTAGACTGAACTTGTGTAATACCAGTAAAGTTAAAATAAAACTCTAAAATAATGATCAGTGTATAAATGAAAATGGAAAAGTAAAATCAACTGATAAATGGACAATATAAAACTGAAAAACTAAAAAAGTATTGTGGAATATCAAAGATCATTAGAATCAAAAAAATTCTTTGCTATGCGAATTTTATAAATTAGGAAGAAAGGAAAGAATTATCTGTAAATTAGTAAAATATCTTGTGAATAACTGATGTTCCTTCTGTCTAAATTCTTAATGTGATTGAATTTAAGTAAATAAGGAAATGAAATAGTGTATGAACCATATTGACTGTTCAGTCATTCTTACAGAGTGAGAGAAGGAATAAGTACCTGTAGTAACAGTATCTGTTCTTACAGTTACTACCGATAGCAGAACAGTAGTTACCATAAATCTATGAAAGATGGGATGAATGATTGAACAGAAGTGAGCATGAATCTGTGAATGACTATAAATGAATGATGCAACAGAAGCCAGCTTGAATCTCTGTGAACGAATGACAGAACAGAAGTGAGTATTAACGCATTTTCAGGTTGTGACAATCATAGCTTGCTCACTGTGAACTAACCATCTGTCGAAGTGAGTGAATTTACTGGCAATTTTGTTCCTGTGTGCATAACGGTTTCTTTGATTGTTACTAATCCCACATTGAGAAGTGGGGATTATGTGAAAAGAATGTTCTTTTCAGAATATATTAAAAATGAATGATATATTTCATTATTAGTTATACTTCATTTACTAAAAGATGTAAAGAATAGCAAATAGAAGGAAGATAGAGAATAGGCCTGAATAGAAATACTTTCGATACTGTAAAATGGATTATGTATAATCTACATTGGTGATATATGTACACTTGTGTTATAAGTATCAGGGGTGGAGTGAAGAATATGTGATCCTATAAACTCTAGACTCATATTTGCATTTATGGTTTGTCATAATTTAAAAAAACCTATGAATAGATGGAAAGAGAATCGTTTGCAAAATATAAATCACTAACACTATACTGCAAATGTAAGAAAAATAATTAGCTTTATTGTATCACTGAATAAAATACAGAGATGATTGTAGTTTTTGTGTAATATATTTATTAACAAATAATGCAATTAGGGAAAACTGATAAAAATGGGACTTCCAAACAAAACATGTCCCCCCCCTTCCCGCACAGTAACTGTACTGCATAGGCTCAAGCAGAACCATTTATTGTATGACAAAACACCATCTAAACTAAAAATAACTGTTTGCCATTTGTCCAAATTCTCAATTACATGAAATAAGTGTTCTATTGCATTTGAAATTTTCGATGTCACTAAAACAAATCACAAATGTCAACTTAAAGTAAAATTTTATTCAAAGAGTTACAACAAACAGGCTACATAAATTTTGTTGGTGAGACTGCCCGCCAGCATAATGCATAAGAGGCACACACCAGAAAGCTCAACAAATTTCTACCAAAAGGGTTACGACTAAGATATGCAAACTTTGTATCACATTAGCCAGCTGCATGAAGTGTAAGCATGCCAATTCAAGGTAATTCAAGTGTTAAATCACACTTGAATGTGTTAATCTATGGGAAAGTATTAATAATGGAATAAAAGCAAGAATGAATCTGTTCGAAAGGCTGAATAAAACGAATAGAAGCGAGCACAAATCTTTGCAAAAGGCGGTATCAGTGAATGAAAGGAACAGAAGCGAACATGGATCTGTGCAAAACTCATCAACAAAAGGAACAGAAATAAGCAATGATCTGTGCAAAAGCATCATAAATGAATGAATGAATGAAAGGAACAGAAGCGAGCCCGCATCTGTGCAAAAGGTGCACAGTTCCACAGAGTCATTCATGAATGAAAGAAAGAAGCAGAAGGGAGCACGGATCTGTGCAAAAGGCAGCATGAATGAATGAATAAAAGGAACAGAAGCAAACATGGATCTGTGCAAAAGGCAGCATGGATGAATGAAAGGAACAGAAGTGAGCATGGACCTGTACAAAAGGCAGCATGGATGAATGAAAGGAACAGAAGCAAACACAGATCTGTGTGAAATGCGGCATGAATGAATGAAAGAAACATAAGTGAGCATGAATCTGCAAAAGGCAGTATGAATGAATAGAAAGGAACAAGCGAGTATTGATCAGTGCAAAAGGCAGTATGAATGAATAGAAAGGAACCAGCGAGTATTGATCAGTGCAAAAGGCAGTATGAATGAATAGAAAGGAACAAGCGAGTATTGATCTGTGCAAAAGGCAGTATGAATGAATAGAAAGGAACAAGCGAGTACTGATCTGTGCAAAAGGCAGTATGAATGAATAGAAAGGAACAAGCGAGTACTGATCTGTGCAAAAGGCAGTATGAATGAATAGAAAGGAACAAGCGAGTACTGATCTGTGCAAAAGGCAGTATGAATGAATAGAAAGGAACAAGCGAGTACTGATCTGTGCAAAAGGCAGTATGAATGAATAGAAAGGAACAAGCGAGTACTGATCTGTGCAAAAGGCAGTATGAATGAATAGAAAGGAACAAGCGAGTATTGATCTGTGCAAAAGGCAGTATGAATGAATAGAAAGGAACAAGCGAGTATTGATCTGTGCAAAAGGCAGTATGAATGAATAGAAAGGAACAAGCGAGTATTGATCTGTGCAAAAGGCAGTATGAATGAATAGAAAGGAACAAGCGAGTACTGATCTGTGCAAAAGGCAGTATGAATGAATAGAAAGGAACAAGCGAGTACTGATCTGTGCAAAAGGCAGTATGAATGAATAGAAAGGAACAAGCGAGTACTGATCTGTGCAAAAGGCAGTATGAATGAATAGAAAGGAACAAGCGAGTACTGATCTGTGCAAAAGGCAGTATGAATGAATAGAAAGGAACAAGCGAGTACTGATCTGTGCAAAAGGCAGTATGAATGAATAGAAAGGAACAAGCGAGTACTGATCTGTGCAAAAGGCAGTATGAATGAATAGAAAGGAACAAGCGAGTACTGATCTGTGCAAAAGGCAGTATGAATGAATAGAAAGGAACAAGCGAGTACTGATCTGTGCAAAAGGCAGTATGAATGAATAGAAAGGAACAAGCGAGTACTGATCTGTGCAAAAGCAGTATGAATGAATAGAAAGGAACAAGCGAGTACTGATCTGTGCAAAAGGCAGTATGAATGAATAGAAAGGAACAAGCGAGTACTGATCTGTGCAAAAGGCAATATGAATGAATAGAAAGGAACAAGCGAGTACTGATGTGTGCAAAAGGCAGAATGTATGAATGAATAGAAAGAAACAAGCTAGTACTGATGTGTGCAAAAGGCAGAATGTATGAATGAATAGAAAGAAACAAGCTAGTACTGATGTGTGCAAAAGGCAGAATGTATGAATGAATAGAAAGGAACAAGCGAGTACTGATGTGTGCAAAAGGCAGTATGTATGAATGAATAGAAAGGAACAAGCGAGTACTGATGTGTGCAAAAGGCAGTATGTATGAATGAATAGAAAGAAACAAGCGAGTACTGATGTGTGCAAAAGGCAGTATGTATGAATGAATAGAAAGGAACAAGCGAGTACTGATGTGTGCAAAAGGCATATGTATGAATGAATAGAAAGGAACAAGCGAGTGCTGATGTGTTCAAAAGGCAGTATGTATGAATGAATAGAAAGGAACAAAAGCCAACATGTAGCTGTGCAAAGGGTAGTATGAATGAATAGAAGCCAGCACTGATCTGTGCAAAAGGCAGAATGAATGAAAGGAACAGAAGCGAGCACAGATCTGTTCAAAACAGATTATGAATGAAAGGAACAGAAGCGAGCACAGATCTGTGCAAAAGATATCATTAATGAAAGGAACAGAAGCGAGCACAGATCTGTGCAAAAGATATCATTAATGAAAGGAACAGAAGCGAACACAGATCTGTGCAAAAACATCATTAATGAAAGGAACAGAAGCGAACACAGATCTGTGCAAAAACATCATTAATGAAAGGAACAGAAGCGAACACAGATCTGTGCAAAAACATCATTAATGAAAGGAACAGAAGCGAACACAGATCTGTGCAAAACCATCATTAATGAAAGGAACAGAAGCGAACACAGATCTGTGCAAAAACATCATTAATGAAAGGAACAGAAGCGAACACAGATCTGTGCAAAAACATCATTAATGAAAGGAACAGAAGCGAACACAGATCTGTGCAAAAACATCATTAATGAAAGGAACAGAAGCGAACACAGATCTGTGCAAAAACATCATTAATGAAAGGAACAGAAGCGAACACAGATCTGTGCAAAAACATCATTAATGAAAGGAACAGAAGCGAACATAGATCTGTGCAAAAACATCATTAATGAAAGGAACAGAAGTGAGCACAGATCTCTGCAAAAGGTAGCATGAATGAATGACAGGAACTGAAGTGAGTGTGGATTTGTGCAAAAGACAGTATAATGAATGAATGAAAATAGCAAGCAAAGGATCTGTGCAAAAGGCAATATGAATGACCTAATGAAAGGAACATGTAAGCATGGATCTGAGCAAAAGGCAATATGAATGAAAGAATGAAATGAACAAAAGTGAGCTTAGATCTATGTAAAAGGCAATATGAGTGAACGAATGAAAGGAACAGAAGCGAGCGTAGATCTATGCAAATGGCAATATGAATGAAAGAATGAAAGGAACAGAAGCGAATGTGGATCTATGCAAAAGGCAATATGAGTGAACGAATGAAAGGAACAGAAGTGAGCGTAGATCTATGCAAAAGGCAATATGAGTGAACGAATGAAACGAACAGAAGCGAACGTGGATCTGTACAAAAGGCAATATGAGTGAAAGAATGAAAGGAACAGAAGCGAACGTGGATCTGTACAAAAGGCAATATGAGTGAAAGAATGAAAGGAACAGAAGCGAACGTGGATCTGTACAAAAGGCAATATGAGTGAAAGAATGAAAGGAACAGAAGCGAACGTGGATCTGTACAAAAGGCAATATGAGTGAAAGAATGAAAGGAACAGAAGCGAACGTGGATCTGTACAAAAGGCAATATGAGTGAAAGAATGAAAGGAACAGAAGCGAACGTGGATCTGTACAAAAGGAAATATGAGTGAAAGAATGAAAGGAACAGAAGCGAACGTGGATCTGTACAAAAGGAAATATGAGTGAAAGAATGAAAGGAACAGAAGCGAACGTGGATCTGTACAAAAGGCAATATGAGTGAAAGAATGAAAGGAACAGAAGCGAACGTGGATCTGTACAAAAGGCAATATGAGTGAAAGAATGAAAGGAACAGAAGCGAACGTGGATCTGTACAAAAGGCAATATGAGTGAAAGAATGAAAGGAACAGAAGCGAATGTGGATCTGTACAAAAGGCAATATGAGTGAAAGAATGAAAGGAACAGAAGCGAATGTGGATCTGTACAAAAGGCAATATGAGTGAAAGAATGAAAGGAACAGAAGCAAATGTCGATCTGTACAAAAGGCAATATGAGTGAAAGAATGAAAGGAACAGAAGCAAATGTCGATCTGTACAAAAGGCAATATGAGTGAACGAATGAAAAGAACAGAAGCGAACGTTGATCTGTAGAAAAGGATGAATGAATGAAAGGAATAGAAGCGAACGTGGATCTGTACAAAAGGCAATATGAATGATCGAATGAAAGGAACAGAAGCGAATGTGGATCTGTACAAAAGGCAATATGAATGATCGAATGAAAGGAACAGAAGCGAATGTGGATCTGTACAAAAGGCAATATGGATGAACGAATGAAAGGAACTGTACCGAGCATGGATCTGTACAAAAGGCAATATGGATGAACGAATGAAAGGAACTGTACCGAGCATGGATCTGTACAAAAGGCAATATGAATGATCGAATGAAAGGAACAGAAGCGAATGTGGATCTGTACAAAAGGCAATATGGATGAACGAATGAAAGGAACTGTACCGAGCATGGATCTGTGCAAAAGGCAGCGTGAATGAATGAAAGAAATAAAAGTGACCATGCATCCCTGCAAAACACAGCAGGACTGAAAAAAGGAACAGAAGCAAGCACAGATGTGTGAAAAACGCAGCATGAATTAATGAAAGGAACAGAAGTCAGCACGGATATGTGCAAAAGCAGCACGAATGAAAGGAACAGAAGTGTGCATGGCTCTGTGCAAAAGGCAGCATGAATGACAGTAACAGAAGCAAGCATGGATATGCAAAATGCTGTATGACTGAATGAAGGGATCACAAGTGAGCACGGATCTTTGCAAAAGGCAGCATGAATGAAAGTGAGCACGGATCTGTTCAAAAGCAACATGAATGAATGAAAGGAACAGAAGTGAGCATGGATCTGTTCAAAACATAGCATGAATTAATGAAAGGAATGAAAGTGACCATACATCTCTGCAAAATGCAGCAGGACTGATTGAAAGGAATAGAAGTGAGCACAGATGTGTGAAAAATGCAGCATGAATTAATGAAAAAAAACAGAAGTAATAATGGATCTGAAAAAGGCAATACAAATGAATGACAGGAACAGAAGCGCATGGTGATGTGCAAAAGCAGCATGACTGAATGAAGAGATTAGAAGCGAGCATGGATCTGTGCAAAAGGCAGCTTGAATGAATGAAGGGATTAGTAGTGAGCACGGATCTGTGCAAAAGGCAGCATCAATGAATGAAGGGATTAGTAGCGAGCACGGATCTGTGCAAAAGGCAGCATGAATGAATGAAGGGATTAGAAGCGAGCACGGATCTGTGCAAAAGGCAGCATCAATGAATGAATGAAAGGAATAGAAGCAAGAATGGAAGACAGGCAGCATGAATAAATGAAAGGAACAGAAGCTAACACAGATCTGTGCAAAGGGCAGCGTGAGTGAATGAAAGGAACAGAAGCGAGAACGGATCTGTGCAAAAAGCATGTGACAGAATGGATCAGAAGTGAGAATGGATTTGCAAAAGGCAGCATGATAGAATGAAGAGATTAGAAGTGAGCATGGATCGGTGCAAAAGGCAGTGTGAACGAATGAAGGGATTAGAAGTGTGCACGGATCTGTGGAAAAGGCAGCGTGAATGAATGAAAGGAATAGAGGTGAGCGTGGATCTGTGCAAAAGGCAGCATGAATGAAAGGAACAGAAACGGGCACAAATCTGTGCAAAGCGGCTCATGAATGAATGAAAGGAACAGAAGTGCTCACAGATCTGTGCATAATGCAGCATGAATGAATGAATGTCAGGAATAGAAGCGACCATGGATCTGTGCAAAATGCAGCATGACTGAATGTCAGGAATAGAAGCGAGTATGGGTCTGCAAAAGGCAGCATGACTGAATGACAGGAACAGAAGCGAGCACAGATATGTGCAAAAGGCAGCATGGCTGAATGAATGGATCACAAGCGAGCATGGATATATGCAAAAGGCAGCATGGCTGAACGAAGGGATCACAAGGGAGCATGGATATGTGCAAAAGGCAGCATGGCTGAACGAAGGGATCACAAGGGAGCATGGATATGTGCAAAAGGCAGCATGGCTGAACGAAGGGATCACAAGGGAGCATGGATATGTGCAAAAGGCAGCATGAATGAATGAAGGGATCACAAGGGAGCATGGATATGTGCAAAAGGCAGCATGAATGAATGAAGGGATCACAAGGGAGCATGGATATGTGCAAAAGGCAGCATGAATGAATGAAGGGATCACAAGGGAGCATGGATATGTGCAAAAGGCAGCATGACTGAATGAAGGGATCATAAGGAAGCATGGATATCCGAGGCAGCATGAATGAATGAAAGGAACAGAAGCGAGGGTGGATCTGTGCAAAAGGCAGCATGAATGAATGAAGGGATCACAAGGGAGCATGGATATGTGCAAAAGGCAGCATGAATGAATGAAGGGATCACAAGGGAGCATGGATATGTGCAAAAGGCAGCATGAATGAATGAAGGGATCACAAGGGAGCATGGATATGTGCAAAAGGCAGCATGAATGAATGAAGGGATCACAAGGGAGCATGGATATGTGCAAAAGGCAGCATGACTGAATGAAAGGAACAGAAGCGAGGGTGGATCTGTGCAAAAGGTAGCATGAATGAATGAAAGGAACAGAAGCGAGGGTGGATCTGTGCAAAAGGCAGCATGAATGAATGAAAGGAACAGAAGCGAGGGTGGATCTGTGCAAAAGGCAGCATGAATGAATGAAAGGAACAGAAGCGAGGGTGGATCTGTGCAAAAGGCAGCATGAATGAATGAAAGGAACAGATGCGAGCATGGATATGTGCAAAAGGCAATATGAATGAACGAATGAAAGGAACAGAAGCAGACGTGGATCTGTGTAAAAGGCAGTATGAATGAAAAGAACTGAAGTGAGCAAGTGTCTGTGCAAAAGGAAGGCAGTGTGAATGAATAAATGAAAGAAACTGAAGCGGACACAGATCTTTCCAAATTACTGTATGAAATGAATGAAAGAAACTGAAGTGAGTACAGATCTGTGCAAATGGCAGTATGAATGAATGAAAGGTTTGTGATATCCAGATGACTTATTTTTTTCAGTAACAAGTCATTTACAACACTAAAGCCACATTCAAGTAAGTATGACGACGGGAATGGCAACAATATATTTTTTGCAAAACTAGTCTCATCATTTTTAAAATTAGCTTTCTGATGAGACAGAAATGTCTCATCAGAAAGCTATGCCATTGTTCCTTTTATGTTGAATAAAGTTCTAATAGACTAATCATTTGCTTTTCTGAGATTTCTTTTTGATACTGTATTTATGTTGACTGCTGTACTAGTGTTGGCAGCTTTTTTGTTCTGGGAAAGTCGGGTTGCGACATCGACAGTTTATCGTCAACAATGGTGATTTTTTGACTATTTATTGAAATGTCTCATCAGAAAGCTATGCCATTGTTCCTTTTATGTTGAATAAAGTTCTAATAGACTAATCATTTTGCTTTTCTGAGAGTTCTTTTTGATACTGTATTTATGTTGACTGCTGTACTAGTGTTGGCAGATTTTTTGTTCTGGGAAAGTCGTGGGTTGTGACATCGACAATTTATCGTCGACAATGGTGATTTTTTGACTATATTGGTGATGAGGTGACGAATCCAACTTCATTTTCTAATTGTCCCCAAAATATTCAAATTGCCACCTGTGGGGCATACGTCCCATGTTGGGAAACACTGGTTTAAGGACTGATTCCTAGACCACTAGTCACCTTAAATCCAGCATATTCATCCCCCCCCCCCCACATCCTCATGTTCCACTTCTAGATAACTCTCTTGGTCTCTTACTTATCCAAGTTAATAGTTTAGATTCTAATCCCATATTCTCCAGTTTATGCAGCAGCCCATTCAAATACTCTTAAACATTTAATTGGATACCAACAAATTGCTGTTGCATGATACCATATTGTTATCTGTTTTCTAAAAATTGTGGAAGGGAGACCCATATGTCATGCTGATATACTAATGTAAGTGGCATTAGGAAAATTAAGAGACAGAGTTTGTGGTATTGATAAAATTAAATGTACCATACATCATTTTTGTAAGTGTGACATGGTAAACAGAGAATTATATATTGACGAGAATAAAATATGATGAATATGTATTTTTTGGAAAGAGAAAGATAAAAGGGAGTTGTGTCTTGTGTTTCTTCCGTGTAGAATCTGAAGGAAGCATCGATAATGCAAAGGAATTCTAAATATTTAGTGGACCAGTTTCTGTAATGGCCTGGAAATGTAAAGGGAGACGATTGTATAATGTTCAGGCAGATATGACAGACAAGTGATGATAATAATAGGTGACTTTAACTGTGGAAATATTTGCTAAAAGGCAGGAGAGAACATGTATGAATAAGAAGAATGAATTTCTTGAGCTGCTTAAGTATAACTAACTTCTGTATGTGGTGTTGATGCAGTGATAAATGTAGTTGCTATTTCCAATATGTAATTTATGTAGTTCCAATGTATAAGGCTTTGATTAGGCCACACTTGGACTATTGTGCCCAGATTTGGTCACCGGGTTTTCAGAAGGATGAAGAGATGTTGGAAAGGGTCCAAAGGCGACTGACTAAGGTAGTTTCTGACCTCTGGAATGTTGAGTATGAGGAAAGATTGAAAAGATGTAATTTGCAGAGTCTCGTGGAGAGAAGGAAGAGGGGAGATATGATAGAGACCTACAAGTTGGTAAGGGGTTGTTATAGGATCAATGGTGGAGAAGTTCTACAGAGAATAGTGGGAGATCAGGGGAGAACCAGAGGTCATCCCTGGAAACTGTATAAGGAGGGTGTGAGTAAGGGAGTGAGAGGCAGGTTTTTTTCGTGCAGAGTTGTGAGTGATTGGAATGCCTTGCCTGAGAGCGTGGTGTCTGCAAGTAGTTTGAATGTGTTTAAGACACGGTATGATGAGATGTGTGTGTAAGATAAAAGGACCTCCTAGATGAGTCTTTGACTCCATGAGGTCTTGTTTAATAATAATAATAATAATAATATTTATATCCGTTTGTGAGAGTGATCATGCAGTTTTGACAACATGGGAATTTGCTAAACAAGTACATTTATCACTGAACATAAGAAGATATGTGTGGAATTGCAGAGTTACAGACTATGGCAAACCAAAGAAACAAGATTGGTGACTTTCTGTGGTATGGGCAGTTGAGGAGGAACACCAGTGCCTGGCAAACCTCATTCAAGATTAGTTTGTGATGTTTTGTCAGATTGTATTTTTAAGGCTAGGAGAAATAGTTGGGCAAAGGGGATGGATAATGGAATTATGCAAGAACTGCAGAGAAAGATGTTATAGAAGATATATATAGGATTGCCATAACGATGTTAGGTTGGCTGAAGCAGTAAAAGAAAATCCTAGAAAATTTTATCGATATGTGACTAAGTAGAAGAAACTTTCTTTTAAGATTAAGTAGAAGAAAGAATGAATATGGAAGACTGATTTTAGTGGCAGGAGATGGCACTTGGTGGGAATGTTCAGCGAGTATTTTGTTAGTTTATTTCAAGTTAGATGGAGGTTTGGGAGATGCTAAATAACACTAGGAAAGAAGAGAGACTGTTAAGCAGTTCAGAAATGTGAAGTGTTTGAAAATTTAAGTTATGATGTTACTATGGCTTTTTAAACTGGATGGGATATCATTCTGTTTTTAAGCGTATCATCAAAGGAACTAAGTGCCTTTGATTTGGTTCTTCAACCAGAGTTTGGGCAGCAGAAATGATCCAGAAAAAATGAAAAAAAAATTGTACATACAGGAGAATCCAAGCCATTAGTGTCAAATTATAGGCTAGCATGAGTATCAAGTGTCATGTCATGGTGAAGGTATTATAGATTACTTAGAGATGGAATGCAAGTTTTCATTAATGAGAATCGACATCTTTCAGGAAATCAGGAGGTTTTTTAAGGAGAGGCTCTTGTTTCAGCAACCTGGTCATATTTTATTCTAGTGTGACAAGTGTATTGGAGAGAGAAAATGCTTTTATAAATTTTTTTTTCTAGATTTTGCAAAAGCTTTCACATACCAGACACTACTTTGAAATTAAGATGGGATGGATACTTCAATTAACTGATAGGAGCCAGCAAGTTATGTGGAGGCATAATGACTTAAAAGGGAAAGATGGTAATCATGTTCATGTTTGAGAGAAAATATTCAGTTGTTTGCAGATGATTTGGAATTGGGAAGAGTAATTTTAGTAAGCTCCTTTTAGTAACATCCAGTGTGATGTTACAAGAGGATTTGAATAGACTAGTACTTTTGACAGATAAATGGAGCTGTCATCTGTCATTTCAGTATTACAAAGTGAACAGTTATACACATTGGCCAGTGAAGATAAAATGAGATATATTTTAGGAATCCAGGACTTTACCAGTCCCTTGTCTCCTCCACCTCCTGAGGTAATGTTGGTGGATAGGGAACTGAATTCTGAATTTAGAGGGCATGTTGCAAAATTTGTAAAGGTTACCCAGAAAATTGCTGCCATAATGAAAAGGACACTAATAAGTAGGGATAAAGATGTGATGATTCTACTGTATAAGAATCAGGTGACATCTGAACTTTTTTGTACAGATTGATCAGCTGAATATACCTGTATGATAAAGAAATGTTGGACAGCTTCTTCATTCGCTCTTAACCCAGAAGACCAAATCTGCACACAATAGTCCAGATGCAGTTATATCAAGTCATATTACTTACTAATATCATTTGTCTACAGTTCCAACTTGTTGAAGTTATTATAGAATGACTTGAATAGGCTGGATAATGGATACAAGAAAATCACCCTAATGTTTAAAAAAAAAAAAAGCAAGGTGATCTGTTGCTTTTTTATTATAATTTGTAATATTTCATTTGTATTAATGTATATTCCTTTGCAAGTATGTATGTTCCAAGTATACAAAGTCAACAGTCCATACTCATCATCTGTTTGAAAACACATTTAGAAATGAGTTTTTTTTTTTACAGTATGCTGATCTGTTTTTCCATTCATTGGGAAGAATGGCATGATGAAGGATATCATTCAGTAGAAAGTATAATTAGAAAAGCATTTTCTATTTATGCATTGTATTTTGGAAAGTTCTATAATTTGTGATTAGTACAATAAATGAATAAAGGTGCCATATTTGTATGAAGTATCTCTTTTAATGTAGTTTGAGCACAATATTATAAATTTGATGTATATTCTGTGGATTGGTATATTATGTGGAACTATGGCAGAGAATTTGTAGATTTTGTTCTGAAGTTTAGGATTTAATGTTGTGAAAATGTGTGTGTATGTGGGGGGGGGGGGAACTAATTTTTACTGTCATAATCTAATCATCAGTCACTAAATTATAATAATGATATAAAAAACTTCATGATATTAACTATTGAAAATGTTTAATTCCATATTTGCATTCATTTTGCATTTGAAACACTTTCTTTTAAGCTATCAAACTCCAGTGGTCTTTTGTATGCATGTTCTAAATTTGGTGTCTATGTAAATACTGCAGCTCTTGATCAGAAATGCCTTCTTTGTTATTTTGTGCCTTGGGATTTTATGCTGAAGTACTGGTGTTGGTTGCAATAACTGAACACGTAAGGAAGAGTGAAGCCAATACAGTTAAATGAAAGGACACTTATAATTCAAATTTATTTTTATTTTTTGAAACTAAAGATCTAAATATCATGGATATGTGAAAACAACCCTTTCACTTTGCTGTGATAAGAAAGTATGTGTGTGGGGATGGGGGGGGGAATATATTTAAAAAAAATTAAGTGGGACATCTTCCGAAATTAAAAAAAAAAAAAAAATGTAAACTGGGCAGATATTCTTTACAGAATTGTATAGGACATATTGATAATCCATTTTCAGAAGTTGTATCATTTTTATTTGTTTACTCAGAAGAAAAAAAATTGTTACATTGAATTCAATAAACCTGTAATTCAGTTAAAAATGTTAACCTGCAGTTAACATTCTTAACTGCAGGGTTGTTAATGCAATGCCACGATTAAATATTAACTTGCAATTAATATTTAATCATGGAAGTTAAAACTTTTGGACTGAATTTATCTTTTATTTATTTTTCAGCAGATCAAAATGTTTTGATAGAATATTTTTATGACTACTCAGTTTAATTAATTGATTTTTTTTGTTAAGGCCACTTTTTTAAAAGTGGTGTGTGTAGTATATTTCCATGGCATTAATGCCTAAAGAAAGACCATTATATATTAGATTCTAGTTGCTAACTAGACAAACTCATTCCAGGCCTTTCATTGACTGGCTCCTGAGCTGATTGATTTTTGGCATAGAAAAGTAGGATTTTTTTTCCCCAAATACCCAGATTTTATCCTACAGTTAAAAAAAAAAAAAAAATGACCATAGCACTTGCATCATTTCAGTCATACTTACCTCCTTTGGATTTAAGGTCATGAGACAGCAGCACTTATTTGCTGTAATTTCTCCCCCTTAAAAATAAGTAATTTTTGGTGGCTACTAAGGGTGTTTTCCTGCACTAGTGATGCCAGTACATCTCCATTTGTTGATCACATCACTAACTGTTGATTTTGAATGCTCCAGTTGAGCAGCATGGCATATAATGGACATGCCACCAATGTGACACCTTCCTGCTATCTGTACACCGATTTTTATGTTAACAAACCTGGAATGTTGCGTAACTTCAAATAACAGGGGTGCTCAGACAATTATTGGTAGATTGTGTGTGTGTGTGTATTTTTTTATTTATTTATTTATTGTAAACATAACAATCTTATGTACAGGATTAACCTGTTTTTGGTTCTCTGCAGTCAAGCAGAGGTTACATGCTCATACTCTTGGGATTTTATGCTGAAGTACTGGTGTTGGTTGCAATAACTGAACATGTAAGGAAGAGTAAAGCCAATACAGTTAAATGAAAGGACACTTATAATTCAAGTTTATTTTTATTTTTTGAAACTAAAGATCTAAATATCATGGATATGTGAAAACAACCCTTTCACTTTGCTGTGATAAGAAAGTATGTGTGTGGGGATGGGGGGGGGATATATTTAAAAAAAATTAAGGTATGTTACATCGAAATATCAGTTATAAGGTGAATTAAATTTTTTTAAAAAAATTAAACTATTAACAGTTATTTTGAAATGATACTGTATAAGAACATAAAATCTGACATTTTTGTGGAAGAACATAACAGTTGCTATAGGACAATATTATCTATTTACATGAGAGTGACAGCTGATTAATGTTTGCACTGTTGAGCACAAAAAACCTTTTCCCCCTTTCAATGGTGGGGAGAACGATGTCAATTCTATGCTGGAAAGTGGACAACGATGCAGTTGCCCTGCTCAGCCAGGAGTTGATTCAGTAAATTCCAGTCTTGGTGGAAAAGATGTAAGGTGTTGTTTTGCCTGTGGTGGTGATGCTCGCATAGGATCCGACTTCTCACCTTTTGTTTGAAGGCTGCAAGGAGTTGGTCAGCTGCCTCTCTCTGTGAAGTTGCTGTGCTGTCTGGTCTGAAGTAGAAGCTGTATATTACCACTTTCGTAGTGAAGAGGTAATTGCAGAATGAATGATTATTTGACTCTGCATGGACGAGATTGAAATACTCCTCTTCTGTATGAAGACTACCACAGCTCTCACCTGTGGTAGTCTTCTGTATGAAGACTACCACAGGTGAGAGCTGATGTTTCCTGAAATAAACTGATTAATTGGGTGTTGACTGGGCATTCCAAGTAGATATGCTGGACTGTCCCTGATTGGTAGCAGAACAGGCAGTTATCTGAGACATCTCAGTTAAATTTTCGTAATATAGTTGGAGTGATATTGTGCCATATTCTCCACTGAATATCTGCGTCGGGTTTGATGGCTCTTGTGAGATATTTCAGGTCCCATTGAAATAGTGTTTGGCGGGATGATGCAGGATTTTCCAATAAAGTGCTTTGGTTCGACTGTTGTGTTGTTGTGTTGTGTTGAGTGCTGTAGATTTTGTTGGTGTTGCTGGGTGTAAGTTTCTCCCATGAATTATTAGTTTTTATCAGAAAGATAGGCACCAGATCTTCTGAGTTAGGAGGGCTAAGCCCCTCTTCCGTTATGCTATCAGGCATAGCGGCTTGAAAAGCAGCCTTTACAGTGTGTATCTGCTCAGCATGATTCCCGTATTCCAGGTTTTCGAGCGATTTTGGAAAGTGCCAGGTGAGGCTCAGAGAAAGAATGTCACCCAAGATCCTCACTCCTCGCCAGCTTCATGGAGGAAAGAAAATCTTTTTCTGAGTGATCGGGTTTCTTGCCATTGTGGAAGATGGGTTCCATGAGTATTTCAGTCTTCACTGTGTGCTGGAGGTTTAGCTTCTTCCATCTTCGAGGGGCATCTTTGTAGAAGTTCGTTAGATTCAATGGCACGTACGCTGTTGTCATTCTTAAGGTTGTGGAGAGAGACCTGTATTGGCAGAGGTGAAAATATATTGAGTGGTGCATTTGTGTGCTATTTCCTGTTGTAGGGTATTAAGGAGAAATCAAGTGTGCAGAACGTTGTTATCCTGTTGTCAATGGAAATAAAGTTTTATCCTCCATCTTTGAGAGAAGTACATAGTTTGGAGTAGGAAAGCGAGTTTGTTTTGTTCCATATGAATCGATAGATGGTTGACTTTATTTGTTTGATGAATTGCACTGGTGGCGTGAGAATCTTTAGTGTATGCCAAAGAACACTAGTGACTATTTGGTTAACAATTATTGTTCTCCCTCTTGTGGAGGCAGAGGCTCGTATTGCTGCCCACTTTCCTAGTTGCTTGAAACATTTATTTAATGTTTCCCAGTTCTTATCCACATAAGAGGGCATGTTTCCTAGGTAAATCCCCAGGTATTTATTTCCCTCTGCAGACTAGTGACCAGACATTGGGGAATCAGAACCGGTTTTTCCATTTGCCACAGCACAGTCCTGTGGTTTTATGTGTGTTTAGTTTGGTTCCTGAGGCTGCTTGATATATTGGTATGATGTTTGTATGTTATGGAAATCCTCTTCTTTGTGGGCTATAATTGTAACATCATCAGCATATGCTGTCAGGGTTATGGTTTGGTAGGAAGGTTTAGGATGGGATGCCCTAAGCAGCATGCTTAATCTACACAAAAAGGGCTCAATGGCAATCGTGTAAAGAGGACCAGAAAATGGACAGCCTTGTTTAATATCTCTGCTGTATGGTACAGTTATGGTAAGTCTGTTGTTTATTTTCATGCAAAAAGTGTGCTTTGGCATACAACATCTTAATAGAATGAATGATGCCTGAGCCAAAGCCAAAGGCTTTCAAGCAGCTGAATAGGTATTGATGTTCAATGCGGTCAAAAGCTTTTTCTTGGTCTAGTGTTACAAGACCCATTGTTTCACCGTTGTTGTTGGCTATGCTTATGAGCTGTAAGTTTTCATGGATAGATCATCCAGGGATGGAATAGCTCTGATGCCTATTTATTATTTCGTTCAGAGCTGGTTTAAGTTTTTTGGCAATGGCTTTTGATATAATTTTACAGTCTGTGTTTATGATGAAGATGGATCTCCAGTTTCCTAATTTCGTCTTATCTCCTTTCTTTGGAATGAGTTTAGTAACAGATGTTGTCATATTGAGTGGGAAGCCATTGGTATTGGCTTTGACATGTACTCTGTAGAGGATAGGTCCAAGCTGTTCCCAGAAGGACTGGTAATATTCAGTGGTGAGCCCGTCTATGCCAGGAGATTTATCTTTAGGTAAGGAGGTGCAGGCAGTTTTCAAATCGTGTAGCGTGATGGGGAGTTCTGTGCGATGCCTAGTTGCTGGTGGGCGTCTTTACACATCGGAGAGAATTTTATTCGTGGCATCCATAGATGTTGAGTTTGCTTGGTATAAATTTTTGTAGTACTGCAAGATACATAAGAGGATTTTGTCATGATTTTCTATGATGTTTCCACTATCTGTTGTTATAGCAGATATAGTGGTACACTCTTGTTTGACGTTTTTCCAGTGAGAAGAAATGCTTTGTGGGTGCATCTGCGAAGTCACTGTGTTTGCGTTGTGCTCTTATTAGTGCTCTAGGTGTGAGCGTATGGTGACTTCTAAGGACTGGTATTCCTCAGATTCCAGATGTTGAAAGTTTATTTTTCACTTGGTTAGAGTATAATAAATTTAGTTTACTCCTTTATTCAAGTGTGAGCAAACAAAGTTTGTGCCTGAAAGTATCTTCAGGACTGGGGTAAGGTGGTACAACACCAGGGCAACTCGTTGCAAAGGTGGAGAAAGCTACCAACACTCCTGTCTCAGTATCTCCTATAATGCAAAACACATCTCCTTGCAGATATGTCTAATGTTATGCATTAAGGGAAGGGTGTTGTACCACCTTACCCCAGTCCTGAAGATACTTTCAGGCACAAACTTTGTTTGCTCACACTTGAATAAAGGATTAAACTAAATTTATTACACTCTAACGAAGTGAAAAATAAACTTTCAACATCTTTCTCTAAATCCAGAGTAATTTATTAAAAAAGGGTGGCACACCACTTGGCAACTCCTATAGGTAGAGATGACCTGCGAATTCTTCTGCCTGGTATCTCAGCTTGGACCTGGCTCCCACTGAAGAGACCTCAATAAAGGTTGAAACTAGTCTGGGTAGTGGCCCTTCCCTTAATGCATAACATTAGACATATCCGCAAGGAGATGTGTTTTGCATTATAGGAGTTGGTAGCTTTCTCCACCTTTGCAACGCATTGCCCTGGTGTTGTACCACCTTACCCCAGTCTTGAAGATACTTTCAGGCACAAACTTTGTTTGCTCACACTTGGATAAAGGATTAAACTAAATTTATTATATTCAGATTCCAGATGATGTAATTGCTGTTGTTGCTGCAGATTTTTAAGGATTCAATGCTTATTCAAATTCCTCTGGTGACTATATTTTTGTGTAAATACCCTAACTTTGGATTTAAAACGTGACCACCACTCAGAAATTGATTGGGAGGTAGGTATATCTCTGATGAGAGTTTCAATATATAGTTTTTGGAGGTTCTGAGATATTCTGTATCCTGTAGTAGACTGTTATTAAATATCCAGTATGCTCCTCCTTTGTGTCCAGTGTGTCCAGGAATGCAAATGCTCAGAAGGATGGAATCATGGTCTGATGCATGGGATGGATGGTATGTGACTCCTTACGTAGGATATTGTGTGCATAGATGTATGATATCTATCGAGCCGTGCCTGGTATAGGACACTGGTAGGACCACCTTTGGCCCTCCAGGAGAACACTTTCTCATGTGGGTGCAAGTGTCTGAAGGTATCAGTCAGCTCGTAGTCATTTATTACATTCTGGAGAAGCTGAGCTAGTGAGTGTCGATGTTCTTGGCATTGTTGTCTGTCCATTGCATGATCCAGAGTGCAGTTGAAGTACCCTGCTAGTATGATGTGGTCATTGACCTGGTTGAGGTGGTTTCGGACGAACTGTAGTACCTGCACTGCAAGATGTTCGCTTTGTGGCATGTATATACAGTAAAACCCCGAAGTTACATGGTAGGTGGGACCAACAAAAAGTGCGTAAGTCGAATTCGTGTAACTTGGGGTATAATTTTGCATGTAATTTATATATACAAACATACAATTGGGACCGAAAGTTTACAAAAAAACACCTATATTTTTTAAGAAATATAATCATAATTGTAGTTTTTCGTACATAAAAAAAAAAGTTATTTCGATGTTGATGGTTTCATAAAATCTAATAGATTCGTCTGACGGCATAATGTCTTTTTCTTGTCATGCAAAATTTCTTCATAGCAAGCTAATGATTTTTTTATTCCTTGCCTTGTGGCTACAATTCATTCCTCATTAGAATCTAGATTCCTCCAAAATCTGTAAACCTTTCTTTTATGATTGTTCTTACTGTGGATTCCTGTAGATCGAACTTCTTTGCTAGCTCACAAATTTTCATTCCGCCTTCAAAATCCTTAATAATGTTGAGTTTGTTTCCAAAGTCAATGTTTTTCTTTTTTTGCTAGCTGTAGAAGAATCGGACTTGCTTCTTTTGGATGACATTATTATTTTTTATGTGATAAAATTTTTATCAAGAACATAACATTAAACAATCGCAAGGTTTGTAGACTATAAAAATCGTGTATGAATGGAGACCGCACAAAACACGTCAGTGCTTGTTCACAGCATGTGTAACACTGGCGAATGCGGCTGGCGCCTGAAAGATACGACTAGTGGTGAAGCAGGACGGGAATACGTACATATAAGAAACCGCATAACTCTGGATTCGCGTAAGTCGGGGTATGACTGTATTAATAATGTGTATTTTCTTTCCTGTCTGAGTTGTAATGAGTGCATATATTGCACACCCAGGAAAGGTGTCGATTGTTCCTAATTTTAGGGTGCTGTTTTGGTGAATTCCAATGCTTACTCCTGATCCATGAAGTTGTATGGCAGGACAGCAGTGCATGGTTATATGGCCAGTTCCTCCAGTGTTGATCAGAAGCTTTGCTGTTGCAATGGAGATTAGTTTCCTGCAGCATAACTATTTCTGGATGGTGGGCAAGGATATGCTGCAGGACCTGCCTGTTTCGCAGTGGTGTGTCACACTGTATTAATAATGTGTATTTTCTTTCCTGTCTGAGTTGTAATGAGTGCATATATTGCATACCCAGGAAAGGTGTCGATTGTTCCTAATTTTAGGGTGCTGTTTTGGTGAATTCCAATGCTGACTCCTGATCCATGAAGTTGTATGGCAGGACAGCAGTGCATGGTATATGGCCAGTTCCTCCAGTGTTGATCTGAAGCTTTGCTGTTGCAATGGAGGTTAGTTTCCTGCAGCATAACTATTTCTGGACGGTGGGCAAGGATATGCTGCAGGACCTGCCTGTTTCGCAGTGGTGTGGCACATCCTCTAGTGTTTAGTGAGAGAAGGTTTACTAAGGTGCTCATTATTTTATGGTTAATTTTTTTTTTTTTTGGTGCGGTAATTCTCACTTCCTTTACGGTGGTTACGCTGCTGCTGGAATTCAAGCTCGTTGATCAGTTAGTATATTCTTTTTATGAGATTGGTGGATTTTCTTCCTCTTTTTCCTGCCAGAACGGTTCTTAATTCTTCCAGCTGGGTGATAAGGCCACCGATGTCATTTCCAGTTTCCTCTTCATCATCTGAGGATTCATGAAGCTCGATCTCTTCATCCCTGTCTACAGGCTGTTGGGAGGGTTCTGGAATGTTTGGAGGCGAGGATTCCCTGTTGCAGCTGTGCTGGTTCATCTTTAGCTGTTTTTCTGTTTTTGTTTCTTGCTCCTCTTTATTTTTATCTTTATCAGAGTTAGTTAGTTGTCTGTTTTCTGTTTCCTTTTCTCTAGGATTGCTTTTAATCGATGTTGGTGGTGGTTCTTCTGAAAGTTGGGTTTCGTTAGTGCCACCACTTGATTTTCTCTCCTACTTGAATACTCATTTGTGCGTATCCAAGTTGCATTTGTGCGAGAAAGGAATCAAAATCTCTGCTGAAATGTATCAAGACACCGTGCTGAACCTGTGGTATGTCCCTGACAATACCTTGTTTCACGGTAAGCAGTAGTGGTTCTTCCATAAGGACTCGGCCCCTGCACATAGTGCAAGAACTACACAAAAGTGGTAATGCTTGGAGGTCAATGTGCCTGATCCCATATCATCCGATTGGCCATCTAGAAGTCCCGATCTGAATTTATTAGACCTTCAAATTGTAGTTGGAGCTTGAGAGAGTAGCCTGCAAGAAATGACACTCCTAGCATTACCAGCCCTTCAGGCTGGTAATGCTGGGGTGTGTCATACACAAAAATGGCATGTGTTGAGGGCAAAAGGGAGACATTTCGAACTGAGTGCTGCTATATGCACATTATAAATGTGTTTTGTATGTGCTGAAAGCTGTAAATGATGAGGAATTGAAGAATTTCTGCTAAAATCTGGTAGAAATTGTAGTAGATATTATATTCCACTCTTCTTTTAAATCCTGATTAAGTTCCACTGAAGAAGACTGTTGTGATCTTATTCTTCATTCTGGGTTTTCCCACATATAATCTATCAGGGTCAGGTTAACTCTTCCATAAAGGCTATCTACCATAAAGTTCTGATGCTGTTTTCTCTCCAAACAGCTTGTTTACAATTATTGTGTTGGAAAATGAGTCATACATTTTAAATCAAGTGTTTTAAGGGAATATGTGTACTAGACATATACTTATGGCTTTTCAGCTTATTTATCTCATGTGTGAACTAATGAAAATGTAAGAGCATACATATAAATGATTAAAAGCATACATTTAAAGAAATAAAGGCTTTTCAGCTGTGACTGAGACACGATCCAGAAAACACATTCTGCATGACTCATTTTTATGATTTTTGTTTTGAATGTAGTTACCAGTCTTTCTCCTTGACGTTGCCTGAATTACATTGGATGAAATATAGTGAAGTTTTTGAATAAAATTGTATTTTTTTTTCTGCATGTGTAAGTCCTAATTATCTATAAATATATTGTACATTTTATATGATTGTTCAGAACACTGATGTCACATCTATCCTGGTTCTGTGTACTACAACTAGTGAGTTTTTCCATATCATGAGAATCAATCCCACATTATTAACTTCTACCTCCAAACTTCATTATTGGGATACTAAGGTGAAAAGCATTTGCCAATCTAAACACGTCCATCAGATTGGAAGAGTGTGTAGTGAAACCATTATCTCCAAATGGCTGATTTTGATTGCTCCACAGTTCAGGTTGAGTGTGCTTTTATTGTTGCCAGTCAGTGGCTGTATTTGTTTGTTGATGAAGACTTGTGAGCTGCTACTTCTGCCCTTTTGTGAAAATTCATAGCATATAGCTCTGTGTCATGCAAATTCTTATGGGATTGCTTATGGCTGCTTGCAATCCAGATACAGATTTTCAAGTGTTTGATGATAAGATGAAGTAGCCAGTCTTCTCAAAGAGCTTTGGCTTGCCTATAAGTAAGTATATTTTAGGCATTCATGGTCATGTACTTGGCCCATTGATATCTGTGAACTTCATTTCTTCAGTGTGTTGTCTCCCATGCTGATTTCGGAAAGCTTAATTGTACTATATATTCCTCATATGATATTGACTTAATTCCCTCTGTTTACTCATTCGATGTACTTATCATTTGATGATAAAATAACTTCTGAATTAACTGTTGTTCTGCTTTAAGGTGAAAATCTGCACCTGGCATTATTACATTCATTTAGAAAGTTGAAAAGTATCGGTCATATATACATTTCTATTGATAGTACAAGAGATAGAAATTGTTGCTATGTTCTTAAACAGCTGTAAAATGTTAATGCCAGTGATAAACTTGCTACACACTAATCTCCAAGAAGTTGGAGATTAGTGTGTAGCACCACCCTTCTGCTTTGCTGTTTTCAAGCTGCTTTTAAGAATATCAGCAGTTTCCTTTCTTTTCATAGCATTGCCAGTAGGTGAGTATACTTTTTGACCAGTAAATATTGTACTTTTTTACTTTTTTTCAATTTATCTCTGTCAACCAAAACACTTGTTAAGTAATTATTAAATTCTCAAATTATAACAGCATGGTCTTTCAAAGTTTTTCTGCCTAGCTAGTTATGATTCCAATTTTTTACTTCTGATCATATATAAAAATTTGCAGTTACTTTAAGCATTCCTAACTAGTGTAACTGAATTGGCTCTATAAATATGTTAACCAAACTGTGTTAATATTTATATCTAATAAATATCAAATGTTCATATAATTTTTTTTTTCTTGCAACATGTTCCCTTGAGTATTTGGTTACACACCTAAACCAACTAAATTTATTTTAAAATCTCTCTCTGTGACTCACTCACTCATGCACAATTCTGCTTAAAGATCATGTATAATATCTTGAGTAATTTTGTACCCATTGAGTACCTTGAGTACCCATTTTGAGTAATTATAATTTCAAAACAACTTTATTTTCTTTTAGTGAGGAGAGCCAAACTAGTGGGTACAGCTGGTAAGTTTATTGCAGTTTTCTTTTTAAATAAAGCTGACTGACTAACTTATTAATATTTAAAAGTTTACAAATATTTATTTGAAAATCAATGGTTTTAAAAGATGAATTCTCATCTTTCAGACACACCATACAGGATGAAATAATTATCCCACCATTGTGTTTTATATACTTTAAGATATGGATAAATTATTTTCTTTAAATTAATTTAATTACAACCTTTTTTTTTTTTTAAGTGGAAAAAGTCTGTAGCTATTCTTTTCCAAGTCCAGTAAAAACATGCAGCTTGTGACATCTAACTTAACTAAATTTACACTTAGGACTAAATTTGAGAAACTTAAACAGACACCATGAGTCTGTTTTCTGGAAGTGGTCTTAACTGTATGTTAAGTTAATAAACCATACACCACTAACTTACTGATATCTATCAGCCAGTTAGTCTTCTTTTCCAGTCAGTCTTTTGTTATTAAAAAAAAAAAAAACTGTCCTGACACCATACCCAGTAAGGACTGGAAAACCATAAAATTAATTGGAGAAGTCAGGTTGTATTTGGTCTCAGAATGACTGTCTCCCAGATCTCTGGGAAATTAATGCAGTTTTACTTGTTGAGGCAGCTCCTGTAGCTCAGTCAGTATAGACAAAGCCCTTTGTCAGGAAGACCTGGGTTCAATTCCTCTCAGTGACGCGAGGAACCTTTATTTAGTCAAAAGAGACTAAAGGTGAGTTAGCTGGTCTCATACGGAGTTAAGGGGTTTTTTCCACCCAGAAACTCTGATTTTTCATCCCCCAGAACAGGCAAACCGGACCATGAACACTCTCATCTACAGACATAGGACACACACCGGGAGGCATAGGCTAACCACCTTATCCTTGATATGGTAGCGATTAAGTGAATAGAAATCCTCGATACTGCAAGGTAAAAGAGGAGGGAAGGAATAAGATACTTGTTGAGGTTGGGAGTGCTTCATAGCAGGTGTGGATTCTAAACATAGCTTCAGACTTATTAGCAACTTACATGACTGACATGCCATATAGATGGTTGCTGATGTTATTTTTGTATTCTTCAAGACAGATGTTAACTGATCTGTTAGTTCCTCCATAGTAGGCTTAACTGTTTAGGCATAAGGAATTTGATACAATCCAGGATGTGTGAGAGGATGAAGTCGATCCTTAGGAGAATAGATGAAGACAGTTAGCTGAATGAGTACTTTAAAAGTGACATGGAGATTATTTGTGGCGAACTTAAGCTTTCTTTTCTGATTTATCCTAATACAGTGGATGAGAATGGATTTGCTGTGATCTTGTGTGTATTGGTTGCAGGAGGAATGGGAGAGTGAATGCAGTATTTTTTTTTTATTTTATAACGGTTGTAGCCATTAGTCTAAAATTGTTATGAAGGTGCTTACGTTCATTTCAATGTAACTGTCATATGAACAAATAACCCTGGCTCTGTGTGTAAATGTTTTGAGGATGCCATACTGTTGGGATGGGATGGTGTTGATTGCTTATGTAAATACCTTTCCTTATGTGTTTGGGTTTTCAATAAATCCAAAAGGATGATATTTTTTTAATTAATGTTTTAAAGTTGAAGAGAGTTGCTGTAACAGGCGAGATTGATTTGAGTAAATGTTTTAGCCAGTTTATGGGTGGGTCTGTCATTGTTTTCTACTTTTGGGTAAAAGGGGGGGGGTATAAGGTTTATGAATTTTAGGAGCCCACCCATGTATCCAAGGAAGTTTTATCTATATTGGTAATTTCTTTGGGCCAAGTTGTAACTCTTGCAACTATTTATGCACTTTTTTCTTTTGAGGTTTGGTAGGATTTCAATCTATAATCTGATATGAGTAGTCTTTTAAGAAGATTGGTAATTTTTCTGGTATAAACCATTTGGGTCCATAATGACAGTTGTATTTTTCTTTGGTTTCTAGGTGGAATGTTGCTCCTGCAAGGTTTGGATTTTGTCAGAATTCTGGCCACATCCAAACAAATATTTTTATCTACTGTGGATTCGATACCATGTTCCATGCTGGTCATTATTTCCAAAACTGGTACTCTTTTGGTGCTATTTAATCCTGTTGTATGGGAGGTGTTTTTCTGTTGGAGATCTTCATATTGTGGCAGTTCTTAACTTTTAAAATTCTTTAGTCATTGCAGTTTCAGAGATGGTATAGAGAGTTCTTGACTTAGAATTTCAGAAAGCTCTTCCAATTAATGAAGCGATGGTGGCATTGATTTTCACTATCATTAACATAAAATTAAGAACAGATCAGTACCACCCATGTCAAGCTAGCAAACATCAGTACCACCATCACTGTATTACAGGAAGTGCTTTCGAATTTTTGAGATGGGTGGTGGTGTGATTGCTTATTTAAATAAGCAACAATACCACCACCCATTTCAGCAGTATGGCATCCTCAAAACATACAGTCAGAGCCATTAAACTGAATTTGGAAACATTCATAACACCCCTTTTTTTTTTTAGCCATGACTAAAAAAAAAAAAGTAGATTATGGCTTGATAAAATGCTGCCCCCCCACCCCATACAAGATCATAGTAAAACCATTCTCATCACTTTGATTCATAGTACATGGCAAAAGATAGCAAAAGCACTCTACAAATATAATCTTTGTACAGCTTTCAAACCACTCAGTTGGCTAATTGCCATCAGCCAACAATACCACCACCTATTTCAGCAGTATGGCATCCTCAAAACATATACCAGGGGTTGGGAATCTTTTTGAACCAAAGAGCCATTCCACCAAAAAAAAAATTAAAACTAAATTTTGGGAGCCACAACTTCAATTCGATTTTTCCTGGTGACTCAAAGTTGCAGTTAGTTCAAACTTAGGTAAATTTGTTTTTAATTCAGTACTTCCAGATATCAAATACCACTTTTATGTTTGCATATAAATTTTTTATATGTTCAATAAATAAAACAACATTAAGTTTGATTAAGTTTTTAATTACAAAACATGTTTAAGTAAGTATAATATTCCAAAAAAGTCAGAATTTGTATTGCAAAAAGAATTAGTCCGAACAAAAATACAATATTATGTATTGTAATAGATATTTGCTTGTTTTAATTTAAAATTCACTAATGAGACTCTTGATTTTGCATCTTCTCAGCCAATTTATTTAAATCTGGATTGTATGTCGTACACTTTAATACTAATTCAGCTTTCAAACTTTCATTCGGTTTGTTTCTATACTTATTTTTAATGTAATTCATTGATGAGAACCAAAAAGAGTCAAAACCTCAAAAGCAAGTCACCTGGCATTTGAGTAATTAGTTGGGAAGGAATTCCAATATTTAAATATAATTTCCTGTGGTGTTTCTTCAATTGTTCCCCCATTTTCTTCAGTTTGTGCTACCATTTCCTGAAGTTTTTGTACTCAGATTCTTTTATTCTGAATTTCCAGAAGCTCCATTTGTAGTTCTGCAATTGATATTCTGAGAAAAGCTTCAATATCTTCTTCAAGTGTCATCTCCTAGAATGAGTTTGGCAACCATGTCACGGAACCTTTTTCTTTCTTTTGTTGCTCTGGAACATTTATGGTAATTCAAGCCAGTCCAGTCCTTAATGTTTTCGAACCACATTCTCCTGGGTCTACCTCTCCCTCTTTTTCCATCCAATTTCCCTTCTAATATTAATTTCTGAATGCCTTCTTGTCTAGTTAGATGTCCAAAATATTTAAGTTTTTGCTCTTTAATTATTTTCATTAATGTTCTTTTCATTTTTGCTTTCTTTAAAACATTTTTGTTTTTCATTTTCTCTGTCCATGGTATTCTGATGGTCCACATTTCGAAAGCTTCTAATTTTTTCTCTGCTTCTTTATTTAGAGTCTTAAGTTTCACTGTTGTAGAGAAGGCTTGAGCAGATATAGCATTTTATTAATCTTTTTCTTGTGTCTATATTAATGTCTCTGGATGTTAGAACAGTTTTCATATCAGTAAAGGCTTTTCTTGCTATCTCTTCTTCTTTTTATTTCTTTAAGGGAATTAATGGATGTAATATAAATTTCATCTCCTGATATTTTTTGAAATCCTGAAATCTACTTGTAAATGAATCTAAAATTACAGTAATCATTTCAGCAAATATTTTGCAATCATCTTTTTCTTGATTTAAATTCTATGTATAATTTTTTAAATTTTCAAAATATATAAATTTTTCTTCAGTAACATTTTCGAAAAACACTCTTAGTTTCTGTTCAAAGGTAAGGACTTCCTCTAGTAATTGTAAGGCTGTGTTTCCCTTCCCTTGCAACTTCAAATTTAGCTTATTAAAATGTTCTGTCATATCAAGCAAAAAACAAAAATTTTGTATCCATTCGGGATTACTGAAGTTCCACATGATTTACATTATAATTTTTAGTGGTTAAGAAAACTATTACTTCTCTTAAGCACTGAAAAAATGTTTTAATGCTTTTCCTCTTGATAACTATCATACAGATGTAAATGTCACTAAATCTTTATGTTGACTACCTAGCTCCTCTAAAATGTGCCAAAAAGTCTGCGATTCAACACCTGAAATTAGATGAAATTGATCATTGGCACAACAACATCCATCACTCTTTTTAGTTGTGGTAATAATCCCAAAGAATTTGCAACTAAAGCTTCTTGATGCAAAATGCAATGAAATGAAATTACTCCATGATGAATATGAGTGGAGAATAATTTAACAAACTCCTTATTTTTCGCAATCATAGAAGGCGTGCTACCGGTCTCAGTGCATACTATATTATTATTTGTATTTTTATTCTAAACTTGTTAGAAGGTTTTCTGAAATAGCTTGACCTGTAGTGTGTCCTTTAAGTGTTAGCAGATCAAGAAGTTCTTCTCAAATACCGGAAGATGTGATATATTTAACCATTATGCAGCATTGTGTCATATTGGAAATATCATTTGATTCATCAACTGCAATAGATATAAAATTGGCAGAATTGATATCCATAATTTGCATATTTGAAACTTCTGCAGAAATTGTTACAATCTGTTCCTTGACAGTTCTAGCCGAAAGAGGTAAATCTTTAATTTTTTTACATATCTCGTCCTTAATTTTCATATCCTTAAATAGAATTTCAGAGACATTATACATGCAATTTTTTAGAAATTCACCATCAGTAAAAAGTTTCCCACTTTTTCTGTTTCAAGGGCAACAAAAAACTTGCTTCAGTAGTATTCGACGAAGATTTCGTCCAAGTTGACAAATTTCTTTGCTGAAGCAACGTTTTCTTTTGTAATTCTTCAATACCTTTTTTTTTCTATTATCACCCTCAGGATTTTTTTACTGAAGTCTAAATGTTTTCCTCGAATATGTTGAACTTGATTTGTTATTTTGAAGTCGTAAATTAAACATTGCATATTTCCATTTACTTCTATAAATGCAAATTTCTCTATCCACATTTTATTGAATCCTCTGTTTTCTTCGATTATTTTTCTTTTTCTTGAACTCATATTAGGAGGGTTATTATCACAAATTTACCCAAGTGAAAACACAAATTCAGCATAATAACATATTAAAAATTAATTTGTACATAACTTTACCTGACACTAAATTAAACACCAGTTTAGTACCATAATAAATAAGTTAACTAACAGAATATTTATTTTGACAGTTAAAATCCATATGTATCTAAAAACCGTGGTGTTTGACAGGACATCTGATCAATTAGTTCAAATTTTTGCCATGGCGCTAGTTACCTTAGGCAGTGTTAACATTTAGCGGTATTTCAAATGTAACGTAGTTGTCAGTTGTTCATGTCATAAAATTTCATGTGTAACACATGTGACATGTATAGTATCCAGCACCATGAACAGACTGTATCAAAAAACAATATTTAGTTGTTTGTATTAATTATGTATCTTTTAATTCATATTTAATTGTTTGTATGAATTATGTATCTTTTCATTCAATATAAAAGAGCCGCACTTTGTTCAGCTAAGAGCTGCATGCAGCTTCGGAGCCTCCGGTTCCCGACCTCTGACATATACAGTCAGAGCCATTACTTCAAATGACAGCCTTGAAAGTGAACTCGAAAATCTTCATTACACTTTTTTTAGGCATGACTAAAAAAAAAAAGTCTAGATTATGGCTAGATAAAATACTGTTCCCCCCCCCCCCCCCTGCAACTACCATACAAGATCATAGTAAATCCATTCTCATCACTCATGGTACATGGGAAAAGATAGCAAAAGCACTCCACAAATATAATCTTCATGCCACTTTCAAACTACTCAGTTAGTTACCTGCTATCATCTGTTCTAAGGACAAATTTCATCCTCTTGCACATCCTGTTGTGTATTAAGTTCCTTGTGCCTTCAGTTTAACCTACTTTGGACTGACTAGTTCTTAACAACTTCCATGAACATAAAAATTTTATCTGCAGTTAATCATATATGGCAAGTTGGAACTGGCAGACCATGCTCTGAATATTCCTTCAGACAGGATTAAATGGAAGAAGTCATCTCTGCTACACAGAAGTCACTATAAGTCTGAAAAGAGAGAGTTAGAATCAACATTGGCTATGAAACACTTCTCCTACACCAATAAGTATTGTGGGGAGCTGAAAAGTTCTGATAAACACCTAGAACAAAAATGATATTCAAGCAGCTGGTATAACCACAAGAAAGAACATATCTTAAAAACCTTTACCCCCCCCCCCCCCCAATGTTTCATCAAATTGTAATAATTTGCTCTTTTTCTTTTACGATAGAGGTTTTGAAGAAATTTGAAGACAGGTGCATGCTGTCATCGTGTTTTTCGTGCTGCAAGAAAAGTCCGCAGCTGAGATTCATTAAACTTTATATAAGACTTTAGGGAACTGTGTCCCAGAATATCCAACAGTTCCAGATGCATGGCCAAGTTTAAAACTGTGCATCCTGAGACAGCAGATGCCCAGTTGCAGTGCATACCATGATCCCTGATGATAGATTCTGGGATATCCAGGGAATGAGTTGGGGTCATTATTAATCAGTATTTGGACATGCAGAAGCTCTCAGCAAAGTGAATCCCCAAATGTTTGAATGCCGACCAAAAGAGAGAATGTGTGCTGTCATCTCGAGGGATTTTGGATCATTTTTGAGAAATCGGGTGCAAATTTTTTGGCTTGTATTGTGACAGTTGATGAAACATGGCTTCATCCAACAGTCAGTGGAATGGAGACACAAAGGTTCTCCATGGCAAAAGAAGTTTCGAACTCAAAAGTCAGCAGGGAAAGTTCTTGTCATTGTCTTTTAGGATACGGATGGTGTAATTACCAAGTACCTCAAAAAAAGGTGAAACTGTTACAGCAGTAGTTTATTCAACACCTGAAGGAATTGAAGGAGGTACTGAAGGGAAAATGCTGCAGTAACTGACAGAGGCATGTTGCTTTTTCAGGATAAGACACCTGCTCACTGCTCAACAGATAATGCACAAGTAGGCTTTCAATGTCTGCCTCACCCACCCTATTTGCCAGACCTGGCCCCATCTGACTATTTCCTGTTCCCAAATTTAAAGAAACACTTGAAAGGGCTAAAATTTACTTTAGATGATGAAGTCATATCTGTGGCTGAGGACTGGTTTGTGCAATCCTCTAAGAAAAAATATCTTTCGACAAGGGAAAGATATTTTTTCTTAGAGGATTGCAAATGATGCAGCAGCATAATAACAAGTGTATAACACTTTGTGGGGAATATGTAGAATAATGTGTAAGTTTCATGGTTCCACCTTAATTCCTTCATGGCGATTATCACAACTTTTCAGCACACCCTCATATATATTCATATTTTTGTTTCTTTTGTTAATTTTTATTTTTCTATAGAGCCTCCATAGCTCAGTCAGTATAGATGAAGCCCTTAGGTTGGAAAGACCTGGGTTTGATTCCTGTCCATGATGTGAGGAACTTTATCTGGTCTCTTTCGACTAAAAGCTAATTAGCCAGTCTCATATAGAGCAGAGGTAGAGGGTTTTTTCACCTGGAAACTCGTGTTCATCCCTTGGAACATGCAGACTGGCTCTCTGAACACGCACGCACGCAAAGATACTCTTGGGAATAAGGATTAACCACCCTATTCTATAGGATTTCGGTTTTGAATGCCTGCACAGTGAAGTGCGGGCCTACGCATGAGCAACTCAGAATCAGGATAGTTGAATTTAGACTTCCTGGTATTTTATTAGCCTTCAGGGATTCTTCTGTTACTTCGTCTTATGTTTTATTTTCACAGTTAGTTATTCTTAGGTGTTTAAATTTCATTACAGTATTTTCCTATTTAGCTCTATTTTACATCTCATTAGTTCCTTTGGAGTTACCATTGTTTTGATTTCTCTGTTGATATTGCATATTAAAACTGCTGCTTATCCGTTGGAGTAATAATTGCTGTTGGAGGTCATCTTCATTTTCTGCAAGTAGTGCTATATCTGCATATTCAATCACATGTAAATTTTCTGTTTTAATTTTTATTCCATTTAATTTCTGTTTCTTAAATTCTGTTATTATTTTGTCCATGATTATATTAAATAAACCAAGGACCTAATAATTGCCAACACACTGTTTAAACATCCTCCCAGAAGACTATATACCTGGAAAAGCCCTGGGGACATCTATAGAAATCAAATTGACTATATAATAATAAGCAAAAGATTCCAAAATGCAATAACAAAAACATATCCTGGAGCAGACATAGGATTGGACCACAACCCAGTGATTGCAAAAATCAAAATAAAACTTAAGATATCAAGCCACAGCGAAGATTCACAATCCACAATGTTGGAGATTCACAAAATTCATAAGAGAAACTTATTCAGACTCACTTAACAACCAAGAAGTTAAAGACTGCTTTATAAAAGAATTCACCAAATCCCTTAACAAGTCTGACACAGTGACAGTGAAGATTCACTGTCACAACTCACACAGAAAATAGAACACCAATTGATGAAATTAACATAAACTGGCAAACATTCAAGAATAGCATCAATGAAGCAGCCAAAAATACAATCCCACAATTAAAAAGGAAAAGGAATAAACCTTGGATGAATGAAAAAATACTGACGTTGATGGAACAAAGAAAAAAGTTAAAGAACAAACCTGAATATAAAAGCATGAATAAAGAAATAAAAAAAGAATGCAGGAAAGCCCAAAGAGGAGTGGATTAAATATAAATGTATAGATATAGAAAATCTTGATAGAAAACACAGAAGCAATGCAGGAAAAGATCAGAGAAATGAGAAGCAGGACAAATACAGCAAACCATGCAAGTGTCATTAGAGACTCAAGAGACCATATTGTAATGGATAAAAAAAGAAATCATGGAAAGATGGATTGAATACACAAGGAAATTATATGAACAACAAAGAAATGATATTCCTGAACAGACTGATTTAGAAGGACCATCCATTTTACTCTATGAAGTTGAAAATGCCGTCAGAAAACTAAAACCACATAAAGCTGCAGGAATAGATAACATCTTGGCAGAATGGTTGAGGGCTTTCGATGGAGGAGGACTGAAATTTCTAACAAAATTATGCAATAAAATATACAAGACTGGATTTCTACCCAAAGATATTAATCACTCAATTTTTTGTTCCAATTCCCAAAAAAACAAAAGCTACAAAATGTGAAGAGTTCAGACAATCAGCCTCATCAGTCAAGTATCAAAAGTCCTCCTATATGTTATTCTTGAAAGAAATAAAAGAAAAATAAACATAGAAATAAATGATACACAAAGTGGCTTAAAGGAAAATGTAGGTACAAGAGAAGGTATTTTCAACGTCAGAACCATCATAGAAAGATATCTAGAAAAACAAAAAGATGTGTACCTCTGCTTCATAGATTACAAAAAGGCATTCGACAATGTCCAACATGAACAATTAATTGAAATCCTTTCAAAAATAGGCATGGATGGAAAAGACATTAGGCTATTAACTAATCTTTACTGGGAACAGACTGCATCTTTGAGAATAAATAGAGAGACCTCAGAAGAATTCCCAGTTCAGAAAGGTGTGAGACAAGGCTGTGTTTTTTCTCCGATTCTCTTTAATCTGTACACAGAAGAAATATTTAATAAAATTAGTAACCTCAAAGGAATCACTGTAGGGGGCAGAAATATTAATAACCTAAGATATGCAGATGACACTGTTCTTCTAGCTGAAAACAAATATGACCTTAAAACTCTTATAGATGAAACCCTCAAGTATAGCGAACAGTATAGCCTCAGTTTCAACTTTAAAAAGACAGAAATCATGATAATTTCAAGAGAAAAGAAAATACCAAAAATATGCATTAATATAAAAGGAAATAAATTAGAATAGGTGCAAAAATACATATACCTCGGACACTTGATCACAGAGAATGGCAGGACAGAAGATGAAATTAGAAAAAGGATTGAAATTGCAAGGTCAACTTTCAACAGGATGAAAAATCTACTAACATCTAGAGAATTAAATCTGAAAACAAAACTAAGAATCTCCAAATGCTACATATGGTCTACATTATTATATGGAGTAAAGACATGGACACTCTCCAGTCTGAGTGTGAAAAAACTGGAGGCCTTTGAAATATGGATGCTGAGAAGAATTATGAGAATATCATGAAAAGACAAATGAAGAGGTACTAGAGATGACAGGTGTAAACAGCAGCCTGATGAAAGAAATTAAAAAGAGAAAAGTCAGATTTTTGGACATATTCTGAGACATAACTGCCTACAAAGGACACTTCTTGAAGGAACTGTTGAGGGAAAGAGAGGAAGACAAAGACTGGAGTGGATGAAAAATATAGAAGACTGGACCTATCTCTCATATGAGGAATGGCAGAGAGGTGCAGAATAGGACATGGTGGAGACACATGGTAGTCAATCTCCTGGAGGGAGAAGACACCTGACAGGACAGGATATTAAATAAACATGGACTTAAAGAATCACTTGTCTAATTTTCCTTTCCTTATAGGAATTTTATGTGTATTTGTGTTCTGATATCTTATTACACCAAGGTAGATAAATAGCGTGTTCTATATCAACATTTCACTTTTTGGATCCACTGGTTGTTTGATTACACGTAATGTAAATTGTATCTTAAGATTTTTTTGGTGTCTCACATAATGTTCTTTGACCCAAGCACATGTTAAAAAAAGCTATTAGATTTGATGTGGTAGGGTATCTACGAAATATGCTCCGTGCATGTCTTGATCCCCCCCCCCCCCAATGCTTGGCACATCTTTAGATACAGTGGGAAATCAAGATAATTTGGAATTGCATCTGTTGTTGCTGGACAATACAATCTGAAACATACTTCACTGCCTCATTGAGGGGTGTTTGATTGATTGCTTCAGCATTAAATTTTGCAAGTATTCTGGTCAGCCTGGTCCATTTTCCACATGGGCAACCATGTAAGAAACATGGTTTCTGTGAAGACAGCAAACAACAGGAAATGATTGCTTCCATAATTGTTCTCTTCAACATCCCAAATGAACAGTGGACAAATGGCATTGAGCAAATTGTAAGATCTTTTGCAGAATACAAGTGAGTATTGACTATTTTTAAGAAGGGAGATGTCATGATTATCAAGAATTTATTAAATGATATGACCTTGTCTATTTGGGTTGGTACTACTCCACAGAGTGTCCATGCCCATTAAAGTCACCCATAAGATGTATGGGTTCAGGCATTTACAATATAAGATTATCAAGATCCATATAATTTAACTCATAATCCAGTGGGAAATAAATTGAACATACTCTAATAAGAAATTCTACAGATAAGTGAATAGCTACTTCCAGAGCTATAATAAGCTCTCTGCATATCTTGGAAAAAGAATGTGATTACCCACCAGGATATCTATTCCACCATAAGCAGGAACATCTCCAGTTCTGTCCTTACGAACAGCTGTAAAATACCGTATGGTTGGATTCTCGCAGGATTTTAAATGTTTCCTGCAGACCGAAGGGTTTGTTTCTGCATCTGAATCTTGATATCAATATTTTGGCAAAACCTATGACATTCCACTGTAGAAATTTTCCTGTTGATTTGGTTTTGTAGACTTGTTTGATTTCTGAGATGCTGAGGGCTTATCTTTGTTAGGCTTATCTATATCTATTGATTTAGGGAAGTATGGACAGCCGGTGTCCATCTTTACTTCTGGAAAAATGTTTGACATAACATCTGACATGTCAGGATCATTTGGTCAGTTAATTTACTTTTGATACAGAAGTATCCATGTTTTCTATGGGGGTGTATGGTATTTTTAGGTTAGATTTATCTTTTAGGTTTATCTTTAGGTTAGATCCTTGCCATAATTTTATTGACAAGTGGATTCTCATTGAATTTTATAATTTTTGTAAATAACGAAACCTGTGGTGCATTCATAATTAGAAGAAACACACGTATAAACCACAGTGAAAATTATTTAATTGTAAATATTTCATCCTAAGTATCTTAGGACATCATCAGTACAGTATTTAAACAAAAATTAGGAATAACATACAGTTAGGGCGCATAATTACAATAGAATCTCATGAAAACGTGCATAACGTGCTAAAGTAGTACAAAAAAAAAAAAAAAAAAAAAAAAAAACGTTAATTATTTAACACTATTTTGCATGATAATTTCCCATACTTTAGGAATAGTAAGAACGTCGTTGCGGTTTAGGTTTGGTCTGTGTAGTAGGGCTTCAGAACTTTCTTTGTATAAACGTTCATGTTTAAATAAAGATCTATGTAAAAGTTTAGCCTTTTCCCAATGGATCCTATGGTTTGGATTTTCAATTCCGTGTTGAGAGAGGCCAGATTTCTGCGTTCTTACTATTCCTAAAGTATGGGAAATTATCATACAAAACTGTGTTAAATAATTAACGTGTTTTTTTTTTTTTTTTTGTTGTACTACTTTAGCACGTTATGCACGCTTTCATGAGATTCTATTGTAATTATGCGTCCTAACTGTATGTTATTCCTAATTTTTGTTTAAATACTGTACTGATGATGTCCTAAGATACTTAGGATGAAATATTTACAATTAAATAATTTTCACTGTGGTTTATACGTGTGTTTCTTCTAATAATTTTTGTAGTTGTTTAAGGAGTGAGACTTTAGGTGGTGTGACTGATGTGCTCCATAGAGAAGTACTCACGATCATAAAGTTCAGGTATGGTGAAATTATCAGATGACAGAATAGAGATAAGTATTTGAGGTGCTGTTAATATTTTCTTAACTATCATCTTCTCAGGCAGATGTAGTAGTTTTGCTGTGGTAGAGCCATGACAGGCAGTTTTGGCATGCCTATATTTCTGACATTTAAAGCATATCAGTGGATTAGGGATTCACAGACTAACAGGACAATTGGGATACCTTGCTTTTACAGGTGTTGGAGATTTAGATGTATCAGAAATAAGGATGATGTTCCTTGTTGTAACCAGATGATTATCCCTATATATTAGGATGTGTCTGTCCCTCCCTGTTCTTAAACTTGGAATATATTGCCTCATCCAAAATATCAAGAGGACCTCATGTTGATATCACTCCTTTAGAAGAGCTTAGTGATTTATGAGGTGTTGCTGTAATTGGTATTCCAGCCATCTATGTTGCTGACATGTTTCAAAAAGGATATCATCAGAACACAATTCAAATATTTTTGATCTTCCCAGTCCTACTAAACCCTTGTGAATAAAGGATACATTTTCCTTATTGACTAGTGTTAGAGTTTTTTTTTTTTTTTACTTATCAGATGTACCTACAGTATCCTGTACTTGGAGGGGGAGACTTGTCAGGGATCCTGAAAAATTTGAGGATAGATGATTCATGCTCAAGGAGGCTTTTCTTTGCTTGCTACCAGAGCTCCCCATCCACCACAGAGCTGCACATGAAAAACCACTATCCAGCAGGCAGTAAATGTTCTTGGAAGTGGAATGCCATGGTTATCCCAGACACCATACCAGCACTACAGTAAGTTTTGGACCCCATATCCAGACCATTGGATAGGAAACTTACTGCAGTACCATTGACCCTCACAGGCAAGCCCACTAGCTGATTGATCCTGGCAGGGTCATCCAGGACTGTCCATCTTGCCAAAGCACCGACAGACTGAATATCCATCTCTTTTCAGATGTCCACAGATTGCACCAAATGGCAAACACAGCCACAGAACCTTGGATACCAGTTGATGGTCTGGGAAACAGGATAGTAAAAAAAGATTCAGAAATATAGAAATAAGAGAATATGGGAAGAAATCAAAGAAGGGGAAAAAATGAAAAGGACAAGTATCACTGGGAAGTCATCTTCACCAGAAACATGTCTCACAGGTGAGCTGATATCCTAAGCATCAAAATCATCTGCAACTAATGCCGTACGCACTGATCTACATACTATAAATTTACTATACATACTATAGTATTATAAATTGTAAAAAGATTATAAATCTTTTTACAATTATTTCTCTACATTAGTATTTTATAAGTTTTGGTTTCGTATTCACATATAATTGAAACTTGTGATGTACCTGATTAGAAATTGAGATTTATGTTAAAGACAACAATGTAAACTATGTGAGATTTATTGTACTTACCAGATATTTGATTACTGCAATAATTTCAGTGGTTCTTTATTGTAATCCACATTTGTGATATCTGTTGTTCATCATAAAGACATTCTCTTTTCACCATGATAATGGCTAATACTAGAGGGATAGGGCAGGTTTAGAGGTGCAGGAGGAGAGTGTGTTCCAAATACTGAGTACTCTGGATGTCAGTAAGGCTGTGGGACTGGATGGTATTTCACCACAAGTTTTGAGAGAATGTGCTAAAGAACCTGACAGCTCTTTTGACCTGGCTTTTCAGTGAAAGTCTGGCTATGGGAAAGGTGCCCAGGAAATGGAAGGAAGGTAAGACACCGTGCATAAGGGCGAAAGCAGACTGGAAGTGTCTAATTATAGGCCAGTTTGTGTATCATCAGTAGTTGTTAAGATCTTGGAGAAATTAGTGAGGGACTGTATACAACATTGGGCAGATGAGGGTAGTTGTATTAGTTATATTTTAGTTATATGCCCGCCTTTTGTAATAAAGTTGCAAGAGCATTAGATGAGGGAAAGGCATATACTGCCATTTTCTTGGATTTAGCAAAGGCATTTGACAGGGTGCCACATGATAAGCTGATATTTAAGTTGCAGCACATAGGTTTGGATGTCAGGTTGGTCAACTGGATTCAGGATTGGTTGTCCGATAGGTATCAGAGTTTTGTATGGTTGGGCAGTTTCAAGGAGGCAGAGGGTTACAAATGGGGTCCCACAGGGCTCAATACTGGGACCTATATTGTTTAACCTTTATATTAATGACATCGTCAGTGAATTGCAGGGAATATTCAGTTGTTTCAGATGATGTGAAGCTGGGAAGGGTTATTAGTAATAGTGAAGATGTGGTAGCCCTGCAAGAGGATTTGAATAAGCTAGACAGATGGGCAAATGAATGGGGGGGTGTCAGTTTAATGCAGCAAAATGTAAGGGCTTGAGGTTTGGGACACATCGATGGGACACTGCATACTCTATTGGAGGAGCTATATTGGAGTCAGTAGGGGAGACAAGAGATCTGGGGTTGATGATTGATAGAAACCTGAAATTCAGGGGACATATTGCAAAGGTGGTGAAGGTAATACATAGGATTGCTGCAATAATGAGAAGGACGCTGACCTGCAGAGATAAGAGTTATCATTCTGTTATGTAAGTCACTAATCAGACCACATTTAGACTATTGTTCTCAGATTTGGTCCTCAGGATTTGAAGGGGATAAATTACCTGTGGAAAGGGTACAAAGGCGGATAACAAAGATGGTTTCAGGACTGTACAATGATAGTTATGAGGATCGGCTGAGGGAATGTGGACTGCAGAGTTTGGTGGATAGAAGGAGAGGTGATATGATTGAGACTTTTAAACTGTTGAGAGGCAGTTACAGGGTTGACAATGGAGAGTTCTTTCACTTGGTGGAACAGACGGAAGGCGCGATGACAAGGGACCATCCCTGGAAGTTACGAAAAAGAGAAAGGAAACTGTGAACAAGAGGATGAGGAGTGGTTTCTTTGCATGTAGGGTGGTTGAATCATGGAATGCATTGCCTGATAGAGTGGTGAGAGCCAGAACGGTCAATGAGTTTAAGGAGTGGTATGATAGACTTTGTGTTTCCTAGGAGAGACCTCTCATGATGGGTCTTGATAGACTGTGTTTCCTAGGAAGGACCTCCTGCGATGAGTCTTTTGACTCCATGGAGGCCTGAATAATAATATACTTTCTTCCACCCAAAATAGTATTTTTTGTCTGTAAATTGTGTTCTCATGGTTGATCTGCCTGTATACAGGATTGAAAACCTACTGTAAGTTTCTGGGAGGAAAAAATCCTGCTACCTTCGTAAGAGATTGGTTAACTCACTTTCAGTTGAAAAAGCCCATGTAAAGAATCCTCTTGTCATGATGAGAATCAAACAGATCATAGAAGGAGAAAGTCATTGATATTGATTTACTGCAAATCCAGTACATATGGTAAATTTAGTTTAATCCTTTATCCAAGTGTGTGCAAACAAAGTTTGCGCCTGAAAGTATCTTCAGGACTGGGGTAAAGTGGTACAACACTGGGCATCTCCTTGCAAAGGTGGAGCAAGCTACCAACACTCCTATCTCAGTATCTCCCATAATGCAAAACACATCTCCTTGCGGATATGTATAATATTATGCATTAAGGGAAGGGCCACTACCCAGACTAGTTTCAACCTTTGCTCCACCTTTGCAAGGAGTTGCCCGGTGTTGTACCACGTTACCCCAGTCCTGAAGATACTTTCAGGCGCAAACTTTATTTGCACACACTTGGATAAAGGATGAAACTAAATTTATTATAGTCGGACCAAGTGAAAAATAAACTTTCAACACCAGTACATATAGTTTTGCTACTGATTTTACTATAGTGAAATCCCTTTCTCATTTGGCAAGCCTTGCACCACTCAAATCACCAAAACTTCTAGAACATCGTCTACACTTTTGAATGTTAATCTCCAAACCATTTTTCAGTGCAATTCTGAAATAAAACACAAGCAAGTTCCACTACGATATAATGCTAGTGGAACTTGCTTGTGTTTTATTTCTTGCACAAGAGAAACTTTTTCCTTTTCAGATAATTCTAACCACAAGTCTTTCTTGCCACTGGTAAGCACATTTACAAATATTGCTTCCTCAGCATCCAAAAAATTAGGTTTTCTCTTTTGCTCAAGGTTTTAATTTATCACTGATCAGTTGTTAACCCTATACAGATCACCAATCCATCTATTGATTGAATACTAGATTGATTCATCACTGATTTCTCTAATTCACTGCATTCTGTTTTACATATGTCCAGTTTCTGCTGTTTTGTATTTTCTACTTATTTCCTTTCCATAAATACTGTTCAACAGAATTGGTATTGGTAATTCCTTCAGTTTTTAAATCCATTTAAGTCTGTGCACCAGCTCTTCAATGTTCCTTCAAATTTCATTTTCAGACTCACAAGTCTCAAGTCTTTCTTCATTCATTCATTCCTCTTAATGTCAGTGGGATTGCCATAAAATATGCATGAAAAGCTTTGTTAAGATGGTTGATGTTGTGACACAAGTGTGACAGTTGGTTTTTTCCCCATTATAAAGCAATAGGTTGTGGTGGTGTGTAATGCTCACAGATTGATATTGTCAATTGATTGAAATAGTTTTGCACTTTGCACTCTCTCCTCCCTCCTGCTCTTCTCAATTTGTAATTATGTTCTTGTGTGTGGACAGGAAATGACATCATTTTACTACCAAAATGGGGTTTGGATTTGTAAGCCTCAGAATTTTATATTGCATTTGCACTGTAGCTGTCATTTGCTACATTTCTTAGCAGGGGTAAAACCACAAGCCACATCTCCTGGTTGGTGCCCCTTAGGAAAGGCTGAATATACTTCCAGTAGGCTAACGTGACTAGTGAAGCATGTTAGGGCCACTCACCCAATTTGTGGATTTATTGCTGATTATGAAAGGAATAAGAGATACAGAGAAATCATGTAGTTCAACTTCCACTCCTTTTTCTCAAAGATAAGTTAGGAACCTGTTGGTGAATGCCTTCAAGAAGTCTGCAAGCTGAAGCATGAAGAGGTCGACTCTCAAAACATCTGGAGAAACCCACTCATTATATCTACTTACAATGTTTGTACCCTCTCAAAATCTGGAAAATTCCATGAACTTTGCACTGGAGCAGAGTCAGCAAACCTTGATGCAGTGTGCATTCACGAACACAGGCAGAACAGATATTGGGAACAAAGTCACATCAAATTGCAAAAAAATGGACTTTCATCTATATATCAGCAGACAAATTTGGTAATCGTGGATCAGAATTCTGGTTAACAAAAGGATCTATAGTCACATCTCATCTATCTCCAAAGTCTTAGAGAATAGTGAACATAACTTTAAACTCAAACCCCAAAGCAACAATAACCTGTACCTATGCACCCACTGAGATTTCAGATGAAAATTCCAAGAAAGCTTTCTACTCAGGCTTTCTAGGAGACAGTGTAAAGACTGTCTCCACGTCATAGGCGAAGATTTTAATGCATAAATAGGATCAGATGTTTCAGGAATAACAAAAAATATGGAGCCTTTTATGTACCATAGTACAACAAATGAAAATGGATATCTTCTAGCTGAACTATGAAACACTTGTAACCTTATCAATCTACAGAGCAAATTTCCACACAAACACGGAAGAAAATGGACCCGGGAACATCCAAATGGAACAGGTTCACAAATTAATCATATTTTAATCAATGGAAAGTGGGTGAGCTCAGCTCAAAATTGCAGAGCTTACAATAATGTAGAACTCAGTTCCGATAATAGAATAGTAAATGCGCATATAAAACTTCATATCAGTGCTTTTAAACTTAAAATAAGAATAACAAATAAATGGAATGACCTAACTCTTTACTGTACAAACTCCGTATAAAGAAACTACAGCACAAACTAATGAAATGCTTGATGGCTGAAGAACTATCCCTGAGTTTTGCTCGTATTGTACAATCCATCCATCCATGGTGACCAAAATCCAAAAATTTTGGTCACCATCATCTTCTCAAAGGAAATGGGTAACACAATGTTCTATTTTTGATACAAATCTGTCAAAAATTAGAACTCTATCAGAACACCGTCCATAAAACCAAAGAAAATATATTTGGTAGCTAATTCCTTATGCACAAAAGAGAGGAAGCTCAAAAGAAAGAATAAAAGCTAAAAACAGCAAGATACCTGAAGATAAAAGTGAAGAACTCTTACTATAGAAGAACCACTTCAAAAAATCGAGTAATTAATCATTTAACTTCACTACAGATGCTTTGCCAGAAATAGTAATCCAAAAAGAATTTCCCATTACCTGTAACAATTTTACGATGCAAGAATTTGAAACTGCACTAAAAACCCAAAAGAATGAGCAAGCCTGGATTAAATGGTATAACAGCGGAAACAATTAAATATGGAGGAAAAAAGCTTTGGAAACAACTGTTAAATATCTATCTATAATACAGCTCTAGCTACATCCATCATTCCATCACAATGCAGAGAAGGCCTCATAATACCAATACCCAAGATAGGCAATCTGAACAACCTAGGAAATGATGGAGGAATCATACTACTTCGTACCACACGAAAATCTGTAACAGAATGCTTCTAAACTGAATTGAATCATTTGTAACATCTCTTCTATGCAAAAATCAAGCAGGTTTCCTGAAAAACATGAAAAACAGAAGCACTGTTGAACATACCCACTGTCTTAGGTTGCTAGAAGCAGCAAGAGATAAAAACCTTCCCTTGATCTTCATAAATTTCTCAAAAGCTTTTGATTCAGTCAATAGACAAAGGATGTTCCGAATTCTCAGTTGTTATTATGGCATACCCTTGAAAATAATCATAGCAATAGCAGAGCCATGCGAGAATTATCATGCAAGGGTAATGGTATTAACCATTCTCCATTAGGAGAGATGACTGAGAGCTTTCCTATTTCTACTGGAGTTCTTCAGGGTGACTCTTTGGCACCATTTTTTTTTTATTATTGTTACTCTTGATTATGTATTCAGACCTACAGGAAATGAGTATAGAATAATTCTTGAAGATTTGGCAGGACAAACCCACATAAGCAGTCTGTTTTGCAGATGATGTGTTGTTGACTCTAACATTCATTCATACTGTCCAAAACCACGTAGATAATTTATATAAAAATGTAGCACTGATTAGATTCGGAGTCAGTAGCAGTAAAACTAAACTCCTAAAGAGTAGAATGGATGGAAATATTAAGCTAAATGACCACATTCTTGAAGAAGTAAATGATTTTCAGTACCTTGGTTCCTACATGGATACTCTGACAGTGAAAAGAAAACAAAACTCTTCAGTTACATAAAAGTTTAATATCTGGAAATCCAATCTCATCACCACCAACACCAAAATTCATCTGTACTAAACCACCATTTCAGTTTAGCCATATTTGCATATGGTGCACAGACATGGAACATCACTATTCAGTGAGCAGTTAATATCAACAATAGCTTTTGGGACAACATACCTTAGAACATTACTAGGATATACATGGCAAGATCACATTCTCAATAATGTCATTCTTGAAGAAAGCCAGCAAAGACCCCAGCAGAAACAATTCACAAAAAATTCATTTCAGGTTGGTAACCCAACCTGAGAAGGTTGGGATACCAACTGAGAATTTACCTTTACCTACATTCACTGTTCTTGCTCTACAGACCAACTCTTTGCACAGAGGGAGAGGAAGACTAAGAAAACAGTTTTGGCAATATATAAGCAAACTTCTTTTTGAAAATGAAGCTCACGAACCATCTGACATTTACTAATTGGTACAAAACAGAGCAACCTGGCTCACTTTCATCTAATACACTTTAACTCCATGAGTTTTATGCTATATGAATATTTCTGTATATAATTTTTTATTCATACATGAATAAATTATGATGATTCATAACATCAACCTAAAGCAAAAATAAATAACCTGGTTTAAAAATAAGGCTTACAGCCACATACTGCTGAAGGTAAAGGGCAATTATTTGCAAAACCTTTATTTTTTTGAATAAAGAGCAACCACAATATGTATACATAGTTTTATTGTTGTTGTTTCTTAGACAATAACCTATGAAAGTTCATTTCTCAGCACAGTTGTAACAGTTTAAGTATGCTCATCATGTTACCATTACTATGAATAATTCTACTGGTAAAAGAAACTTCAGTCTTATATCATAATAATAATAACCGTTCTTGCTCCTTAATCTCATTATTCTTTTAAATCCTAGTATATCCTAGTAATTTGTAACTAATTCCTATGGGAATTAGTTACAACAAATTCCCATAACAGAAAGTGTAATTATAATATGTATACTGTAATTATAATCAAGAAAAACAACTATACAAGAAACATTTCAAAATAGAAAAATGTAAAATTTAGTATTTTTCAAATTTTGTTTTCTTTTATGAAGCAACAATCCTTTTCAAATGTAAAATAAGATACAAATGAAGTAAATAACATGATTTTGTGTTATATACTATGCTAAATTATTCCCTTTATGTATATGTGATGAATGTGATTTTGTTTGATATAATAGTATTGAGGGCTTTTTAAAATTAGTTGTAGGTTTTATAGTATAGGAACTACATTTACTATTGCCTGTTTATATAATTTAAGTCTTTTGCCATGGAATTTACAACTTGTTCTGAAAAATGGACTACAAAATTTACAAATCCAAAATTGTTTTTGCTGTTTTGATTAGGAATACATGTAAGCATTTTTTTGCTGGATGTTATCTGATATATTTTGTTGTTCCTATACACCAATTATTATGCTATTTCATTACACATATTTTCATTTCCACTTTTTCTGTAGGTCAGTTTAATTCCTATGTTAACCTCAAGCTCCAGAATGTGAAATCAACAACAGTAACAGTGAAAGGAAATAACCCCAGTTGGGAACAAGATTTTATATTGTTAGTAAATACATATATATGTACATTACTTTTGTTATCATATAGTTTGATCATTTCAGGTTTTTTTAGATGTATATAGATACATTATTGACAGAAAATGGTAAAAGATTAATAAATTATGCATGGAAATGGATGTTATAATTATGACTCTCCTTACTGTTTAATGCACTCATACATTTCTCTAGCATGGTATTTCATAATGTTTCACATTGCTCCAGCATGGAATTTCTTTGCATTTTTAAAATGGTGGGGGGGGAGATGCAATACAGAGGTGAGCCTTTCTTAAATATGGAGGCGAGTCTTTCTTGAATCGCATTCATAAATTATAATCTCAATACATAAAAAACAGTTAGTGCAAAAATAATTAGATTGATGTTGAAAGTTTTTCCGCTTGGTTATGCTATAAATTAAAGATGCCAGGAACTTATATTCTTGGTTTAATTCTTTATCGAAGTGTAAGCAAACAAAGTTTGTGCATGAAGTAACTTCATGACAGGGCAACTCATATATAGAGGCTGATGACTTCATATAACTTTGATGCAAAGTCATCAGCCTCTATATATGAGTTGCCCTGTCATGAAGTTACTTCATACACAAACTTTGTTTGCTTACACTTCCTGGCATCTTTAATTTATAATTAGATTGAATATGCTTAACAGTAATAATTATTTTATTAGTGGAAGTAAGAAAGTAATTCAGTTTGATTAGTTTTTTAGTACTTAGTAAAGACTTATGTAACATGCAGGGTGATCAAAATTAAAGTTTCCTTTTTAAGGCCTTGTGAAGTGCCACCCAGCAGTGATCCAAATGCTGCGAATCTTTGCAGGAATATGTTGTGCATCACGTAGAAGCAATATCTGAGGGGGAAAAAAAAGTAGTTCCAAAACCCACCACTAGGGGCAATGTATGATGTACGAAATGTAGATATATTAATTTTTCTGTGTGTGTAAGAAGGAGAAAAGCAATGCAAGCATAAAGAACACTTATTCACTTCCATTATGCATTCATGGGCTGTACTGTTCAATGTGCCTGCCATTCTCAGTATGCCACAAACTGCATCCTTTGCACAATATGTTCAATGGTAGAATACAGCTGGTTGGAACTAATGTTGCATTATGCTGTCTTTCAGTACTGGGAAGTTATCAGGATGATTCCGATAAACCTTGTCTTCGAGAAGTCTCCAGACCCAGAAGTCACAAGGGATCAGATTAGGTGAATGAGGTAGCCAGGTAGTGAGAAATGCATGACTGATCACTCTGGCTTCTATGAAATGTTCTCGAAGAACCTCCTTTATGGATTGACCGATGTCTCATCATGCATGAAAATGACTGAATCCATGCACAGGTGCTGCTGTAGCAGTGGCACAACAAAATTGTTTATCATATCACAATATTTATTGGCAGGACCTGACTGTTAGTCCTGAAAGAATGGTCCAATGATAAATGAAATTATAAATCCATACCAGACAGTAACTTTGGGTGAATACAAAGGAATTTGTTGGATTTCATGCAGGTTTTGCACAACTCATACCTGGCAAATGTGGATATTCACAGCACTCAGCACTGTTCAGCTGAAAGTGAGCCTCCTCTCCCCACAAAAATCATCAACGGCCACACAGCGTTCAATTCTACTTGAGCAAGGAATGTTAAATCAAATGTCATTTGACTTTCAAAATCTTGCGGGCACAACTCCTGTATCAGGGTTATCTTGAATGGGTAGAAAGGAAAAATCTTTTGTAGAATTTTCCAGACAGTTGTGTACGGCACATCCATGTGTCTTGATACAGCATGTGCATTGCAAAAATCAATGCTGTTATTCGTGGCTTGTTCCATAACAATAGTAACAACTTCATTCACTCGTGAACTGATTGATTTGTGACCTCTGCCAGGTCTAACTCATTGGGAGTTAGACCTGGCAGAGGTCACAAAATGACCTTCAAAACAACTAATTACTCCTCACAAAACATAGAGATGGTTGACCCCATCGCCATTTGTTCAGGCAACGAAATTTGCAGAGTGCAGCAACAACATTGCAACTGTTTAGATAGTACAGCTTCATGAGCAAAGCACATTGGGGAAAGGTTAGTGCCATCACTATGGATGGTATTAACAACTAGAATGAAGGGAAAAATCCTGTATCCATCTTTTTAAATCCTCCTGGCACTTGCCAAATTGCCTGATATGCAAATCCTATGCATTTGGTGTTTACTGTGCTCCTGGTGGTGAATTTTGGAACTACCTTTATTTTCCCTTTTCTTTTATCTTTTTTTTTCTCTCCTCAAATATTGCTTCTGCATGACACATGATGTATTCCTGCAAAGTTTCACAGTATTTGGATCACTGGATGGCATTCCACAAGGCCTTGAACAGGATATGTTAATTTTGATTCCCCCCCTGCACATAATCACAAATAGGTAAACATGCACACACCTTGGCATTTGTCTATAAATTATATGCATGCAATGTAATAGATTGCTGTTGTTTGTAACAATGCTTCTTCAGATCAGAAACTTGCTAATTTTTTTTTAATTGTCATATGCAATGCCAAAGTAGATAGGTAGGGTCTTTCCAGGAAGGTTAATCACTGTTTCCCAACTGCTAGTATATGATAAATTTGTATCTGTCTACAAAATCCAAACTGCAAAATGCAGTTAGTTCTTAAGTACTATAAACTTAAAATAAATAAATGAACGTTTTGATGGACAACATGAATTACACCCTGATGCATTGTCTGTGACTTCTGCATCGCCACTGTTTCACAAAACACATGTTCTCATCAAGCCTAGCCACTGAAATTTTTGTTTTGAAACTTTTTCAAAAGTAATATGAAAAATGAATTCATTATTTTTGCACATGGATCTGTTGTCAAGTGTTTGCTTGACTAAAAAATATTAAAATTTTTCTAATAACACTTTGCCAAACCAATGCAGTTGACTCTCACAATAGCAAACATTTAAGGACCACAAGAAATAATTTATAATAGTGGATAGTTTGCTATAGTAAATATTTTTATAATACTTGTAGCATTGTGGAACTTTGTTTAGGATTTTCAGTAGTTTGTTATGGTGAGCAAGTTTGTTATAATGATCTTTGTTGTAGTGAGAGTCGACTGTACTTGATGAAGAACTTGATTAAAAATAGTCTAACATGAGGATGTCAACAGGAGTATGAATTCTTGCATTTGACTTTTGAAGTGTGAAAGAAACATTGTGGATTTGTTTCTTTCAGTAATGAAAGAAATGAATGGAAGTTAAGAGTGTCAAAGCTATATAGATAACTGGGAGGAGACTTCTGCATAGTCTAAAGGAAAGTGAAGAACCAATTAGATCTGATCCAGTGTCCAGGTCTCACCTTATTGCACTGCACCCCATTATAAGTGTTAATGTAGATGCTGAATGAACAGGCCTATCAATTTGGGACTTAAGCAACCCAATCGTATTTTGACTAAAACTACATGTGCATTATGATGGTACACTGTAATTCGATATCATGATGACTTGAGTATCTCCTTAATATGCAGTGACACTTGCTGTTTTTATCAGGGAATCAGACAGAACTGCTTCATCTGAACTTGAATATAGACACCATCAGTGTTAGCAGCATCCTTGGAAAAGTAATGGAGTTAGCTGAATATTTAAAAAAATACCATGTCAGCATAATTTGTTATCGAAACTAAGAAGATCATCTTGGAGGTTTAATGGAGTATTGACAGCACTAGGAAAGGATTAAAAACTAATTTTAATGCTTACAATACTTTATCTCAGTCACTGAAACTTCTTCAGGGAGTACAAATAACACTTATAAAACACACACAATACTTAATGGAACACATGGGTGACTCTAAAGTTCTGTTTTGGCGATGCGCTCTCTACATGTGTAAGTGATCTAGGATGTAAACTGGGACCTCGTACAATAATTGTTTCACAAATTTTGGGAAGTTTTATGCATCTGTATTTGTTTAGATTAGATTGATTTCTGAGTGCTGCAGATTACAAAAATAGTCTTTTTTTTTTTTTTTTTTAAAAAATTACTATTGTGGAGCATGGTGGTTTTTTTCAAGAAGATCCTGTGAGTTGCATCTAATACATGGTCTACAAGGCATATTGACCATAGTTGTGATTGCAGATGTAAGATCTGGGTTCATCTAAATGGATAGTGACTGATCTACCTGTCTTTCCAAAGTAAGTCAGCTTGCAGGAACAGTGTACTTTATATACTCTAGGCACTGAGAGAGAAGGGACTGATCTTTGGTCAAACAGATAAAGGTAGTAAATTTTCAGTGGGGCTTAAAAGCTGTGTAGAGGCTGTACTTTTTTAACGACCTGACTATTTTTTCCAATGTTCCACGGACATAGGGGACTGTGATGGCATTTCTGAAATCCTTCTGAAGAGATGGTTGAGAAATGGAATAAACTGATTTTTTTTTTTTTTTTTTTTAATTCTGTAATCCATGAAGGTGTTGTGTATATGGTTGAGTTCAGTTGAAAGAGAGGTTCCACTGGAACAAAGATTATCGGCTCTGTTGGTTAGTTTAATGATGACATATTATTGAGAGGGGTGGTAGTGGAAAAGTTTGTGGCTGTATCTGCCTATGTGAGTGGGTTTTCTATATACAGTGAAGGAAAGGTTACCATTCGGAAGGCATGCTACTAAGATGTTTACCCTTCCTAGACATCTTAGTAACATGCCTTCTGAATGGTAACCTTTCCTTCACAGTATATAGAAAACACTCACACAGGCAGATACATCCACAAACTTTTCCAAACTATTATTATTTTCCTTTTCCATCATAAACTGGATTCTTAGATGTAGACTATTAACTGAGGAAGGACTCTTATGCTGGGCCACAGAGCCGGATAAGTCTGAGATGGGCTGAGTCTATGGCTCATTTTTTCAAAATTTTCCATCTAAAAATTAGCAAGAAGGGTGGTGGTAGTGGGGGGGGGGGTGGAATCATAGCAGTTCCCTCTATCTGCTTGTAAATTTGGTTCTTCCAAGAAAAATAGCCAGAATTGATGTCAAAGGAAAAGAGATCTAAGATATCCGAAGTAAAATGTATGAGTGTTAAGGGTCGTTTAAGGGAACATTGGTAAACAGTGAGGTGATGTCAAAGCTTACCAAGATAAAGGAAAAGGAGTGCATGCTTTTATGTTAAAATCACTTGGAGAGAGAGAGTTAGCTATATTTATATATATTTATTTTTGTATACTGATTGGTTAGGATATTTAGATTTGTACCTGTAATAACTTCAAAATGAGTATGTTATGAATTTCAAAGAATGAAGCTGAAGTATTAAAAAAAAAAAAAAAATTAAAAAATATCCAGTTCCTTCACTTCTAAAGATTTATTTCTAATATTGATATATATACAGTCATCCCTCGACTTACGTCCTTTCAAAGATATGTCCGTGATCCCATAAGGGAATAATTAACATTTTCGGCTATACTTTCAAACAAGACATAAGCGAGCGTAAAATAAAGCATGCACAGTGGCAACAGTGCTTTCACTTGCAACCTTCCACAGCAGTCAGAACATGTCTTCAACAGTTCCTCTATTGATTTTGTGTTTGAGAAATGGGTTATTTTTGTATTTATTGTTAAATATTTCACATGGCCCCTACACGCACAATCAAAAAACTTAGTGAAGAATCAGAAAAAGAGACGAGCAATTGATCTTGAAATGAAGGTGCAAGTTCGGATGGTCTCATTCTACAGTGATGACCATTTTGAAAAATAAGGATAAAATCGTAGAGGCTGTGAAAGGATCTGCTTCCATTAAATCGATGATAGCTACTTGCCTCATGGATAGAGGACCTGAACTGAAAGTGCATACCCCTTAGTGCTGTGACCATAACTGCTAAGTCTCTTCAACACGTTGAAGGAGAAAGCAGAACCCGATTATGACTACGAATTCAATGCTTCTTCTGGTTGGTTCATGAGATTCAAGCAGCTTTTTGCACTGCATAATGTGAAAATGTATGGGAATCTGCAAGTGCTGAGTGAGAAGGCTGCCAAGGAGTTTGTCGAAAAATTGGATAAAATTATTATGGAGGAAAATTATTTGCTACAGCAAATTTTTAATATGGATGAAAAATCCTTGTTTTGGAAAAAAAAATGCCCGAGCAATTCATCCACAAAAAGTTAAAATCTATGCCTGGTTTCAAAGCCCTTAAATCGTGTTATGATTCTGTTAGGGGATAATGTGGCTGGATATAAACTGAAACCATTTGTAATATGGCACAGTGAGAATCCACGAGCCATCAAAAACATTAGGAAGCATACACTTTCGGTTCATTATCAGAGAAATAAGAAGTCGTGGAGGACTCAAAAATTGTTTTTGAGTCCTCCACGCCTTAATCAACTATTATGTGAGTGAAATGGAAAGCTATTGTGTGAAAGAAAATGTAGAATTTAAAATTTTATTAATTCTAGATAATGCTCCAGGTCATAATTCTTATAGCGGTGATCTTCACTAAGTTCAAGGTCATGTCTCTCTCTCTCCCTCCAAACACTAATTAAAATAACAGTATACTTATTACAGTTAAGTCCCTAACCCCTATAACTCTGTTGATTTAATGTGTCGATTTACGTCTGACTCAAGTTACATCCTGCTGGATGGAACGGAATCCGGACGTAAGTCGAGGATGACTGTGTGTGTGTGTGAGTCTGTCAAAAAAATGTATACAGATTTCAGCAAAAGAAAAACCTGTATAAAAATTGCAATACTAAATTTATACAGACATCAAGTAATGAATACAAGTTACCTTTGACCTCTACAATTACACGAGGTGCTCAAAGTGGTTACCATTAACATCCAGACACTTATTATAATGGCAGACTACTGCTTGAGCAACATTGGCCAAAGTGTCCAGTGGGATTGCTGCTCATGACGTTTCAATTTCTTTCCAAAGGGCCACCAGTGTAGCTGATTTTCTATGATACACTACATCCTTTAGTCTCCCATAGGTAAAAGTCCAAGGGTGTTAAATCAGGAGAACATGAGGGGGGGGACTCTACTGCACCTCTTCGTCCTTTTCATTATAACTGCAAATTCTCATCGAGGTAGCTGAACTTTAACAACATTCTCAAATTTGAAATATCACTTTTAAAATGGTCTTGATTTCCTCAAACGACAATCATGCCTCAGCCATTTTGTTTGACTGTTCTATCCTACTGGTCATGTATAGATGCTAGTATTCATGTGAGTAACGACATCTTTTGAGAGAACATCATACTACACATTGCTACTCTAATTCGATCCCACTTCAAAAAAAATCCATAGATGACATCTGTTTAAGTGTGTATACATTTTTTTGACGAACTCGTGTGTGTGTGTGTGTGTGTGTGTGTGTGTGTGTGTGTGTGTGTGTGTGTGTGTGTGTGTGTGATTAATTCTTATTAAATTCAAAAGATATACATATGGCCATTCTAAAGATTACATAATATGAGCTCAAAGAATGGGAAAAATGTTCTTTGCCTCTGTTGTATTAGTATGACTTCCCATAATTAAATTTGTTTCTGAAGGATGGGATGGTATCAATTAATATAAAAAATGTGGGGAACTTCCTTTGCAGTTATAATCGTAAACACTGTTCTCTGTTTACTGATTAATTTTTTTAAATTTCTGCTCATTTGTGTATTCAGTTTGTCTTACTTAAATTCCTTAGATCACAATAAAATAAGTTTGATGTAGAACATTTTTTTTTATTCTTGAAGTGTGCTTGAAGATTTTTAGGTGGCTTCTATCTGAAAAGTTTCTGAAAAGCTATAGTACACTCGTACCATGAGTTGGCTAAGGAATTTTTTATTTTTTTTCTTTCTTTCAAGGTTTTGAATAATTAAGAATAATTAAGGAGACACATCGACATGTTGACCTTTAATCAAGGTCATCTTCAGGAACACACACACACACACACACACACACACACACACACACACACACACACACACACCATCAGTCATGATCTATCACAAATAGTTAACCTACCAACCAGAATACTAGACAATCCTCATTATTCTTCCAACATTCTGGATATTTCTTAACCCCTGACCCTTATTCAAGGATTGGATAGGAATAAGGGGTTTGCAGTGGAGTAGGGGAATGAATTCTAGTAAGGATTATTTCAGGTCAAATGTTTGGATCCGGAGAGTGTTTTAGTAGTCTGACCATGGAAGGGGCATAAAACTTCTGGAGGTCATTCCATTTAGCATAGTTGTAGTGCCATGGGATATGAGACTGAGATTGGCTGAGAGGAGAACGAACTGTAGAGAAGGAGACTTGGATAAGTTGTGGTTATAGTTTGCTAAGAGAAGAGTAGACATCCACTGTGTATTTAGAGGCCGAGCTAGTTAAGAAAGGTCCAGAGTGTTGGAAGGATACTTCCCACACAGGAAGTGCCTATGCCCCAGTCCAAGTATGGCCTTGGATAATACCTCCTACAAACCACTAACACTCTCTCTCTTGGCACTATCTGGTAGAGTAAGTGGCAGCAAGATTGTTTGCTAGCAGGTTGGGAAGCCTCTAACAGTTGTGTTACCATTGGGTTTGCTCCCATGCACTATCTGGCAGCTAGCCTGTGGAAAACAGTTTTACTGCTGTACACTCAAATGAAATAGAAACTAGCTCCCTAGTTCAAAAATAAAGATGCAGAGAAAGCCCATCAAGGCCATCACCCACAATGTATATGGGAATAAGGGGGGGGGGGTAATAGAATCCAGAGGCCCTACTCTGGAGATGAAACATGTATGTAGCCACTTCACATATTCAAAAAACAGAGTAGTGGTATTTCATTGAGCAGTGAAAGGTATCTACCACCTGGAGGTCTAATTGGTATTTCCTCCAACTAAGAAAGATATGCGTTTAAGGCTGCAATAATTGCCTTGCTAGAGCTCCATTTATTAAAACATGCATACCACAGGAAGGTGGGCATGACTTCTTGTTGAAGACTAAAACAGCTGAATAGGAAATTATTCCCAGACATATATTAATGTTTAGAAAATTTGAAGAAAGGAGTAAAGCTAGTAATATTAAGTACTTGTTTGATTTATGTTCACTACATGGACTAGGCATTGCAAATAGTATGTTACAAAACAAAGATGCTTGTACATGCAGAATGTATATACAAGAAATTAAAAAATTCTTACCTTCATGCTGGTGCAGAGCACAGGTGCATACAGGAGATTTCAAATAGGAAGTGATTGCTATTCAGTTTTATGTAGGATTAAAAATCTAGTAAACTAAGGTATGTAATTTCACTTGTATATTTTAATATAAACTTCTGTATGTTTTCTTGTATTATCATCAATATCATCTTCAGGAAAGTTAACATGCCTACAGAAATATGATAAAATCTCTGGGAACTTCTAACAACAGTAATTTTTTGAAAACTGACAATATATCTAAAATTACCCACATGAATAATTTATTATGTTAGGCATAAAGTTATTCATGGTTACAAATACCTTTTAGATAGCTTCTAGAGTAATGGAGGTGAGATGTGTATAGGTGACTTCCAGATGTCATGTAGAAAAGGTCTGGGTTTCTGTTTAAGGTGCTCTGAGAATATAAGACTTCAGCTGAATTTCTTAAAAGTCCTCACAGTTGTCAGGTATGAAGATGGGTTACTGATTCATTTCATGGTGCTCTGCAAAAAATTTGGGAAGTCAGACCAGTTTTATCTGTCTTTATTTATCTTTTGTATTCATTGTCACTGAAGTGCTCTTTTTTTATGGAATGCAAAACATTTTCCAGTTTATCCAATGTAGTCTTTCTCCACAAACAAAAAAATCTTGTATGTGCCAAAGTGTTTTTGTAGAACGTAGGAAATTCTGTAGGATTGGATCTGGTTTGAAAGCAGTTCTGATATTGACTTGGTTTAAGAACTGAAACATATGTCAAGAGACTACCGATGAAGGGTAAGGGAAATGAAACTTTTATACTTCTTTGTAGGCTTCTTGGCAAACAATTTAATGTGTGTGTGTATGTGTATATATATACACACACACACACAGTGTGTGCCCATTAAGTAATGAGTTTGATTTTTTACTGGACTGTTGAAGTAAGAGTGTGTGTGTGAGTGGAGCATGTTAGAAGTTGAGTCATGGAACAAAGAGCTATGATAAAATTTTGCTGTAAATCAGGATAAACTACAAAAGTGTACCAAGACATAAAAAGAAAGTTTATGGCGATGACTGTGTGAGCCACACACAGATGTTCCGCTGGTTTTCGATTGAAAGAGGAGAGGCAGTCCCTGGAGGATGAACCACGCTGTGGACAGCCAGTTTCTGCATGAACGTTATTCACATGTCATTGTTGCTCATGACATGTGAATAACGACTAGGCTACTTGCTGTACAGCTTGGTGTTGATAATGAAATGACCAGATTAATTTTAGAAAGAGATTTGTGGAAGAGGAAGTTTGTTCAAAGTTTGTGTCGCACACATTGATACATGAAAAGAGAGAGCACCAGGTTGCATATTGTCAAAATTTCATCTATGCAGTTGATCATGATATGTTGTAAAGAATTGTCACTGGTGATGAAAGTTGGTGTTTTCAGTTTGATCTGAAAATGAAATGGCAGAGAATGGAATGGTGTGGAATGTTTTCTTGCCAGCAGAAGAAAGTCAGGTTGCAGGAGATTATTCATGGTGGATAATTCCAGCATCATGTAAAGACAACGTTTTTTAATGCTGCTGGAATTATCCACCATGAATTTGCTCCTGAGGGCACCAGAGTGAATGGTCAGAATTATTTAGGAGTAATGCAACGTCCATATGCCTGCATGTGATGTGTCAGGAAAGAACTGTTCCACAACAATTGGTTTCTGTTGCACGACAACATGCCCACGATCTGTGTGTGCTCTCTGCGAAGCATTTTCTGGGTTCAAAGTCAATTCGTTTGATTAAACATCCTCTGTATTTGCCAGATTTGGCTTCTGCAGACTTTATCCCAAAGATGAAGCGTGCCTTGATAGGGGAGTGCTTCGGTGACATTGAGGACATCCACTGCGGTGTTACCCAGAGACTGAAGGAGGTTCCTGTTTAGGACTTCCACCATGCCTTCTAACACCTGTATGACAGATGTAAACATTGTGTGGAGTTGGAAGGAGATTATTTTTAAATCTGTGTAATTGACAGTTCCAAATATAATTTTGATATAATAATTGTTGTCTCATTACTTAACAGGCACACTGTATATGTAGTCAATATAATAGCAAGCTTATTATGTTTAAGAATATCCCTTTGTCAATATCATTGGCTTAGACCCAATAGTTTAATGATTAAAACTTAAAATTATGTGTTAGAATACAACATTAGAACAGAAATAGCCAATTTATAGCAAAGCATATCTTAAGAATATACTGAAGGTAGAATGCCACCCAGTCTTTGTTCTTCTGCTCTCATTCCAAACATTTTTTATATATAATTAATTGAATCATGCTGAAGCAGTACACAAATGAAAGACTAATCTTATTTTAAAATAAAAGGGCACTCAACCACCAATATAAAATAATAAACTGAGTGTGTATTTTGGTGTTACCGAAATGATAAAGTAAGAAAGAATAAAAACGTGAAAGATTAAATCACTGGAACTTCATTGAGGAATAAAAGATGGAATTTAAAAATATAAGAAAAGAAAAAAAATAGATGATACACTAAAATTACAGTGTGTGTGTGGGGGGGGGGGAGGAGACATTTCGAATGTGGCAATAATCTTCAGAATACATGAAGAGCACTCTCCTAAAGAAATGTATAATAAAGAAATATATATTATTATTATTATGTGACACCTCCAGGGAGTCCAAAGACTCATCGAGGGAGAGTGTGCCAACAGCATTGAACGATTGATCCCCATATTTATTTGATGTTATTTTTGATTAACTATTTTGAAAAAACTTTTGGAACCAAATAATTAAGTTTCTTTTTCTTTTGTCTCATCACCTTTTAATGATACACACAGATCAATTTTTTATGGTGAGATAACTCCTAACTTTTGCTGTGGACAACGAAATGAGTTGGCATGGAGCTCTCTTCCTCTTAAAGATGTTTGGCCAGTTAAAATGTTCATAAAAAAAAAAGTTATATATTTTTTGAATATTACTGTATTTACTCGAATATAACTCGCATGTTTTTCAGTATTAAAGTTAAAAAATTGTGGTGTGAGATATGTGGGGATTTTTGGAAACTAAAGTTTTTCAGGAAAAAACTAAATTGACATTTATAATTAAATCCTCAGTATTCATTATAATTTTAATTGTTGACATAGAGCATCTTCAGCTCAGTCAGTAGAGATGAAGCTGTTTGGTTGGAAAGCCCTGGGTTTGATTCCCGTCCAAGATGTGAGGAACCTTTATCTAGTCTAAAGGTGAGTAAACCGGTTTCATACAGAGGTTAGAAGGTTTTTTTCACCCAGAAACTTGGGTTTTTGTCCCTCAGAACAGGCAAAATGGCCCCGTGAACACATATGAATTATAATCATAAAATACATATACTTTATCCTTCATTAAGTGGGCTCAACCTGTCCTAACAGACTGCGGAGAAAGGTAGGGAAAAACCCCATATAAATGAATAAATAAATTGCTCACATTATTTATAAAAACGAATGCATTTAAATTTTAATTATCAATGTTATTTATGCGATTGGCCGCCTCACCATCATTATGCGATATATTTGAATCTTTAGGGACAATGTTTCTGTAATTAAATGAAAACAAACAGTTTCATTATTGCTTGTCCTTTTATCATTTTGGAATCATAAGATCACCCTGATTTAAAAATACTGAAAATGGGTATGACTTACCAAGAATCTATTATTCGCTATTTCTACTTCCAGTCTCGAGCAGTTTCTTCATGTGCATTGTCAATCTACCCAAATAGCACCATCTTTTCTCCCATCCAGGGCATTAGAGATGCCAGTTTTTAAAAAATTCTTGAGAGTTATTTCTGGTGAAATCATGTCACTAGCTCTCAAAATCCAGTTGCACAACAGTTCTAATGATAGTCTCTTAATCTTCCCTGCCGAAGTCAGGTTGTAGCCACTGTCTGCCATCCACTCTGTAGAATTTTCGTACATAGTCCTTGAATGGTTTGTTGACCGATACATCCAAGGGTTGTAGACAAGGTATAAGACCACTAGGAATAATGGCCACATTGATCTTCACATCCAGAAGTTTTTTCTATTTCTGCCATACAACATTCACTATCTATTTCTTAAAGTTTTAACCTTTTTTTTCGTGTGTGAGTTATATGCAAAACTTTTTTAATTTCTTTTTTTCGTGAAGTTAAATCAGGGGTGCGAGATATAAGCAAGGGCAAGTTATATTCGAGTAAGTATGGTATTTATATAGAAAACAGATAAAACTAGATAATCCTTTAGGCAGCATCTCTAAATAATGAACATATCATCTGCTCATCACATGTATGGTTTGAAGGTGGTTTAATAAAACTTTCTCAAAGTTTTCCATGTATAAATTAGTAATTGGAAGTGGTGAGCCAGTAAGTAGAACATATTCAGGATATATTGCCTGAATTTGTTTATCCTTCTTCATATACCAGACCTCTATTATGCTAGTAATCATTTAAGGCTATTCACCACAATTGAAGAGCTTATGCCAAATGATCTATGTGTGTAATCCACTGTAATTATAATTTACAAAAATAACTGTTTGCAGTTCCAAGAGCTGTTATTACACATTTTTCTATCAACTTTCAGAAGATGCCCCGTGGAAGGGCATAATGAAATGTAGTGAAACATGTAGAAGTTTGTTATAATATAAGAGTGGAATTCTCTATCTTAGAAGTTTATTACTCAGTTGATCTCATAATTGCTTTAAAAAAATATGTAAATTAGATATGCACTGACAGAATGGTGTTAATAAATATTCATGACAAATTCTTTCTAGCACTCATCATTGACTTGAGATAGAAACAGTCTTCATAAACCTAAAATTTGTAAAGGCAACATGTATGGATTTTATTCAAATAGTATTACTGGGCTATAAGATATATACATATATGAATATTAAAAATATACAAAAAAGAAAGATAAATGGGTATCAAAATACCCAAATAGTGAGATCATCTTCTTTGGGGACTTCAGTATCTACAACTCATATCGACTTCCCTTTTCCAGTTCCACTAATCAAGCATGCAGGAATGCTGAGGTATTTGACATCAGCAGTGACCGAATGCAGATAGTTTATCTTCTGACCAGAATACTCAACAATCATCCCCATTTTTCTAACACCCTTAATCTCTTGTTAACAGGCTTCTTTCCCCAGTTACGCTGTGCATGTCAGTGCTGTTCTTGGTAACCCAAACTATAATCTGCACCCAGCCATTCTCAGTCTCATGCCCTCTGTCATTACATGGGTGTCAAAGGGGATCACCTCCATTGGTTTTACTCTTTTTCATGGTTTGATAACTGCTTCACCTCTCCTGATTCAAACACCTGCTTAGAAAGAATAATAGAAATATTATTTTTATGGCTATTTAGCCTATTTTTGTTTAGGAGTGCCCTTTTTATAATGTCATTGGCTTTTTACTCAAAGTTAGGGCATTACTGATGTTTTATATAGTTAGTTAGATATATGAAGAATCTTTCCAGAAATAATACCTATAATAGAAATAATTCTAACTGGAATAAAGGCTTTCATTCCTCACTCCACCCAACCAGGCCTTGGTTCTCAAACAGGTGTTCCAGGGTATGGAATGCTCTTCAACCCCTGTTTAAAAGAAAGTTCCATGTTTGGTCTCTAGAACAGGGTTTCCAGACTATCTAAAAAAAAAAAAAACTTGCATATTAATAAAAAATAGAAAAAAAATCTTTAGCCCACTTATGGTACTAATGTATTGTACTATACTATAGGCTTTCAATCTTTTGTGAGCAGGTGTTACATTTTAAAAAAAATGTATGTAAATTAGATCAACAGCTTTGATGGGAATAGATTAGATATGATTTCTTAGTCCTGTTATTTTAAATTAGCTGGAAAAATATTTACGTCTGAGTATTATAATCTTATTATCAGCTAGTTCTAATTTTGAAGAACATTGATTCAGTGTTAGCAGTATTACTAAATATTGATGGCTTGTGGTCCTATTCTTACACCAGTAGTATGGATTGAGATTATCCTGTATGGTGCTTTGAGTATTGGAGTTGGATATTACTCTGATATTCTAAAATGTGTTGATTTAAAGTAGTCCTTTTTTTGAGTTAGTTGACCTAAGTCTTCCTATTTATTGCCATTGTTAAGAACTATGGTTTGGCATCTTGAAACAGTTAACAAATCTTTCTGAATAACATTTCAGAAAATGTTATTCAGAAAGACTAATTGAACACAGAACAGTAATTCAGAACAATAAAGAAAGATTAATTTCTTAAGATCAAGAAATTTTTAGCTATTATTTTCTGTTAGTTGAGATTTTTAGCTATTATTTTCTGTTAGTTGAGATTTTTAGGCTGTCATTTTCTATCAATTAAGGCTTTTATAAGCAATTGTTACTGTTATTAGCATGTGATAAGCTTATTTAAATATGTAATTAAATTTAGAGAAGAATTGTGTCAGAACTTAATTTATATGTAAATTAAGTAATGAGTGGATTTCTTTGAAATCATTTCTGTGGAATGTACCAGCAGCATGATTAGAAAGTCCCATTTTCTCGTATTTGTTGAATCTAATATGTTTGCAGTCCTCTTTTTTGTATTATTTATTATTTGCTTCCCATATCGTCTGTGTCAGAAAACTTGCATGTACAGTGTACATACTAGGGTGTTATGTCTCTGGGGATTGAAGTATCCCTGTGGTTTAAAGGTGCCATTAAAGTTTTATATTTGTGGAGCCTGCTTATTTTTTCATATATCCCTATGTTTTTAATGGCCATGGACTCTTAGTAGAAGTCTTTTTATTTTTAAATGTATTATTTGTTGTTGCTTTTGGATAATATTTTGCTCGTTATGTTCAATTTATTCTTTAAAGCTTGCTTATCCAAGTAAATTGTGCTCTTATTATAAGAATGCTGATGACATCTGGTTTTTGTGGTGGTGAGAATTATCACTTATAATCTTTCAGAGTGATCACCCTAGACATCCAGAATGTTTAGTTTTATGTCCCTTTATCATCTCTGATTCGTTGTATAATATTATTTTCTCTCCTCCATTTGTAAATTTTGAAATGTTTTGTGACAGATAATATGCATTGTGCATTAATAAAGAAAGAGCCATACATCTTCGTTTTGGTGATGTAAATTATATAGATATTAAATATAATTATATAATGTTGGATATTAAAGATCCAACATTATTTCAAAGCCAAACGTATATAGAAACACTGAAAATTTCTCTGACATTGGATTGCTTTTTAGTATTGAATGAGAGATTTTGCTCTCTTAAGGTTTCTACCTAGTCTCTGAAGAGAAACAACCAGTTCAAAACAGCTGTCAGGCCAGTGAAACCTTTATCAAATACACTAATAAAAGGCAAATATACAGATGCTTGGGCAGCAGATGCATTCTTTTAAGTAGTGCAAGCTAAGACAATGCTGATGCTGAGGATCACATTCTCATAAACTCTGGACAGATTATGAAACTGTCATAGTTTCCACATACATTCAGCTTTGAAATAATGTTGGATCTTTAATGTCTACTATTTCTATACATTATGCACATTTAGTTATGGTTTTGATCTATAGTTTAGCATGAGCACTGTTGCAAATCTTGATATGAAAACTGTAAGCTGCAGAGAGCTCAAAGTAGAAAATGAGGAAAAGTGCAGGGACATCTTATTGTGTTTTGTGAGATATGTTCAAGAGATACAACAGAGCCAAGATGAAGAGAAGCTTGATCATGAAGTTGAAACAAGTCCCAAAATGTGAAATTATGTGCGTGTAGTAAAGTTGTTGGTGATGAAAATGTCCCAAAATATTCTTTTGGAATATGCACAGAATCTTATTATATATTGGATGTGCCTTCACATCACTTATTCACCTTATATTCACATCACTTATCATTATGACCAGATGCACTTTTTTTTTTTTTTCAGATTTGATGGAATATTTAATTAAAGGAAACCTCAGAATATTAGAGAAATTAAAAATATTACAAGAGAATGTGAATCAGGCAGCTGATATTATTTCCAAGACTTTACAGAAGAATGAGTTTTTGTCTTTAAAGAAATGTTGGATAAAGGAAACATGAGAATTTGATTTTGTCAGAAATGACAGGAAAATGACTTTGCTATATCTGTGTAAGCTGTTTTCTGATAATGAAGTTGAGAAAAGTAAATTTTTATATCCTTCCGCCCCCCCCCCAAGTTTTATTTATTTTATTCATTTCCTTTATGTATTATGTATATTTTTTGCACCTTTGTCACCTGCTTAAAGACATGAACAAGCTAAATCTCAGCTCTTAGTAGCAAGAGATACCGAAGTGTGTTATTGCAACTTTTAAATTGCTGGGCAATTTATTATTTTATTTGAGAAGCCATGATGAATATATAAGTTTGAATCACAAGGGAACTTTTTTTGACTTATGTTAGATTATATAGTTCGAGGCTTTCCTAATGAGTCATCTAAAAAAATAGGTTTTCATATGTTTAACTTCATATATGATTATGATATCTTGTCTAAAACTATGGAAAACTTGATCCCAACAACAACAAAAAAAAAGACAAATTCACTAAGATATACTGAGTACAGAGAAGTTAGCTTAATGAGCAGGAAATTATTTCTTAGAATAATATTGGACAGATGTCAAAACTAGATAAACAAAAGAATAGATGAAGAACAATATGGATTCAGAAATGGAAAAAGTCCAAGCAATACAATACTAAACCTTAGAATGATGTGAAAGATTGATTGCTGCCAGTATTTTTTTTTTTTTGTAAAACAATAGTGCCAATACTAATTCTTTACCAACAGGATTTGAAAAATTAAAAAGATATGAAAACTAAAAAATTTATTTACCGATTTTTTTTTTTTTTTTGCTTCATAATGCGGTGGTTTTTTGAATAAAAACATAACACTATAAAAAAATAAGTAAAATGTGTGTGAAAATTTTTAATAAAAACTTTATATGTATATATATATTAGGGTTACCAAGTAATTTTATACACTTGGTTATTTTACTCCTAATCCCAAGTAAGCAAACAGTTAAGTTTGCACCTGAAACATAGTTCAAGTCTAAAGGTGGTGCAACACCAGGCAACTCATTGTAAAGGGGGTAAAGCTCTGATCACTATTCTTAGTATTTTCCATAATGTAAAGCACATCTCACTAAGAGATGTATACTGCAACACATTATGGGTGGGGTCACTACCCAGACCGGTTTCAACCTTTTTTGAGGTCTCCTCAGTGAGTAGCTAGACCCTAAATACCAAGGTTTTAGCAATACAGAGCCTTATCAACTTTACCTAAATAAGTTGCTACAAGGTGTTTTTTTATTAAAAAAGGTTGAAACCGGTCTGAGTAGTGGCCCCCACCCATAATGTATTGCACTATACATCTCTTAGTGAGATGTGCTTTACATTATGGAAAATACTAAGAATAGCGATGAGAGCTTTACCCACCTTTACAATGAATTGCCCGTGTTGCACCACCTTTAGACTTGAACTACGTTCAGGCGCAAACTTAACTGTTTGCTTACTTGGGATTAGGAGTAAAATAACCAAGTGTATAAAATTACTTGGTAACCCTAATATACATTATTGCCAAGGTAAAAAATTTATTTACATATATATATATATGATATATAAAGTTTTATGTAACAAATATCTACACTAGACCAAGTGATAGTGTAAATTTCATTAAATAACTAAGATTATTTGCATCCTAGGTAAATGTGTGGTCTGAATGACTGAATATTACAAAACAAAACACTAATTGCTGTACAAAAACAGGTCTACCTCTACTTAGATTTTAAAAAAGTATCTGGCATTCTCTCTCATGATGAATTTCTTTATATGAGTCTTAGAAAACATTGGTCTGGACTTGAAGGATTTATGGATAATAAAAAAAATATACTGGAATCAACAATCTGCAATCAAGATAAAAAATACATTTTCACAGTGAATAGATATTAAAAGAAGAGGCCAACAGGGATGTGTATTATCACTATTGCTGCTTGGGATCTTCTCAGAAAGAGTCATGCAGGAAATCAAAACACATAGAAGCATTTCTGTTGATGGAAGAAACATAACTAACCTAAGATATACAGATGGCACAGTCTGCAAAATATAGTTAACTTGTTAGTTTATTGTGATAAATTTGGACTAAAAATAAACACAGAAAACACGATAATCACAGGTAAAGGAATCACTGAGAATAAAAAGGATCTGCAAAATATAGTTAATAAACTAATGTCTTAAAGTTGGAATAAAATAAAAATACAAAAAACAAAATCAATGATAATTATGAGTAAAGTGATGGATAAGAAGCTAAACAACCTCAAAAGACAATCTGATAGAACAATATATATATGTCTGGGAACGCCAATTACTGATGATGGAAAATATGAACAAGAAATAAAGAAGAAGAAGAATATAAATAGCCAAAACAGCCTTTCTTAACATGAAGATAGAAGATATTTCTTAACATTAAATAGAAGAATACAACTGTTGACTTATGCATAGTCCTTATTATTGTACATCTCAGAAACATGGACTATTGGAAAAGAAATGGAAAAAAGATTGTTGGCTCTGGAGATGTGGTTACTAAGAAGAATAGTGCAAATTAGCTAGATAGAAACGGTGTGAAACAGCTAAGTAATTGAAAGAGCAAGCCAAAAAAGAATGCTAAATGAGATCAAAACATGAAAATAAAATTCTTAGGACATGCTGAAAGGACTGACTAATATGATCAGCACAGGAAAACTACAGAGAAAAAGAGGCTGACCAAGACATCTTTTCCTCACTTTTGTAAAATGGTTCCTGAACTTGGACCACTCTCCACCATCATTCCCAAATCCTAGCCCTATCAGTGTTCTGTAGTCGAGTTCTATCAGCATCATAGTAATATTTTCATCTTGAAATGAATGAAAAGATTGTCAACTGTTATCTCTCACATTCTTCACTAACAACGCCCAATATAAAAAATCACTCCTCACACTCATCTTCATCACATCTTTAAACAACTTCCAGGGATGGACTCATTCTTCTCATCTTAACATCCATTCTTTTTATAATTCCTTCTGTATTAATCTGAGAGAATCCCTTAACTAACTTGAAGATCTCTATCACATCTCCTCTTTTCCTCCTATTCACCAACCTCTGTAATCCACATTCCCTCAATGCTCCTTACAACCCGCACTCCAAAGTCCAGATATCACTTTTGTCATTCATCTTTGGATCCTCTCTAGTGTGTTTCACATCAAAATGAAAACTAGGTGACCAAATTTGACAACAGTCTATATGTGGTCTGACCAATGCCTTATATAAAGGCACTACCGCTTCCTTATCCCACATGTCAATATGCTTTTTATCATAGCTGCAACACTATGTGCAGCCTTTGCAACACTTGCAATGTACCCTCAGAACTTCAGTCCACTGTTTATTCAAAAAAGATCCTGAATCTCATCCAGTTCTTTAAGTACAGCCCCACAAATACAGTATGTAGCCTTATATCTTTGTATCCCAAGTGTAACACCTTGCATTTATTAATATTAAAACTGCAACCCCAATCATTTGTCCAAGCTAAGTCTATTCATGTCTTCCTGTAGAGAATTAACATCAGCACTACTGATAATTCTACCTAACTTGCAACATTGGCAAACATTTTCATGTGGATTGGCGAGTCAATCCACATGAAATATCGTTAACAAATAAGTTAAATGGGTTAACTCATTCTCCAACCAGCAGACTGTTGATTCAAATCCTTTAACTTTGTGAGTTTATTATGAAGTTTCACATGCCTCTCTTGCTGAATATGTTTTGTATGGCTAGGTTGGAGATGAATTTCATTGCCTGGTGTGAGGCCACTGCTCTGATTATTGGAGGCCTGAAGTTGCTTGAACATTTTCAGGCATGGATAATTAAGGGTGACTGTATTTGTGCTTGTGACTCTTGTGTTCAGTCTCCCCCCCCCCCCCCCCAAACTAGTAAGCTTTAATGCACATTTTTCTTTTCAGTAGGATATTATTTCCTTGAAGTCATCAATAAGTATACCATTCACCATTGTATTTCCTTATAAAACTTGTAGCCATGGTGTTTGTTATCTTGGCTTATTAGAAAAATATATCACCAGAGTTTGGGTCCTTGAGAGATACAATGCTGTGACCATTATTTCTCTGCTTGTTTTCAATGCTTGAGCCCTTTTATGTCATGTCATTTTACTTCCCAAATATGTGAATTGTTCTACATTTTCTATATCAATTACATCCACGTATCTTTTGTTTCATGTTCTTCTCACCAAATACCATTGTCTTTGTTTTTTCCAAGTTCATAACAAGTTCAAATCTTTTCCCTTCCTCATTTAACAGTTTCAATGTTTTTTGTAGTTCTCTTTCGCATTCTTCAGAAGTACTTGAGTGCTTTATGCAGTGGGACAACCATCTCCTTATTATAACAGCGATACAATGTGCAGTCTTAGCAGCACTTCAAATATTCCCTCTAAACTTGTATACTCTCATACCCAGATCTTGAATTTCATCCACTTTCCATCATTATAGTACACAATCTTGTATCTTTACACTCAAAAATGCAACATTGTGCACTTAAACCACAACCCCTCTCATTTGTATAAGCTGAAAATCTATTCAAATCCTCAAGGGAATTAACATCAGAAGTGCTCCTTATGATGATTCTCTTCAACTTTCCATCATCTGCAAACACCTGAAGATCCTCAGTCAATCCAGATGAGATATCATTAAAAGTAAGTTAAACAGCAGGGACTCAAGAAGAGAACTGGGATACACTGCTTATTATCCTCTTTTTTTGAGACACTGCTTCATACACAACTAGTGGGTATCATTCAGAGAGCCAATCTTAATCCATTTAACCAGTATACTATCTATTCCCATCCTCTGCAGCTTGTACACCAACTTATCATGAGGTAATCTATCAAGTGCTTTTTTTAAAGTCCAAGAATAGCATTGTACATGATGGGCATAATTAAACTTCCCCCATTCAGAGTCCTATGTACTCGATCTAGCAACCTGAATGTCACCAAATTTGGTAAGGAGACTAATCAAGATATGAGAACAATTCCCACAAAAAAAAAGCTTAGTTTGAAAAGTCGCTAATAGGGAGAATACGGCACTGTTGTAGGCGAGCAAGCTGAAAATTTGCATAAAATGAAGTTGAAGATCCTTTTTGCTGGCATAAGAACTATAATATAAAGGGAAAACTTCACGAGTGCATTCCTATTATTAGTCATGTTTGCTTCTTTCCAGTTGTATGGCCACCTCATTCCCCTGATGTTACTCCATGCAGTTGTTGGTTGTGGGGTTACCTTAAGGCCAGTGTCTATTCTGGTGGTGTGCCTCATTTTACCTTATTGTACATTACTTGTAAAGTTATTTTACATTAACAAGTGCTATGCATCAACCAATCTTCATGAGTTTAGAACCAGCCAGAACTTACATAAAGGTCCTCTATCAGCTAATGCAGTTTGATTGATGATTTGAAGTTTGAAGAAACAAGATCTTTAGAAGTTAGACTTGGCAGAGGACGGAAACCAGTGAAGTTGCCACCACGAACATATCAGACAAAAATGTTGCTGGTAGGAATGCCCATGGAGTAGCGTGACAATTGGATATGCCTTATTCCATGATATGGAAAGTGTTGCAAAATTATTACATTTTGTCCATACAAGATCAGCCACGGACAGCAGCTACCACTCAGTGATTATAAGTGACTGACATTTGCTCTGACCTTTCTGGTCAGATTGGAAGTCGACGATGCTTAGCTGTTGAAAATTCTATAGGCAGATGATGCACACATTTTTATCTGAATGGGACTATAACAGTGGCGCACCCAGGATTTAATCTTGGAGGGGGCACGGACGCTCAGGATTTAACCTTGGGGGCGGGGGATCCGAGTTGAGTAGACAATTTGTGAATATACACTATGCATCGCATACGACCTATGACTGAGCATCTGCAGCGATTGCTAATTCATAAGTAGTATAGAAATAGAAGACACGACACAACATAAAAAAAAAAAATAATTTTAATTAGGAAAAGATTTCTGGAAAATTTTCTAGTGTTTTTTCCTTTCCTTTGGGGGTGCCCGGGCCCCTTGCCCCCCATCTGGGTGTGCCACTGGACTGTAATCACCCAAAGTTGTCAAATTTGGGATTCCAAATCATCCCATGTTCTCCAGGAACTCCCATTACATTCACCAAAAATTACTGTTTTGTTTGGCTTCACATCAGGTTTTATAACTGGACCATTGTTTTCTGAGGGCATCACTTCGACAGGACCAGTAACTTAGTGATTTTCTTCCTTGACTACTTGTATAATAACTAAAACACTTTTTTTGAATGTTAGCCAAGTGAGTTTTAATTTATTGTCCTACATGTTTCGCTGATTTTTGCTATCGGCATCTTCAGGGAATACAATTGGAATAACTTTCATGCCAATTACATTATGTCTTGTAACAAATAAATCATGTTCCCGAGACACGGACATTGTCTCGCACAATACTAATTTTGTATGAATTAGAACTGTCAGTTAAAACCTAGTCTGTTACCTTCATATAGCTTACCAATTGTATTCCCTGAAGATGCCGATAGCAAAAATCGGCAAAACATGTAGGACAATAAATTAAAACCCACTTGACTAATATTCAAAAAAAGTGTTTTAGTTAGGACCAGTAACTTGTTCCATTACTACACGAAAACATCACGATATGCTGGACAGTTTTGTCGTTCAGCAATGATGACATCTGGACGAGACCATTTTTGTGCAATTTAGAACACCTTCCCACATTGCAGGACTGGCACAGCAGCTTCTACAGTATCACTTCAGTGACGAAGAAGAATGATTAGTCACTTCTTTCCAGTTGCATGGTCACCTCACTCCCCTGATATTACTCCTTGCAATTGTTGGTTGTGGGGTTACCTGAAGGCCAATGTCTGCCAAATTTGGCAGCATTAAAGGACAACATATGATGGACTGTGATGAACATTTTTCAGACATGTTACATTCTGCTGTTGAGAATGCTGTGTACAGGATGCAATTTTTGGTCCGTGAGAACAGTGGCCACATCGAACCAGCTCCTCTTTTGCATGGGTGAATTCAATGTGCTCAAGTTTTACAACTGGTTTGTGACAACATTTATCTTTCAGTAACTGTAATACTGTAATTACTGTGCTAATTTAAATTGATATTAACAGCAGCACGTAGCACCTCCATAGCTCAATTGGAACAACGATGGCACGTTGTGCCCTTCGATTGGAAAAGGCCTAAGTTTGATTCTGGTCATGATGAGAGGAATCTTTATATGGGTTTTTTCAATTGAATGTGAGTTAGCCGATCTCGTATGGAAGTAGCAGGGTTTTTTCTCCTGGAAACTTGGTTTTTTTCATCTTGCATCCAGACAAATCAGCTTTCAGAACCCACGCAATTTACAGACATAAAATACTAGTGGTGGTTGTGAGTGGTAGATGTTGTTGGTGCAGATGATGATGGTAGTGACGGTTTTGCTGTAGTTGGTGGATTAAGCGGCGTACATGGAGAGTTGTAGAGTAGGTGTCCTCCTTCAATGAGTCATTAGGACTCTTTGACGGTGTCACGAAATAATAATAAAGGTAATCTTTCATATTATTTTATGGCTATTTAGCCTATTTTTGGTAAGGAGTGCTTCTTTTATAATATCATTGGCTTTTTACTCAAATTTTAGGGCATTGCTGATGTTTTATATAGACAGATATATGAAGAATATGTAGGAGGAAAAATTCAGACATACCTTTGTAGGATGTTGCTGGCTGTCTTCTTATTCACTGGCATCCCAGATATACGTTCATCTGTTGTTAAAGGAAAGGAAGTATGATTGAAAGAATTGGAAAAAGTGGGGGCAAAGAGATGTGGGAGAATTATTAGGGAGGCAAGGGGCAGACCCAGCGCCTGGGTCTTTGTTGCCCGCATGCAATGTCTATCTAAGCGCCCCTGTAATGATCCGGGCGTGTGTAGTTCTTTTATGATAATAAAAATTTTAATTATTTGAAATTTCTTAAATAAATTTTGACAGAACAGCCACACGTTGTTTGCTAAGTGTAACGAATCAGGGGTGTTGACTAGGCAGGATAATCATTAAAAACCCGAATATTCAAAAAATTCTCAAAAGTTAAAGGAAATTTTGATAAATCCACTTCACTTTAATCGTTGAATATAATGATACAGGGAACATAGCCTTCTCACCAGCCCAAATTGCTAACAAAATTAAAATGAATTTTAATTAAAGTTAAAATTTATTTGAACTAAAGTTTAAAAAATTCTTGCATTTAGTAACTTTTACAAGTTACTAAATTCTTAGTAACGTGTAAAATATTTTTAATAATTTTTATAAGGGGAACTATCTTTTAGGAAAATAAAAAAAACTCAAGATAGATGAGAAAATAAGAAAAGAATTCAGAAATAATTAGAACATTTAATATAAGTATTCAAAAAATAACACCTTTACAGAATAACAGAAAATAAATTAAATTACATAAATATACTTGAATTTTTTTCATTAAAAATATTAGGGTTTTTGATTTCATATTCATAAATTAAAAATAATATTTTAACGTCTCATTCCTCACATATATCATTTTCAATAGCTATTAAGGGGAAACTAACAAGCCTTTTTTGTTACATGCTTGTTCTTAACCTATTAACGTACCAATTAAAAATCAGAAAGTGGTCATTTTTCTGCCAATGTTTTGGGCGAGGGTGATTTGCTAGATCAAATTCATCATTCTGATGAATTTGAATAATGATAAATTTGTGCAAATGCAATAGCCGACACATGCCGTTGGCAACTTATCTCGGCTGAAAGGAAATAGGTTGAAGATTGTCTAGCGTCTATATTCGGTTGTATTTATATGTGAAACCAAAATTCAAAATCAATTTTGGTGCAATAAACAAAAGACATGTCATAGATGTCTTTGTATGTTAAGGAATTAATTTGTAGTAATCTATACAAGAAATTGAAATTATCATAATATGTTTTTAGTTGTTCAAAACGTTCTATTAACGAACACATTGCAACGTCTGGAAGTGTATAAAACACATTCACTCTAAATTTATCTTCTGACGATTGTGGTGTTCCGTCATGATGCTCGTAGTCAAATTGTCGTGTCTTCTTTCGTCGTCGGACTTCTGTACCAGTTTTAAATTCTTGTTCTCCATCCACTTCTTCACTCAGTTCTTTTGCCGTTTTAGAACTTCTTTAAAATTTGTATCTGATCGATACTCTTGTAAGAATATTTTTAAGTTTTCGATAGATTCTAAAGCAAGTCTAACGTTTATATTTTTTTCCTGAAGCATTTTACTCACAGGGTTTATTCTGTTAAGTAAATCATGCCCAGTTATAACAGAGCAAATAAATTTGTAGTCCTTTATTTTAGCACATAATGTTTGTGCTTCTTGCTGAGTTTCTTTATTAAAATTTTCATTATTTAAAATTTCAAAAAGTGCATTGTAAATTTCTTGTAACTAATATCGTGGAGGGTGGATTGCATTAATTTTACTTTCCCATCACGTTTCTGATGGCTGTTTCAATGTTAATTTTTTACGAACTTTAAAAGGATTGCCCAACGTTTGTAAGAGAATGAAAAGAAATTGTATATTTCTTGAATAATTGCAAAGAAACTAATTGTATCTGCATTCACTTTGGCTGCATCATTAATGATTAAATTTAGAGTATGAGCAGGACATGGCACTTAAGCCCAAGGATTTTTGTTTAAAAGCAAATTTTGGAGCCCATAATTTTTCTCTTTCATATTTGCCCCTTGACCTCGCAAGTCTTCAATGGGAACGTTCCATTTTTCCAGTTGTTCCATTATTGTTGCACATAAACCATGTCCTGTGGAATCTGATATATCTGCAAAACCTAAAAGTTTTTCCTGATCTTGACAATTCCATTGTCACAGGAAACAAAGCGAATAATAATGGTCATTTCATTACTTATTTTTCACGGTATTAACAACACCACAAACACTTTTATCAACAAGGATGTTTTATTAACGCTAATATTTCGCTGATTTTCAAATCAGCATCATCAGAGCACAACACACATGTAAACGCGACAGTGAGTGAAACAATATAATTGCAGAAAGACAAAAGATCTAAAGTCCTATTTTTGGCGCCCTCTAACGGGAAAAAAAAAAAAAAAAAAAAAAAAAAAAAAAAAAAAAAAAAAGAGCAGCAGCAGTTATCCAGGAGTTTTTCTAAGGATAACCGTCTCCCAAATTTTTGGCAAATTAATGCAACCATATTTGTTAAGGTTGGGAGAATTCTTCAAAGCCATTGCTGACTCAAAAAATAGTCTTTCAGATCTATAACGACTCCTAAATAGCACATTCGTTTTTCTCCATCTAATCCTGTGTGAAGGAGTGTCCAAAGCGTGGTCTGCCAGTCCCGACTTGCCATAGTAATAGTAGCGAATGTATCTTTCATGTTCTTCCAGGCGGATGTTCACTGATCTTCCTGTTTGCCCATAATAGGCCAAGTCACAGTCACATGGAACTTCATACACCCCTGGGTGTGCTAAAGGGTGAAGTTTATCCTTTGGTGAGCGGATCAGAGTTGCCAGCTTGACATGAGGCTTGAAGGTGGTGCGAAGGCCATGTTTCACCAATACTTTGGCTATCTTTTCCGATGTACCTCTGATATAGGGAATAGAAATGGTCATGTTGTATTCTTGTGTATTAGGGGGGGGCAAAGTAATGGGCCTATGTAGTATTTTTTCTATTTTGTAGGGATTGTAGCCGTTGGCTAAGAACGTATGGCGCAGGTACTGGAGTTCAGTGGTCAGAGCTGTATCGTTAGAACAAATGGCTCTGGCTCTGTGTGTCAGTGTTTTTAAAATGCCGTACTGTTGGATATAGTCGTTATAGATCTGAAAGACTATTTTTTGAGTCAGCAATGGCTTTGAAGAATTCTCCCAACCTTAACAAATATGGTTGCATTAATTTGCCAAAAATTTGGGAGACGGTTATCCTTAGAAAAACTCCTGGATAACTGCTGCTGCTCTTTTTTTTTTTTTTTTTTTTTTTTTTTTTTTTTTTTCCCGTTAGAGGGCGCCAAAAATAGGACTTTAGATCTTTTGTCTTTCTGCAATTATATTGTTTCACTCACTGTCGCGTTTACATGTGTGTTGTGCTCTGATGATGCTGATTTGAAAATCAGCGAAATATTAGCGTTAATAAAACATCCTTGTTGATAAAAGTGTTTGTGGTGTTGTTAATACCGTGAAAAATAAGTAATGAATAACCAGCAACGCCTAAGCTTATCAGTTAGATTAATAATGGTCATTTGTTCTGTTTTACTTACATCAGGTGTGCAGTCTAAAATTATGGAAAAATATTTAGATTTTCGAATTGATAATAAAATTGTATCCCTGATTGCATTACGTAAAGTTTCCAATATTTCATTTTGACTGTCTTTACTCAAATAGTGTACTCTATTGTTTCGTTGTATTGTCCTTTCAATCCATAATGGGATCAAACTTTGCAAACAGTTCGACTAATTTTAAAAAGTGCTGTTATTCCTTTCATATAATTTATCAGATGATCCGCAATTTTATAATTTTATAATTTCAATCAAACGTTCTAAAACACTCGTCGAATGTTTCTTTTCCATTGAATCTGGCAATCAATAGTAGTTCTGTTTTTTAAATTTTTATCAACTTTCTTCCATTTTAAGAAATTTTTCATGCGAGTTAAACTAGTCTCATGTCTATGCAAAGTTGTACTTACATTTCTCCAATCGTTATAACTTTCTACAAGACTGCTTGATTCGGTAGGTGCGAAAGGTTTGCAACAAAAGCAAAAAACAAAATTTAAAGTTTCGGAATAAATGAGCCATGTTCTTGGCATGAGCTCACCGTTTTCCATTTTTCTATTATAATACGTGTCGCCAAATTTATGACCATATGTATCTCTGGGATGTATTATATTTTTCTTTTGAACAGGCCCCATTTCAATTAAAACAACTTGTAATTTTTCATCAATATTTCCCCATTCACCTGGTTCTTCTAAATTTAAAGAGACTAACAATGTGTTAGTTTCGTGGTCAACGACAACTAAATCTTCTCCTAACTGTTTTTCACTTAAATCATGCGTCTTGTTATCTTGTTCAATAGTTGCAGTACTTTCATGCAAACTGGATGATGTGCACGGTTCTTCAACTCTGATTTCTGATGTATCAAATTGGTTACAATCTGCATCAGAATATTTTAATATTTTAACAAATTTATTAACAGCCCCAGTTTGTTTCTTAACATCTGCTTCTTTCGCATGATGCTTATGATTTTGTGCACCGGATAACTTTTTTTTAATTTTTGATTCTATTTCTATTTTATACCCACAAGAAATTATTACACGACACAGAGATGAAATAATAGTCCGCACTGCGCTACTGTCAGTAGCATACTGAGAAGCGTGCCATATGACTGGTTAACTAGCAACAAATGTTTTGTACGAAAATTCGTTTCTGCACATAAAAACCGTTCACCATTTCACTTTAGATAGACTGCAGTAAACACAACATTTTGTAGGCAAGCATTTAGCCTGCTCTCGCTGCAAAATTGTAAACAGCCAGCTGATCAAAGAGGCGGCAATATACAATTTTTTTAAAATTTTTATTCGGTGTATCTGGCCTTATTTATTTTAATATTGATCATTCTAAGAATTTTTTATTTTCATGATAAAAATTTTGTTTCTTAAAAATGAACTTATGAATGGCGCCTCCTTCATAGTGGCGCCCGCATGCCCGCTTCCGCTGGCCCTGGCAAGGGGATATGTGAACTTATTGAAAAACCTATTTTTTTTTATATTAAAGGTGGGCAGAGAATACTTTGGGAGGGAGTGAAAATAGAAATTTTTTGGTAGAAGAGGAAGGATATGATGGGATAAGATCAGAGTGGGAGTAACAGGGTGTGAGCCATTTCAACAGTACATCGTCTTAAGAGCTTGTGGGGGAAGTGGAGGCTATGTTATTCCAGCTTGGTGTTTCTGTTTTTGGTTTGTCTGTCTTATTTCCTATTGGTCAGAGTCATGACCTAATTTTTATGTTATGGAGTTTCCAACTCTTGGAGATTATGTAGGGCCGGTGGACGTTTATTAAGTCGCATTTTATGGCTATCATTTCCAATATTCTCAGCATTGGTTCAATCTCAAAACAACGTCACAACTTCAAAATCAATGATAAAAAACACAGACGACTTTTTCCAAAAAAATATAAAACCTAACTTTATCCTCACTTCACTGGATGCAACTTCGTTATACACCAACGTGGACGTCCCCAGAACACTAGACATTGTACACACACACTACTCACAGAAGACTACACACTACATTCACAAACAAAATTAACACCCAGTGATATCATAAACCTAATCAAACTAGTAATCTCAGCAAACTTCAACTTTAATAACAACATGTACATCCAAATTTTCGGACTCTGTATGGGACAAAACATCAATCGACATTTAGCTGAGACAAAATGTGACTAGAATCCTACTCACCTCCCCCTCCTGGCATCACCTTTTATGGCCAATACGTGGACAATATTCTATGCATTGGAGAACACACACATCACCACTTTACAAGCGTCCTTTACAACGATTACAGCAACAGACTAAAATTCACCATAGAAACCCAACCGGACAAATCCATCAATTTCCTAAATATGACATTAGTCAGAACTAACAACAAAATAGCCATGAAAATATTCCACAAACCTACACATAACGGAAACTACCTCCATTTTAACTTATAACATTCTTATTCAATTAAACAATCAGTCATCTTAACACAATTCATAAATGCTTACAAGTTTTCAACTGAGCGTAATTATCTCAACACAGAATAAAGAAGTTAACACAAATTTTTCAAAATCAGAATTATCCAACACAATTAATAAATTATGCCAACAAAACAGCAAAAACCAGGCAAAACAACCCAACAAGCAACTTCCCAGCACAAAAAATTATCAAACTGCCATACATCCAAAACACATACAAAGACTACAAATACATTTTCAAACACACTGACTATAAGCTTGTGTTCGCTACAAACCAAAAATTGGCAATACTTCTAAAACCTACAAAATCTCACACACACAAAGAAATATTAGAACACCACAATGTGGTCTACAAATTTCCTTGCCAAGAAGACTGTGATGTCACCTACACAGGTTCTACTATCAAGTCTTTATGGGCAAGACTACAAGAACACTTCCGTGACTGTAACATCCCTATTTCAGAACATTTAAACAATAAAAAAAAAGCAACAACAAAAAGAAAAACAGGATACAAAGTACAGGGAAAACTCAAATAGCAGTCCACGTCCTTGAACAAAAACATACCCTGCAAATCGACAACGATTTGCAGGGCATGAAATAGAATATTGGAAACACTAGCCATAAAATGTGATGAAAACTCAAACATCCACCGACCCTACATAATCTCAGAGAATTGGAAGCTCCATAACATAAAAATTAGGTCACAACTCCGACCAATAGGGAACAACACAAGTACACCAAAGACAGAAACACCTAACTGACATGACATAGCATCCACCTCCTCCACAAGTTCCGAAAACGATGCCTGTTGAAACTGCTCACACCATGTTACTCCCACACCTGACTTTTTCCCTTAAATCCCTCCTGACTATAAGCTGGTGTTCACCAGAAACCAAAAATTGGCAACCCTTCTAAAACCTACAAAATCTCACACACACACACACAAAGAAATATCAGAACACCACAATGTGGTCTACAAATTTCCTTGCCAAGAAGATTGTGATGTCACTCACACAGGTTCTACTATCAGATCTTTATGGGCAAAACTACGAGAACACTTCTGTGATCCCCCCCCCCCCCAAAATAACTTCCATCTTCAGATCCTTCTCTAACTCCCCTCTCTCCCAGATGCTCTCCCACTCACCCTTAATAACAATAATATTATACGTATAAAAAACTCGTTTTTTTTTTTTCAAATAATTCTCCCACTTTTCCAAAAAAAAAAACCTTCCTATAATAGCAGATGAAGGCACATCGCCAGGATAAGAAGACAGAAAAACAACATCCAAAAAAGGTATGTCCAAATTTTTCCTCCTTTTTTTAATTCTTCATATATTAGTTTTATAACATTTCAGTAATGCCTTAAGTTTTTGGGTAAAGAGCCAATGACATTGGAAAAAAAGAGGGCACTCCTAAACAAAAGTAGGCTATATTAGCCATTAAAATAATAAGCATTGTTTCATTTTCTTGTATATCTATTATTATGGCCATGTCGATTTGTGGGTTATGTTTCTGTTCGTGGACTGCTATTTCTGTTTTCCCTGTGCTTTGTATTCTGTTTTTCTTTTGGTGGTTGCGTTTTTTTATGGTTTAAATGTTCTGGAATAGGGATGTTGCAATCACAGAAGTGTTCTTGTAGTTTTGCCCATAAAGATCTGATAGTAGAACCTGTGTGGGTGACATCACAATCTTCTTGGCAAGGAAATTTGTAGACCACATTGTGGTGTTCTGATATTTCTTTGTGTGTGTGTATGTGTGTGTGTGTGTGTGTGTGTGATTTTGTAGGTTTTAGAAGGGTAGAATTTTTGGTTTCTGGTGAACACCAGCTTATAGTTAGTGTGTTTGAAAATGTATTTGTATTCAAAGTGCATTCAAGGTAAGGGAATGTGAACTATGTCTTTTGTAGGAGAAGAGGCAAGACTGTTTTGGTGGCATTGAACATGATCAGATTAATGAGAAACATGAGATTTATCAATGATCTCATGAGAAGTATCAAATGCAGGAAAGGAAAGTTACAAGCATGGTTAAGAAGAGAAAGGGCAGTATAAGAGAGTATTGGCCAGCAAGGCCAAATAAAATTTCAGGTGTTGCAAATTCTTCTCCTTTGGGACAAGCAAGCAGAAGAATTACTTTACTAAATGGTTATGTTAGTAGGATGTAGTGGAATTATTGAATGAACACCTTGTCAGTATATATCAGCACACAAGGAAAAGAGGTGAGAGAGAGAATCAGAGGTGCATCAAGTTTAATTGTGCTAGATGTTGATAAGGCTATGGGAATGAATGACAACATGACAGATTTTTAGGGACCAGGTTGTCTAATAAGATTCTTGCATTGAGAATGATTGCTAAGGAATTGAAAGAATGCAATAAAATGCCACTGCACAAGCATCTTTCTAAGAGAGAAGTTGTTTATTATGGTGTTGGAATATTTAAGGAATAAGAAATACACACAGTAGTTCTCTTGGACTTTGCGAAGACATTTGATGGATTGGCACATGACAAGTTGGTGTATAAACTGCACAGAAGTGGGGATGGATAATAGATTGGTTAGATGTATTGGAGATTTTCTCTGAATGATAACAGCAAGTTGTGTATTGGAGAGATGTGGTGCCCTTCCACTAAAGAAAAGTAACCAGTGATGTGTCATGGTTCTATTCTCGGATTCTTGCTCAACTCCTGTTGTTACTCAGATTTCATGTCAATTGACAGGCATCTTCAGTTGTTTCTGAAGACTTATTGATGGTGAAATTGTGGTGTTATAAGAAGTGATGATGATGAATATGACACCCTTTAGGAAGGTTTAAATAGACAGCTATGATGATGATTGCATTTTTAACAACTGCAAGTTCTTTTGCTTGGGTGCTGAGGTGTAAAACTGTGTATTTTATTGGTGGAATTGTGCTTCAGGAGGTGGATGAGATTTAAGATCTGAGGGATGATTGACAACAGCATCTGTGATGTTTAAGGCATGTTGCAAAGATTACACAGAGATGGTTGCTTTGAAAAGAAGCAAGAAGCACATGGATAGGCATATGGGTGTGGGTTGTATCACTGCATAAATCATTATTTCAGACCATATATGGACTGTTGTGCTCTGATTTGGTCTTTTGTTTTTCTATCACAACACAAACGTGCTAGAGGTTGTTTTCAGGGATGACTAACTAAAGCAACATTATGACTATGAAATGTTGATTGTAGGAAGAGATTGAGTATTAATTGCAGAATTTAGTGGATTGGTGAATATGATGGAAATGTGTAAGATAGTGAAAGGATTTTATCACATTAATACAGAATGGAAGGTGAAAAGAGACAAATGAAAGGCTAGCTTTGAAGGTTCACTAAAGTTTTTGTCAATGGAAGAAACAGAAGTCTCTTCAGTAATTAAATTATGCAATTTTATATTTTGTCTTTTATAGGGATTTTCATAGGCATAAGGATATGAGATATACATGGGTATGCAGGTTCAACAAAAGGAAGGTATATATACACACATGCAAGGATGGTTCCAAATGGTATAACAGTAGAGTTTCAACTGTAGGGTCTCTGAAATGGGAGGGACAGAAACCAGATTAGGGCCTTCAGCTTTCTCCCTTCATACATGTATTGCAGATGATGGCCTTGTTGGGTATGCCAAACACGTTCATGATTAAGCAGAGAGCCAGTTCCTCCATTCCAGAGTACAACAGTAATACGTCCCATAGGCTGGCTGCTGGATAGTACTCAGGACTAGACCTAATGGTAATGTATCAGGAGGCTTCCTGACCAGCTGGTGAATAATTCTGCTGCTGCTTACTCTGCCAGATTATAGCAAGCCAACAAGTATATAGCCTATTGTTGAAGCCATGTTTGTAGTTATGTCTACAAGCTCTTCATTCCTACTCCCCCCCCCCCCCCCCCAACATATCCTCTGTAACTTTCTGATAGTAACACTTCTGAAAGACAACATAAATAATAGTGACACTTCATTAAAAAAAAAAGTCCCCTGTATTGTGATTACAGCAGTGTTTTTTTTTGTGACTTTACATGGTAGCATCGTTATTAACAGTGATCTATGGATGAAGTAGATTTAAAAATTTTTATATTTAGCATTTTTTCCCCCTCATATCCTTAACAATACATGATAATAAACTGTTAAAGCTTTTTATTCCCCAAAGAGAGTAATCAAGGCCATTTTATAAATTAAAGATACCAAGAAATTATATACTTAGTTTAATCCTTTATCCAAGTGTAAGCAAACAAGTTTGTGCCTGAAGTATTTTCAGGAATGGGGCAACTCATAATAGAAGCTAATGACTTCATATCACATGCCCTTAGTATCCCATAATGCAAAGCACGTCCACAATACCTTGTATAATTGAACATGTGCATGTATAATTCTGTGCATTATGGGAAGGGTCACTATCCAGACCGGTTTCAACCTTTATTGAGGTCTCATCAATGGGAGCCAGACCCAGAGGCTATACTAAGGTTGAAGTAATGCAGAAGTCATATTTTTTTATGTCTTTAATTTATAGTATAACCAAGTGGAAAAGCTTCCAACAGCTTTCTCTAATCCAGAGTATTTTAATAATAAGGTGTGACACCTTTTGGCTACTCGTATATGAAAATATGACTTCTACATTACTTCAGCCTTAGTATAACATCTGGGTCTGGCTCCCATTGATGAGATCAATAAAGGTCGAAACTGGTCTGGGTAGTGACCCTTCTGGACATGCATAATGCACAGCATTATACATGTCCAGAAGGATATGTGCTTTGCATTATGGGATACTAAGGCAAGTTATGCAAGTCATTAGCTTCTATATACGAGTTGCCCCATTCCTGAAAATACTTCAAGTGCAAACTTGTTTGCTTACACTTAGATAAAGGATTAAACCAAGTATATAATTTCTTGGTATCTTTAATTTATAGTATAACCAAGTGGAAAAACTTCCAACAAGGTTGTTTTAGCCCTGTCTAACTTTTGGATACTGAGGTGCAATCACTCTCTACCTGTAGTCAATCAGACACATGTTGCCATCTCATTGTCTCTAACTTAACATATTATTGTCCAGAGTAGTGGGGGTTCTACGGTCAATTTTCTTGAGTTTACAGGATGAAAAACGTGAGTTTTTTTTCTGGGAGAAAAAACCTCTTGCCCATGCCAGAGCCTGATTAACTTGGAAACTGTTCAAAGAAAGGATTCGAAAAAGTTCCTCTAGTTGGTAACTAGAATCGGACTTATGATGGCCTTTCTTTGGGTGGCCTAGAGCTATGTTTCAAATTTTTCCTGCTAGCAAAGAATGAGTAACAGCACCTTTGTTTTACAAAAAAAAGCTCTGGGTTTCAGTTTAATGATGAACTCTACACTTTCAGCCATCCAGGCATCCAAATATCTGTTATTCTTTACTGGACTTATCTAGCATCTTCTGTAATTATAATTCATTCCAATTACCCTAACTGCATTCTACACAATGCTTTTCATAAGATGTGCAAAATATATTTATTTGTGAACATTTGTGAACTGTGATGTTCTGTACTGAAGATTATTATCAAACACTGAATGCCTTCTTCATAATTTCTTCCGGCTCAAGAATTCTTGCTCACTTTGTTTGCCTGCATTTAATGCCATTAGTGCACCCTAATTCTAATGATCCTGTTGACATCTTAATATATATCTGAAAGTTGATTTGTTACAGACTAATTTTACCAAAACAACAAAGACACATCTTCCTTGGAACTTGCAGTTTTCATACTTCAAACTAGCTTCTCCTCCCTAACTTTGCAGATCAAGGTGAAAGGAAAACTGAACTATCTACTGTCAATAATGATCTAACACAACTTTTTCACATGCCTTCCCACACTGTGGACAACATTTGATTAACAAGTTCTTCCACCAGCTACACTGTAGATGTTAGCTATCTTCTTGGCAACACCAAATGACCAAAATCTTGACCAAGTTTCCTTTTCTACAGATGGACCTTCTGCCAGCTGTGTGTGTGTGTAATGGCACTGCAAGGTTGCTATTTGAGATAATCTGTGGAGCTTCTGTGCCTAGTATAATTTAAATGTTTTGATTACTGTTTACCACTCTCCCAAGTCAAACATCTGCTCCAACCAAAAATCTAAGATAATGCTTTCTGGACCTTCATTCCAAACTCCACAAAACAGTACTGAAAAGTGCGCCAAAGTAGTAGAAGATAAAATTTCAGCATTCCTTCAATGACAAAATCAAGAACTTCAACTTTGCACTTAGCTGTCTGCACTAACCACAAAAAAATAAAAAAATAAAAAATAAAATAAAATAAAAAAATTCAAAAGCAAACTTCGTAAGAGGCAAATGTATAGTTTGCTGCCTGCTCAGATGGCTGAGAATTCTGGTATCAGTGAGGCTGTTGGTGCAGCTTATGCACTTCCTGTTTTCCACCTTTGTCATATTCAGATGGTACCATGGTAGCATAATCCCTCTCACCGGTCTTTACTCCCATTTCTTGTATAGCTGACCAAGGTAGACTTTTTCCCACTATACCATGAATGGTTAACAGTATGCCTCCTTTCACCAGCACAGCTGAAATATTCACATTAGTCTTCATACTAAGTCCTGCAATCCATTGTTAGTTTAGTAGCTCAAGTTTTTAGCACAAACTGAAAAATTGTGCTAAAAACTAGGACTCCTAAATTAACCTCCCTACCAGCTGAGGTAGATGAAATAGCGAGATGAAATTGCACTTCTTATCCATGTTATTGAATAGGTGTCGTTGGATCTTGAATGAAAAGATTTCCTTAAAAAAATATTTTATTCAGGATTCAACAAGTTTTAGCTCAACAACAACAAAAATGCTTGTACATAGGTAAAAATACGAATTGTTTAATGAATCATATGCTAGTACTATTTTATGTAATATTGCTTAAGGGTAAACGATGCCAAAATTTGTAAGAATTTATATTGGAAAAGGTATTTTTTGTAAGATATATGTTAAGGCATGTAATAGAAGTTCAACGTCAACTAATGAAAACCTCGGGTGAATTGCATAGCCTACGGCAAATTGTTTATGTGCGGAACGGCACATTTTCGATGTTTTCCAGGAAGATGCAAATAGAATATACGACACGTGTGCAAAAGAGGGTGCCGAGGGTAGAAGGTATAAAAGGGTTCCCCCTTTCGAGAGGTTTTTTCTTCTTGAGGTCTGTAGTCTACTAGGGATTTTCTTGTGAAGTCAGGGTGAGTTCTTGATCGTATTGATAGCGTGTAGCTGTTCGCTGCCATCGGTTCGCGATGTTGTACGGAAGGAACAGACGAGGAGACAATCGGTAGCATTCCGAGTAAGCTCAAAGGAACTGACCGCACATACGTTCACGTGGGTCGATACACCCACGTGGATGTATGTGTTCTGGTCGACAATGAAAAAGAAAGGAGAACAATGAAGTCCAAGCCTAGCCTGTGAGACAATCGTCTAGAAGAAGACCAGACATTCCGTGGGATGAAGTAAGGATAAGATGACAGAATGAATATACTTCCAGAAATATGGTAATGTTAAAACCTTTTGTAATTCTTTGTTAAGAAAGAGAGGAATATTGTAATATAGAAGAAAAGAGATGTTATGTTTCAGAACTCTATACTTGTAGGAAAAGGACTTTAGCGAATATTGGATAGCAGTGTTTTAAATCTTAGAGCTATTTCTCAAGTAATTAATTGAATGAATTGTAGTTTGAATTGTTATGAGTAATGCTCTATAAAGTTACCGATGTGATTGTCTTGAGAGTATGTGTAGACTAGTAAGGATATTTAGAAGATGCTAACAGAATTGTGTGCTGTGAAATTAACCTATGCTTGGATATGTTGTGTGAATTACAGTTGCTATGTTTAACTTTATAACTTAGGATACCTCTTCCAATTGAGTATATTCTTGTAAATGTGTAATCTTGGGAATTTAATAAATGTATCTTGATTATCTTAACCTGTTTTGTGCCTTGATTCGAATCCAATGCACCGCTTGCTAATATCTGAATCTGAGTGGGAAAGAATTATATGACAGAGACCACGACTGCAAACTAAAGTATTTTAAGAGAGATAGATAAAATTGTGATAAAGAGTAATCAATAGATTGATTTACTTAGTATATTTTCTGAGGGTTACTCCTTGGTTAAGAGGAATTTCTAACCTAGGGATCTGGCTGGCACAGCTTGATCAAATAAATATTGCCAGAACCTGATTAGGAGGCGACTCCAGACCGTTATTGCTGAGGATCAGACTCTATTCAGAAGTCTACCCTTTAATTATTATTTAATATACTTAATCATTCTAAGAATTGGCCAATTGCGTGGATAAATTTAGCTTTGGATAAGACAGTACAGAATTCCGATAGTCTCGTGTGTATAGACCATAGAAATATATAGTTAAAGTAATAACACTACACAGTGACAATCTAAGATAAGTGATATAATTAGGCAAGCACAATAAAGAACAAATAAAGGAATTGCCACGACATAAGAGTGTTACAGAATCGTATCCAGATTTAGCTGGACGTGTATAGACGTAATGGCCAGTTGGGTGGTTAACACCCTTCCTGTATTGCTTGTACAAGTTGTCACATTCATCTGGCAGCATGGAAGTTAGCCTTGATTCATACTATCTATGAGAAGGAAGGATAAAAGTCAGCCATCAAACTATCATTTCATTGTTCTCATCTCACTACTCTTGCAAATAATGGAGAAAATTATTAACAACCAACTTCTTCACTTCCTGGAGGCCTGCCAGTAAATTAATGATTACTATCACCACTCTTATTCCACAGAAAACTCCTGGTCCGATTTTTTCTACCTTTAGACATAAATCATGGAAAAGTTTAGAAACTCACGTAGTTCCCTTAATATTTTTCAAGACATTGGGCAAATCTGGCATAGAGGCCTTCTTACCAAGTTATCATCCTATAATCTTCCTCCTCTCCTTTGTGATTAGATTCCCAGTTTCCTCTTGGTTGTAGATTTGCATGTCATGGTAGTTGGTTCCTCTCATGTTTGTCTATTGATGGTGTGGTACCCAAGGGGACTGTGCTTTTACCCACACTCTCTTCCCCCCTCCCCCCTATATCAGTTACCTTACCTCACCAACATTAAATCTTATTCATAGTTTTACTGTTTTACCATGAAACATTGGCACAAGCGTAGCGGGGAGAGATTGGTGGAGCATATAACTGCTCTTTTTCTGTTTGTAAGTTTTTTTTTATGCAAAATAATCAGAATGTATGATAAAGGTGAATAAGATCAACATAATATTTTTTCTTTGGCAGGGTTTGGAATAAGTTATACGGTTTTGTTTACAGGGAGATAAGTGAAAAGGAAGACTATATTGAAACTGACCATAGTGTCACAATCTCTTCAGATCATGTCTGACAAGCAATATTTGAAATGCATGGTACTTTTAACACGGCAGTGTCACCAACACTGAGCAAGGGCTCTTGGGCTAAGTGTTTGGCCAGTTATATATTTTAACATGGCAGTGTCACCAGCAACGAGAGAGAGGGCTCTTGGGCTTAGTGTTTGGCCAGTTATATATATATATATATATAAATCCCATCCACTTAATGTGTAGTGCAGTTGTACCGTGTTTGGTCTAATAACCAGGCAGGAAACTTTTTCAAGCTACTTCAGGCCTCCAGTAAACACATTGGTGGTCACACACTAGGTAATGAAATCCATCTTCTACCTAAATACATTCATAAAGCATCCATGTCCATGGTGGATTTGAACTTATAGGTTGTTAGCTAAGAGCATATATGCTAACTACTTGGGCACCAGTAGGTGGGCAATGTATATAGAGGATGATACTGTCACCTATGGATCTCAGTTATATTTTATTTGTGCATTTTTTGAAGTGTTTCCCCTCTCCCCCAAAACAAAAATATGCATGATAATCAGCATCTAAGCATTTTAGTGATCCCTTAAAGTTTTATAAACATGTGGCAAAGATTTCTTATGTTAAGAAATGTGTTGTGAATGTTAGTTGTGTGATATATATGTTGCTCACTGAGTGAGCTTTTCATGATGAGTCTATGCAGGTTTGATACGATAATTTTCTACCAAACTGAAATAGAAAATTACATAATAATTAAAAAAGGTGCATTCAAGTGGGTTAGATGTGTACAATTTTGGATTAATGATTACCTTGTGAACAGTCTCTTTCAGTATAAAGTATGGTGATATTCTGGTTATTATTCAGAATACATTTCCTAGAACATGGAATCAAAATTGTACTAATTGGAGTTGTTATAATGTTATTAGATAGGTGAAAATACAAATACAGTACAATAATGAACTTTTTCAGTGAGTTGTTTTATTAAAGTTACTAATTATACTAATTTTACATGAGTATCTTCCACAAACTTTGGAAGACTCACATTTTTCTGACATCACTCCCTAATCTATTGGTTGTATTAATGAAGTGGCTGTAGTAGTCACAGAAGCTCTTATCTTGTCTTCAGATTTGCCAAATAACATACACAACAGCTGATCACGTATTATGTATTCCACATAAAGTACACTGAATGACTTGCCAAAAGTTAGCATTTTACTCCCTGATCTGTTGGCTCTGTTAATGAAGTGGTACTGGTTGTTACAGAAGCTTTCATTCTGTCTCTGCATAGCAGTTGACCACATATTATATATTCTGCACCAAGTACACTGAATGACTCCACAAATGTTATCAATGATGTGATAATGGGTGCTTTCAGTAATAACTGAGCATGGATACTATTAACGAGACAGTATGGGTTAGGTGTATATTACTTTGGATTAATGGTGACATTGAGAACAGAATTTATCTCAGTATAAAGTACATTAATATCCCAGTTAGCACTCGGGATATATTTCCCAGAATGTAAAATGCTCTCTGAATGTTGTTTTTCAATTATTAATAATTTTTATTACCCAGATTGTACTCTCATCACTTTGTAGCCACTCTACTATTTTGATGAACGAAAGCATACAAGTTCACTGATTTGAATAACATGTAACCACAAGTTAAAAGATGAATTCATTTAAATTAATTAAACATTAACCACCATACTGACCTGGATGTGTATATATACGTCAATAATTACATTTATGCAAAGTGTCCATTGAAGTCAGTATAACCTTTGAATAATATATAAAAAAAGATATGCACATGAAGCATATATTTTTGATATATTTGATCCATGTGACTGGTTGGTGGTTAATTAACAGATTTTAGTTTTTGGTTCATAAAACATTATCATCAGTGTTAGGAACAAGAGTGGAAAATTTGAATATATAACAGATAAAAGCTACATACTGTAACTATGGTTGACTCTTTTAGATGCATATTATCTAAATGTGTACTAGATTTAAAACTACACTATTTGGATCCTATACAACCCATAGAAACTATACAAACAAACAGTTTGTTTGTATAGTGTTTGTTTGGCCGAGTAGTTAGTGTATCCGCTCTCCAACCAAAAGGCTGCGGGTTTCAAATCCCACTGTGGGCATGGATATTTTGTGACTGTCTGTGAAAATACTAGTGGTGGTGGTAATGGGCAGTAGATGCCGTTGGTGTAGATGATGTGGTTCACTGTAGTTGGTGGATTTGAGTGGTGGAGATGGAGAGTTGTAGAGTAGGTGCCCTCCCTCGATGAGTCTTTGAACTTCTTGGAGGTGTCACGTAATAATAATAAAAATAACAATAATAAACCATCAGTGCAGTTGAGATTTGGCTAATGTAATAGCACTAATAAATAAAGTATGTAATAAAGTATGAAGCAACATGTATCCTCTTTATTCCAGAGGGTCTCATGGCTAGTGTCAACTCTATGTTGGACTAATCTAAACTGATGAGATTCAGACAGACAGCTATAACATTAATATACATAGAGATATGTGTTTGAATTGGCTGGCCAGTCATGGTTCAGAATAAGTCATAGGAGCAAGATACTTAATAATAAACACCAGGAAACTTTTTTTTTAAATCTGCTTTGACTAAAAATCTCTTTACCTCTTTCTGTCAAATTTATTTCTTGTCTCTCTCTTCTAATGTCAACAATCATTCTGAAATTATTCTGATTTTCTTCTTTTTTGACTTTTGGAGATTGAAGTCATTTTTCTCAGATTTTTATGATTACTCCACTTTGTTTCATTTTTCCAATTGTGCTAATTAAACAGATAGGAGGATAAGACATTTGTCATCACCGACAATCTCATGAAAATTGTTCACATGCTGGCCAGAAAAACAGTTATGATCTTTTCCTTATCAAGTTATCCTTCTGATTATACTACAGATGTTGTTTAGCTTATCAGTAATTCAGATCACAAACTGATGCAATAAGAAAATGAGAATCTTCTCCCATGAGAAAATGTTTACACAAATACTCTCCTCCTCCTTGTGCTGTCTGTTGCTGCAAGTTTGGCAAGTGGAATGATCTTTATGATTTATACATTCCATCTCCTCTGCTACCTTATTGTTTTCAGGCTTCTGATTCCACATTTTAAATTCCACTTTAAATTCTCATCCCTTTTCTAAGTCTTAGTTCTCAAAGAAGTGCATCGAGGCTGTTAAAGATAAAAAGGAAATTGTGAGCAAGAGGGTGAGGAGTGGTTTCTTTGCATGGAGGATGGTTGAACCATGAATGCATTGCATGATAGAGTGGTGAGAGCGAGAACGGTCAATGAGTTTAAGGAGTGGTACGATAGACTTTGTGTTTCCTAGGAAGGACCTCCCGCGATGAGTCTTTTGACTCCTTGGAGTCCTAAATAATAATAATAATATTTATTTAATTTAAAAACACTAAAGAATTCTGTTCATTTGTCTGCTTTATACTGTTTGTATATCAGTGACCTCCAGGTGATTGCAAATGCATTTCATAGTTATACTGATGATTGTATATTGCACTGTTTTTCATTCTATAAACTTTGCATGACACAAATTAAATGTAATAAAATTTCTGGAATGTGGACTTTTGCATTCTAAATTCTCATATTCAAGCATTCTCCAGTCAAATTCTGACATCTTTGTTAACTTCATTGCTACCAAAACTCAATCCTGTATTATTTCTCACAAAAAATAATAATTTTCTTATGGACTAACTTTTGTGAAAACTTTCATTTCTAGATAAAATAAGATTTGTCTTCTTGAGACAATTCTAATTTCTTGGCATAAAACCTATCATGAATATGACTTCCATCCACTCTTTTACCTCTGAAGAAATACTAACTATATAAATCACAAATTCATCTAACCATTGTATACTTGTATCGTATTTGGAGTGGTTCCTGTATTAAGAGTTTCCTAAAAATTCTTGATTCACTATAAAAGAAAACAATTAGAATAATTAATGAGGTATCTTTTCTTCCATTCTCTGTCTTTCACATAGTCATTCAGTTTCTGCAGTGTCGATTTTCTACAGATATTTCAATGTTGATTAGAATTTTGCATAGTCCCTACTTCCCTTTAAGTCCTTACACTGTGTAGTAGTAAGTCCGACTCACCTATCTTACTCACTACAAAGCAATTTTTTTTCCCACTTTGTTCCATCCATTTATTGTATTCTCTGGAGCATCCTACATGCTTTGTATTTCCTAAAGATTACATATTGCAGGGAATCATATCCAGTATATTGATAAGTTTCTTCTTTCTCTTCAACTTTCTTTCCAGTTCCTAGTGGTAGTATACTGTAGGATGAATAATATCTTTAATGATTTAGGTGACAATACATATAACTACCAATATTCCCTCTAATTTTTGCTGCCCATGTGCACATGACAAACATTTTGTGCACATTTCAGTCTTAGATTCAATGTGTGCAGAAGCCTGTGGTCACAGTAGCAAATTCACAAGCTACTATCCCTAAATTAATCTGTTTCAATCTGCATAGCTACAAAATTCCATAATCACCATTTGCATAAGTACAAGTGAATGTACTGATACTCGAAACAAATATACCCCTGCAACTTGCTGATGTCGTTGTCAGTTTGCCTGTACAGTGCAGGCTAAAAGTAACTAATTGGACTGCAGTAAGTTGGAATGGGTTAGAGTAATATTGAGTGGAGACGTAAGAAAAATTACTTAATAAAGTATAAGTATGATTTATCATATGTTTTTATAGTATGTTCAAAAATTATTGAGCCTAAATTAGAAATTCTGGCCCAAAAGTTTTGTGTACATGGTTATTGGCATGTACACTCTTGTTTTGACCAGTATGCATGCGCTCAGCTTAGAGGGAACACTGATAACCACCATCCACCGTTATGTAACATTATGTAATCTGCCATCCATTCTATGTTATTCACTATTTGCCAATACATTATATAATCCACCATCTGTGCGCTATGCCATCCGTTACTTCTTGCTAATTGTATTTTGATCTGTTAATTGCATGTGTTCTCTGCTGATTTATATTGTATGCTCAATGAAAAACTCAAGTTTCCAGAAGGGAAAAAAGAACTGCTCACATCTGTATGAGATTGGCTAACTGATCTCAATTGAAAAAGCCTATATAAAATTCCTCTTTTCATGGCAGGAATCAAACTCCGGTGTTTTTAACAGCTGAAATATGGAAACATATTTTAACTATAATATGGAAACATATTTGTGAGATTGCCATATTTTATTTTTATTTAATTTTTTATTTTTTTATTTCATTTTATTTTTGACTGAAGCTGAATTAGCTTCAGCAAATTAAACTGTAACTTGGGGTACATCGTTGAGTACAGGTGGGAAGATACAACTAGTCCCTAACAGCTTATCTTTCTTAGGTATCTTATTCTACATTTTTTTTTTTTTGAATTATTATGTTAATAAAATGTAATGATGATGTTTCATTTGCCGTTACTGTTAAAATTCTGTTATTATATTATAATAGACATTAAAAATGTTATTAAATGTTAAATAGAAAAGCTAAGCTATTTTGGTATTTCATTATTATAATGCCAAAATAAAATTAGTTATTTTGTTATTAAATGTTAAATTCTTCTCCTTTCTAGTGAGACTAGCCGTATGGATATAGGCCTTATTATAGAGGTTTGGAATAAAGGAATGCTGTGGGATAAGTTGTTAGGAACACAGTGGATGCCTTTAATGCGAATACATTTTGCTAATGAGGTAATGTTAAATTTGAATATTACTTATTTTAATTTAACTAATTATTTATCATATTTCTTATTATATATAATATTTTTATAAAGTTATGGAAACAGTAATCAGACCATGGAACTAAGTATAGAAATCCCATATATTATCTCAAATAGACCCAAATAGCCTTGTACTGCTTTTGGATACAAGACTTAGATTGGTTGGCAGAAGGTCAGTCTGTAGAAAAAGAAATGTAGACAAGGATCAAATTATAAAAAAAAAAAATTAGAAAGTTATTTAAGTTAAGGGATATTATATCCCATATTGTTTCATAGCCGAATAAGAAACTCAAAGAGTTTCATGCCTAATATATAGTAAATATATAAAGTTCGGCGAGTCCAAGCTTAAGCAAATACCTGGATAGTGTTACAACTGACCCTTTAGGGAGTGCAACACTGAGGCAACTCATGGTAAGGGCAGAGCAAGCTCCGATCACTGTTCTTGATATTTCCCCATAATGTGAAACCCAGCTCCTAGGAGCTGTATTACTGTTCTACATTATGAGTGAGAGAAGGTCACTACCCAGACTGGTTTCAACCTTTTATTGAGGTTTCATCAGTGAGTAGGTAGACCTAGAAATACCAAGTTTGTAGCAAACAGAACTTACATATATAAATCCTGCTATGAGATTTGCCAAGAAGGTGTCCTAATAAATTATTAATTATATGAAGAGCCAAAAGCTTCAATTCGGCGACATAAACTTATTTAAGTTAAGGGATATTATATCCCATATTGTTTCATAGCCGAATAAGAAACTCAAAGAGTTTCATGCCGAATATAGTAAATATATAAAGTTCGGCGAGTCCAAGTGTAAACAAATACCTGGATAGTGTTGCACTCCCTAAAGGGTCAGTTGTAACACTATCCAGGTATTTGTTATGCTTGGACTCGCCGAACTTTATATATTTACGATATTCGGCATGAAACTCTTTGAGTTTCTTATTTGGCTATGAAACAATATGGGATATAATATCCCTTAACTTAAATAAGTTTATGTCGCTGAATTGAAGCCTTTGGCTCTTCATATAATTAATAAAATTAGAAAGTATTTCATGTAGCTCTTATGTTAGGTAGGGAAGTATGGCTAGCTAAAACTGGTTATGGTTGATGTTGCAAAGAAGAGAGATAACATCTACAATGCATTTAAAGGAAAGATAGTTAAGAAAAGACCTTTTGGTCTTGGGTGTGGGAAGAATGTTGAGGATTATCTATGAAGTAAGAAGAAAAGTGGCTGTATTTCAAAGGTAGACAATTTTTACAATGTAGAAAAAGAGGATCATCTATGTTACAGAAAGTAAATTAAACAGTTTGTATTAGATCATTACTGATAGCTAATGATTTGGCATAAATTTATGAGAGATGCATCATTAATTAACTGCTACTTTATGTTACAGTACTTAAAAAATACTTTTAAGTTGCCTCCTATGGTGGACAATTTGTACAATGTGGAATCTATGGGCACTAACTACTGCACTAAATGTGAATTCAAATGAATGAATTTGTGATTTATATGGTGTTAGTCTTGGGTGACCAGACATCCCAGCTTGTGTGGAGGTATTGAAGGACACTGCAGATTTTAGTGCAGTGTCCAGCTTCAATATATGTCCCAGAAAATGTCCTGGATTTTGTAAATAGTCGATGTGAATTTTGCTAGATTGGTTGGCAAGATGTCTAACTGCCACAGTGTTGCAGTTAGACATCTTTTCTTTAGTGTTACACTGTGATCAGCATTAATTTTAGACAAATTATGGATTCTACAACCATGTTATAAATAATACTTTTTAATTTCCTGATTGTGCATGTATTATTTTCTAGCTATTTTGTGTGGTAAAACACTTTCTACCTACAAAAAGAAGGCACAGCCATGGGTTCACCATTATCCCCCCCCCCTCCCTGTATTGCTTACTTTTACATGGAATATTTTGAGACGTGCTCTAGATTCCTCTCCTTTAAAACCCAAAGTCTGGCTTAGATATGTTGATGATGTTTTCACTATCTGGCCCATGGCTAGATAGTGAAAACTTTCCTCAGCCACCTAAATAAACAATACAAATACATATAATTCACAATTGAGATTGAAAAGCAGAACACACTTCCGTTTCTAGATACACTTGTAACACATCTTCCTCTCTCCTTTCGGGCAGTCTTTCCTTCACTGTTTACCAGAAACTGACACATACTGACCAATATATACACATAAACTCCTACCACCACCCAATACAAAAACTAGGCATCATTAATACACTAAAAAACAGGGCTTTGAAGATTTGCTCCAATGAACAAGCACTTAAAGATTAATTAAAAATTATCAGCAAAACTTTCTTAAAAATGGTTACAGCCAAAATACCAGTGGTGTTCAACCTTTTTTACTACGTGAGCTACTTTTCTATAAAAAGTTATTCGGCGATCTACTCTCTTATATAGATCACATTCCCCCAACCTGATATCTGATTACGCACAAATAAACTAAAAATAAACAACTAAAAAAATACACAACTAAAAACTTTATTTGTGTGTTTAAAATTTTATTTATCACTTTTAATTATTTTAATACAACAAAAAAAACAACAACTATATTGGAATAAAATATTTATTTCCCTATTTTGGAAAACCAAAGTTAGAAAAAACAACAGATTGATTGATTTTAAGGATACTTGTGACATAAGACTGAATGATAAATGCACGTAAACACAAGAAAGATATTTAATTAACCAAATATTTTGGTCTGGAAATAGCAGACCATCTTCAGTGGTATTACAAGAACTGTTTTAAAAAATACAAGCTAGAATACTAACAATAGATCGTTAAAAATAGAACACACCGTGTGATGTTATATCACTAAGTATTAAGTATAAAACGGAACATTTTGAAGTAGAGACACGAGTGAAAAAAAAAAAAATTAATGAGTAATCGTGATTAGACTTTCCCAGATTTTTGATATAGATATATAGTCATTACGATTCAGCTTGGGACGATGGAGTAAGACCTCCATGCTTTCCTTGAACAAACATTCGAACCTATAACGGGATCTATGTAAGAGGCGAGTCCTGGACCAAAAGATGCTGTGGTCAGTTTCAATCCCATGTTGAGCCAATCCAGACTTTTCAGGTTTGTTGTGAAGAATGGAGGATTGATGTTCTTGGATTCTTTTATCAAGAGAACGTCCAGTCTGTCCAAAATAGGAAAGATCACAATTGCAAGGAATTTGATAAACTCCAGGAAGAGATAAACTTCAGCGTTTGTCTTTAGGATAAGGAAAATGAGAAGACAATTTGTTAATAGGTGAATACGTAGTTGTTAAATCATATATGCCTTATAACAGATTGATTACAAACTCTGAAGTTACAGGAAATGCTGGTTGATTAAAAAAAAAAAAGAAGTTAATGTGAAATTTGGCATTGTTTGGACCTCGCAAGGGATGCTTAAGGGGTCAAAGCTGTATAACTGAGAGGAGACCTCCACATAGCCTTTAAAGGAATGCAGAGAACCGACCAGGTCTTCTGACCTAATGTCCAATCCTCACCTTTTCGTGGTGCACCCTGTTGGATATCTACCTGGATACTGAACAAATGAGGATGGGCTGGCAATTTGGGATTTAGCTGACAGATTGTATTCTTATTGGCTTAAACCAATATACAAAATGATGGTACAACATGACAAAATTTCATGCCAGCTGGGGTGTCGCCCAGTTAAACAAGGCCCCCGTTGTTTTCGCCAGGGGAACTAGGGCAAACAGCGAAAAGTCAGCTACTGGAACAAATCGGAAAGCACACCCCCAACTCAACATCACTAGAGTTAAAGATCAGTACTATCAACACAAGAAGCCTGAATGGCAAAGAAATGGAGCTAGCTGAGGAACTAGATAAGTACCAGATCAACATAATAGGGGTGACTGAAACAAAAAAGACAAAAACTGGTGAGATCTTTCTGAGCAATAAATACAAAATGTTATGTTCAGGCAATGACAATCAAGGAAAAGAAGGTGTAGCTATAGCACTGAACACAAAATACGAGGCTAATCTTCTTGAATGGCAGGCAGTGTCAAGTAGAGTGATGTGGGCAAATTTCAGAATGGGTAACTGGACAATGAGACTTATTTGTGCCTATAGTCTGACAGAAGGCTCTACTAAGGTAGAAGTGGAGGAATTTTTTGAGGCGCTAGAGAAAGCTACTGACACAATGAAAAAGGAAAAGCTGGTCCTTGTTGGGAATCTAAATAGCAGGGTAGGAAGTGATTGTCAGACATACAAAAAAAATTTGGGGAAAATTTGGAGAAAAGAGCAAAGCTAATAATAATGGCAAATACCTGTTGGATTTCTACTCAGGACATTTTTATAGTTTAACTAGCTAAACAAAAGTTATGGGAAGACTTTGGCAAGAACATAGAAAATAAATATCAAGAAGGTGGTAAGATATATTGGAGGTTGTTGAAGAAGCTTAGAAATGGAGGAAAGAGTGCTGTAAAAGGAGTTAGAGATGACAGGAGAAAAAGATATCCTTGAAGTGTGGAGTAATTACTTCGAAAAATTGGTGAATAAAACAAGCAGTGATAGCACAGTGGTAAAAAACACTCAAAAGGCATACAGTCAGGAATACATATCCATACTTGAAGTAGAAAAAGCCATCAGAGGCTTGAAATGTGGAAAGGCAGCAGAAGTAGAAGATATTCGACCAGAAATGCTGAAGTATGGTGGTATAAAAGTCTTACAGTGGCTGCACTACATAGTTCAGAAGGCCTGGACAATGGGACGAATTCCTGATGATTGGAGTAGAGCTCTAATAGTACCCACATATAAAAAGGGAAACAAAACTGAATGTGAAAATTACAGAGGTATTTCCCTACTGAGTGTGCTGGGCAAGATTTATGCCAGTATACTTGAAAAACGGTTGAGAAGAATTGTGGAAGAAAAGCTTGGTGAAGAACAAGCTGGATTCAGGCCAAATAGAGGCTGTCAGGATCAGATCTTCACTTTACGATAGATAGTGGAGAAATCATGGGAATATAACAAAGATCTGTATTTAAGTTTTGTCGATTTGGAAAAGACATATGACAAGGTGCCAAGAGAGAAGCTATTCAATACGCTACAGTTATATGGTGTCAATGGGGCATTATATCAAGCAATACTTGGTCTTTATTTAAGTTGTAAGTCAGCAGTTAGAATTGAAGGAAGTACAGGAAGATGGTTTAATGTTAAATCTGGTGTGAGACAAGGATGTACATTATCCTCTCTGTTATTCATTATCTATATGGATCACATTATGAAGGAAAGTGGTATTAAACAGGATATCAGAATTGGAGATGTTAATGTCAGCTCTTTGCTTTATGCAGATGATGTTATTCTTCTAAATAAATCCGCTACAAGTTTGCAAGATTCCCTGACTAAATTGAATAACTGTTGTAATAGATATGGTATGAAGTTCAGCAATAAAAAGACAAAGACGATGAAAATAGGTAGAATCGTTGAAAATGTCAACTGTCTTTTGAATGGGGAACCTGTGGAACAAGTAAAACATTTCAGCTACTTAGGCACGATTTTTAGTGAAGACAAAGCTGGTATTGTAGGAAGTCAATTAAATAAATTCATATGGAATAAGAGAGAAATTTGTCGGAACACTAAATTAGCTGTATACAAGACAGTGTTTAAACCAGTTTTAACTTATGGATCTGAGAGCTGGGTCAGAAGTAAAACACTTGACCAAAGACTAGAGACCACAGATATGAGAGTCCTGAGAAAGATTAGAGGCATGAACAGTTATATTAAACATCATATTAAAAATGAGGATATTAGGATAGAACTTGACATTGTCAGCATCCAGGATTGCATTAGCAGAGCTAATCTCAGGTGTTATGGTCACTTGAACAGAATGGGCGAGGAAAGATTAGCAAAACAAGTGTTCTCTGCCAGGTTGGCAGGAAAATGATGCAAAGGAAGACCAAGATATAGGTGGATTGATATGGTACAAAGTGCCTTAGACGATAGAAATATAAGATCTGATGATGTTGAAGTCTTGACAAATAACAGACTGATTTGGAGGAAAACTGTAGATAGGAAGTTAGTAATGAGGTAAATTTTTCATGTAGTACTATCATATCCTGTACACCCCTTGAGGGTACAAGAATTTGATAATGATGATGGACCTCACAATATTTTCATTGTCAAGTTGATATGAAGAAGTGGCCAATCGCAGACAATCATCCAAATGATCATTTGTAATTTGGTTTCTTAATTGATTTTTTATGATGATCATATTTGAAAAAGCGAATTCTGACAAGTATGTCGATCTGAAACACAACAGAATTTTTCGTGCAATATCAGTTAATATTGGGAATTTTTCATGTGCATACTTCCAAATGATTTCATTGTTTATTGATTTTAAATGTAAACTATTCTGAATGTTTATTATCTCAAGTTCTACTTCAGCTTGGTTTATATCAAACATCCCACTAATTTTATTTGAAATTTCTGTGATGTTCAAGTTTTCTTGAAATGGATTATTGATAAAAGATACAATCATTTCAGTTTTATTAAAATCTTTAAATCTTGAATTTATTTCTTCCTCAACTAATTCTATTTCACGAATAAATTCTTTTAAATCATAGCGAATCATTTCTTGATTTTGTTCAAAAAAGTTTAATAAATATGGGAGATGTCTAAATTCGCAGTTATTTATATTTTTCTTTAATAAAAGTAAATATTGTTGGAAAGTTTTTATTGAACTTAACATGTCAATTAAATTTTTATCTCTACCTTGTAACTCTAAATTTAAATTGCTTAATTTCGTACAGAAATCTACTAAAAATGATAAGTGTAACAACCATCTTTTATCACTCAATTGTGGATAAATATCTCCTTTTTCATCAAGAAAAATTTTTGTATCATTAACTAATACAAAAAATCTTTCTAAAAATTGACTTCTGCTGAGCCAGCGAATATTATTGTACAACAGACGTTCCCTATCATCATCTGCCTGTAATTTAAATAACTGCCGTTGCAGGACTTTACCTCGAACAGAATTTACAATTTTAAATGTAATATCCAAAACATCTTTTGTGTTTAATCTTTTGCTACACAGTACTTGTTGGTAAATTATACAGTGGTACATTAGAAAATCTGGATATTTGTCATTGTTTTTACATAATGAAATGAAGCCTGATTTATTACCTATCATTGCAGGAGCACCATCAGTAGTAATAGACACAAGTTTAAAAAGCAGAAGTTTGTGTTGTTTCACAAATTCTCAAATGCCGAAAAAATGTCTTCTCCTCCTTCCCAATAATGGCATAATTTTCAAAAGTTCTTCTTTACTTGATTGATCTTGAAATATCATGCGAATAAATACCATTAACTGAGCAATATCAGTGAAGTCGTTTGATTCATCAAATTGTAATGAAAACGCAACACACTGGTGAATGTCTGACATTAACCTGACCTGGAAACTTTTCTCCAGCAATTGGAACTCTTCCTTTTGGCAATTTGAAACCTTGTCTGCACCCTAGAAGTAGTCTCTCTCTAGCAACGTCTCGAACCGAGAAGCTCCTTTCTGGAAGCGGGAAACTCCTCTCTCAAGCAACGTAGATCTGGGCAGTCTCTCTGACGGCGACTCTGGGCTTGGCAGCCTCCTCTCTGACAGCAGTTCTGGAACCGAGACCCCTTCTGCTTGCTTCAGTCTCTTTTTATTAGTCCTCCTCTGAGACCTCGCATGAAGTTTGGCAACCCGCAAAGAATTGGTATGAGTCTTTCATCTTAAGTTTCAAGTTCGACATGCCTTTTGTTCTCCTCCGCTTTCTTTTGATTGTAAGTTGCCAGCCATCGGAAAGTTGTTTGAACTCTTTCTGACTGACTTCGAAGATGTTTACACTTAGAGCCTGTTAGCCTTTCTCATACATACAAGTTTCAATAACAATCTTTCTAATGCCGCCATGTACAGCTTCGGTGACAAAAACATTTTTTCCTTTGTTTTTAACACTCTAACATATTCTTATTAAAGCAGTATATACAGTTGGCTTCAAAAGAGTTATTTACAAAAACATCTAATACAAACTATACCGAGACAAACAATGTTTATTTTTTTTACAATATTCACACGGGACTTAACCGAAGTAAAAAATCGATGTAATGTGCTTTGGAATATTTAATATTTAAGCTACAATCGAGTTTTTACACTTTGCTTATAATCATATTCACTGGGCTCGTTGTTTGACTTCTACTAATCCAAATTAATCCATTTACCTGGACTTATAAGAAAATTACTGATTTGACAATTTTAACAATAAATAAACAAACAAATAGCAATAGACTTAAAGGGAATTAAAAATATTACAAAATAATGATAAATAAAAAATCATGTTTTCAGTTTTAATTAAATTTGTAAGTAAGGAGGAATACCCAAGAGATCGACCAAAAATCGCTCCGCGATCGACGGGTTGAACACCCCTGCAAAATACTATCAAGACAATTCTGTACAAGACCTCACTTAAAAACCAAAATAAACTAGACTACAATAAAACTGTAACCATTCCGTACATTAAAGGGATAGTAGATAAAATAAGCAGAATACTGCAGAAATACAACCTTAAAACCACCTTTAAACCTGCAAAATTAAAGAACTTACTCATCCAAGGATCCACTCCCTCTGCTGGCTCACTCTGGAGTATATCGTATTCCTTTCACCTGTAATTTGTCCTATTTAGGGGAAACAGGACACCCAATTCCTATCAGAAGAAAGGAATATAAACGACATGTTAAATATAATAACTATGTTCAAGCTGACCTTTCTGATCATGCCCTGAACACTACATAGAATTGACTGGAAAAGACCTATTGTTTACAACATACCAAAACATGATATGAACATAAATTTAAGGAAATCTGTAGGTTCTTATTGACCACCCTAATCTTAACAATAATGAGGGTCAAAAAATCCCAAGAATATGGAAGGCACATATTCTACCCACTTAACCTTTCTCCCTAAGAGTTAATTATAAATAGGACCATAGATAATCCAGTATCTTAAATCTAATATAACAAGTGTCATGTTAAATTAGGACATCATTTTTACTGTAAGAAAACTATCTATATGAAAGAATGTTTGTCTGATGTTGTCTTAAACAGAATATGGCTTTGATGTAGTTATTTTATTTTATTTCATTTATTTTAATTTTATTTTATTTTCACTAGAAGTCAGGCCAGTAGAATAACCGTTGATCAAATCATTGTCTCTTTAGGATACTGTGTGAAATGTAATTTAGCTTGTCTCTGTGTGTGTGTATATATATATGCGTATACTCCAGATGATGACCTTAATACGAAGGTCAAAACGTCGGAAAATTAAAAATTATTATTTATGTTGTAGAGTCCATAATTTGTCTAAAATGAACAACTTAATATTCCTGAATATACTCCACATAATTTAGGTGTACTTTTGTGTTTACAATTTCAACGTTTATTTCAGTAATGTGGATTTGTCGATAAGTTTTTATGTTTACTTATTAAGGCTCATCTTTACAATCATCAGATAAACAGCCTAATATATATATTCGACTATTGTAAAAGTGGGCCTTCCCTAACTCTTTCACTGCAGAAGACACCAAATGACAGCTTATTTGTATTCTCTTTTGTGTGGGTGCTGTCAGATGTCTTTTTTATTTATTTTCAAAATATGAATTCTTTATTCGGACCGCACTATTTAAAAGTTAAGTTTTTGGTATCTGCACAGTGTCAAGGTTTCATACTCTACACACCATGATGTAATCTTATTTTAGTTATGCAGCAAAAGGATCAATTATTTTATAGAACTTTTTATTTTATTATTGCAATTATGTTTTTAAAAGGAAAAACATTTATTTTTATTTTCCAATAATTTAAAATTATACTTTTAAAATTAAAAAAATAATCGAGTAAATGTTAATAATTTGAGCTTTAATATATTTTTTTCTTCTAATTTTATTAATTTCAGAAATGGCTTTTAAGAAAAGAGCTTATAAATTTAATGAAGAACTTCAAAAGAATTTCCATTTATTAAAAAAGTAAAATTGGACTCAAGTGTTCAGTGTACGATCTGTCATTCAGAATTTTCAATTTTTTCTGGTGGAAGGAATGATATTACAAGACACACTCGATCAGACAGACACAAGCGTGCTATACAATCAGTAGCAGGTTCAAATATTCTTAAATTTGTTCATACAAAAACTTTTAACGATGAAGAAAGAAAACTTACATTAGCTGAAACCATCTTTTCTTTTTATTCTGAGTATTGCAGTCATTCATTCAGATCAATGGACTGTACATCTAAAATTATAAAATCTTTGTTTGAACAAAAATTAGCAATTGTAAAAAATATTATCCTGCAATATTCTCTTCATCAATTAAAGGCTACACTTGTCAATGTTCAATTTATTACCTTGTATTCAGATGTTTCAAACCACAAAGTTGTCATGTTGTTTCCTTATCTCATAAGATATTTTGGCCAAGACATGGAACCCAAATCCAAGTTTTGGATTTAGTTTCCCATTCTGGAGAGAAAAATGAGAAATGATTTCAAATTCTATTTTGGAAATATTATAGACTAATGACAAAAAAGTTAATAGGATATTGCACTGACAATAGTAACTTCAATTTTGGTGGTCTGTAATGCAAAGGGAACAAAAATGTTTATTATCATTTAATTGATAAATTAAAATGACCAGTTATTGGAGTTGGCTGCACTGCTCATGTTATCCATGCCATTTAAATGGATGCAGACTTGCTTGCAATGGACATTGAAAGTATAATTGTTAAAATTTATTCTCATTTCTACATTTACATAGTTTAAGTGGAAACACTGAAGCAATTTTGCATAGATGCCGAAATTGAATATCATGGATTGCTTGATGTTGGAAGAATGAGGTGGTTGGCATTACTGCCAGCAGTCAAAAGAATATTGAAATTATTTGTGCCACTGAAGACATATTTTCTTTCTTTCAAAAACTGTCCTATTGTTTTAAAAAATTTCTTCTCGAGTGAACAGGCTGAACTTTGGTTGCTTTTTTTTTACATAACCAGCCGTCATTATTCTTTCAAGCAATATAAAGGATTGAGGGAGAAAAACGAACAATAATGGAAATTTCAGAAGAAATTGATGCTTTAATTTTTAAGTACAAAGAAAGCATTGGCTGTGAATTTGTTCCTCCCATTGTAAAATCTTTCATAAATGAACTTTCTTGCAATGGTAGTCCACAATGGTTTGTGAAAGAATTTTTGATTTCTATTTCAGCTGCATTTTGTACTTGGAAAAAATGTACAGTGCAATCAATCATCTACAGAATTTTAAATGGATTACGTTGAAAAATATGGTAGATGGAAGGACTTGGAGGAAAGCTTAATTTTTTCAAGATAATATTTTGACAAAGGAGAGTTATCTGATAGTGAATTATTCGATGAAATGTATTTAAAAAGATTTGTAACAGCTGAAAAAATTCAACAATGGTCCTAGAATAAAACAGAAATTGACATGAAATGAACCAAGATTTTTTTCCCATTTACAGAGTAATCGTGTTTCTTTCAAACCTTATAAATTAATAATTGAATTATGTGCTTACCAGGAACAAATGCAGTAACAGAGCATGTATTTTCCATAATAAACAATATGTGGATACCTGAGAAAATCCAACTAAAGGTACACTCTGAAGGCTATGATAATCACAAAATGCAATATTGCTGAACAAAGAGTACAATCATTTGATAAAGGGAAATGAAGAATTCTTAAAGAAAATACAGGTAGCAGATAAGTGTTAGGTAAAATCTTTTAGAATGTAATGATTTTTGAGTACCTGATTGTTTTATCATTTTGTGTTGTGAAATGTTTGATGGAATAAGAATTGTTAATTGTTTGAAATAAAATGTATTATGGGTCAAAGCTATGTTAGGCACTGTTCAGAGGTAAAGTAACAATTAGGCAACAGAGAAAGTCTAATTTTTTGTATTCTAAGGATGTGATATTTATAAAATGCTACATTGTTAGAAGAAAAGTAAAAGAAAGCCAGTTGGAGATTGTAAATATTAAAATATCTTGGAAAGATGATCTCATATTAGGGAAGTGATATTAGGAGGGTGCTATTAGAAGAGTGATAGAGACAGCAAATGAATTTTTATTAGAATAAGGCAGTTTTTGAATAATTTGATAGAACCATCCACCACCACACATAGTGAGCATCCAGACAGAAGGCTGGCAATCCAATTACAGAATTCTTGAGATAGACCAAACGATGACAGCTTTGCTTAGTAAGTCCTTGTGCCAGACCCGGTCAAACACCTTGGAAATATCAGGTCCAACCGCTTGAGATTCACCAAACTTCTCCATGACATTTGACCAGAGATGGGTGACATGTGAGCAGATCTCCTGTTGATCGGCAGTAACAGAATACATACCATATGCCATTTATTAGGCAGGTAGCTTCAAGGTAGTGTAGGAGTTGGGAATTGATGATTTTTTTCATTACTTTAGACAGGACTGAGGTGAGCGAGATGGAGCAGTAGTTGGACGGCAGTGACTTGTTGCCCTTTTTGGGAATGGGTTGAATATAGGCCAATTTCCAGGCTGTGGGATAGGCAGATATTCTAAATTGGAAACTCTCTGAAATAGTATATTAGAGTGAACATATAGGCATTTGCTAACTTTGAAACAAGAAAAGTCAAAGCAACTGTAGTTTGTGGATTGGAGATGGAAATGAACATCAAGATTGGATCTAATGCCACGTGGTTGTGAAGTGAATGTTTGACAATGTTTATTATTCTCATCACATATACATAATATTTATAAATATACATTTCAAGTATTCTATCAACATTTTCTGTTGGTTTTTACATTTATTTTGGGTTGATTGTTTGTTATAAACAAATAAAAATATTTTCCTTATATATACAAATAGAGTAAAATACATTATCAGATAGTTTTCATAGTCTATACAAATGTTTAATTAAACAGTCTATACAAATGTTTAATTATAAGTTAGTGAGTTTTTACAATATTTTCATTTATTTATTTTTTTTTTATGTGTAACCAAGTGCCGAATGTAGATGGCTTTGGTATGTTTGCCTTTTATCCTTGTCTTCTTCTTCTTCTTCTTCTTCCTATCATGGAATATAGGCCATGTGGCCTGTTCTGGTCTCATGCCATCTCTTTCTTGGCTTTCCGATCTTCTTTTTCCACTTATTTTGTATCTGTATATTTTTGGTAGTCTGCTGTTGTCCATTCGATTTAAATGTTCTAGCCATTTTTGTTTATACTGTCTTATGTAGTAATTAATTGGTTTGATTTTTAGGGATTGTAAGATTTCTTCATTTGTTTTGTGGTCCCACTTGGTATATCCAGCTGTTTTTCTGAGGAACTTCATTTCTGCTGTTTGAATTCATTTTTCATCTTTCCTTTTCATGGTCCATGTTTCGCTTCCGTATAGTAGAGTTGGTTTTGACAAGACATTATATAGTCTGATTCTAGTGTGTTTTTGTACCAGGGATGGCTTAAATATGCTATTTATTATGCCATTTACTTTGGCAACGTTTGATATTTTAGTGTCTATGTCTTTTTCTTCTTCGTATGATAGATCACATCCCAAGTATCTGAAAGTGTTTACTTGTTCTAGTATTTTATTATCTATCACTATTTTACTTCTTATTGGGTTTTCTCCTTTGAATGCCATTATTTTTGTTTTTACTTTGGATATTGTCATGTTATATTGCTTTGAGATATCATTTAATGATTTTAATGATCTTTGTAAGTCATCTTCTGATGTAGCTAATACTATTTGATCATCTGCAAATAGTAGTGTATCTATCTTCATTTGTGGGGTCATTTGTATACCAAATGGGTTATGCTGTTTCCAGATTGTTAATATTTCATTTATATATATATTGAAAAGCAGAGGTGAGAGGGTACATCCTTGTCGTACTCCTCTTGATATATCTTTCCATTCTGAGGTGTGTTCTAATTTAACTGCTATTGTATTTCATGTATATATTTCTTGAATAGATTGTAAAAGTTGGTTTGGTATGTTTAAATCAGTTAATATTTTAAACAATTTTTGTCGACTAATTTTGTCAAACGCTTTTTCATAATCAATAAACGCCACATGTGTTTCTTTTTGAAATTCTCTTCTCTTTTCTATTAATAATTTTAAAGTAAAAATTGGATCTATGCAGGATCGGCCTTTTCGGAAGCCATTTTGTTCTTCTAGTAATTTATTTTCTACAATGCTGCTTAGTTTCTCTTTTAATATTCCTGCATATATTTTATATCCTGTATTCAGCAGGCTAATTCCCCTATAATTATTGCAATTGTCTTTATTTCCTTTTTTATAGATTGGGATGACCAGTGCTTTTTTTCCAAGAGTTAGGGGTTTTTCCAGACATCCAAACCATATTAAAAAATTTCAAAAGTCTTTCATTAAATTTTTCACCTGCATTTTTGTATAGTTCTATATTTATATTGTCTTCTCCTGGCGTTTTCCTATTTTTCATCTTCTTTATTATATTTTTCAGTTCTAACATTGTGATATTTTCTATTAGGTCATTCTTTGTCTTATAAAATTTTAATTCATCGTTCTCATCTGTCCAGAGATTTTGGAAATAGGTCACCCATTTTTCTAAATCTATTGTTTGTATTTTTATCTTTTCTTTTATTTCTTTATTCATGTATTTTATTACTTTATAGGTTTTGGGTTGTGGCTTAAATAAATCCTTTTCTAGTTCTGTTACGGAATTGTTCCATCTTTCTCTGTTTTTTCCTTACTTCTCGTTTTGCAATTGCACTATTTCTTTTATACTCTATTTCTGCTTCTATTGTTTTGGAATTTAGCCATTTCTGGTAACTGTCCTTTTTGGTTTTTATTATATTTTCTATTTCTTTGTTCCAGGTCTCATAGTCCTCTTTTTCTAATCCACTTGTGCTTTATTCCTAATTTCTGTTGCTGCTTTTGTGAGAATTTGTATCAAATTTTCCCATTCATCTTCTATGTCACTTGATTCATGTGTGGTTTCTGTTTTTAAGTTTGTGCATTTTTGATATTGTAGTCTAACTTGAGGATCCTGTAATGAAGAAATTTTGTAGCTTGGCTGGTAAGAATTTTCAATTCTATGTGTTTTTAGCCACTTTGGTTTAAAACGAATTTTTGCTGATACCATATAATGATCAAAGTTTAATTCAAAGCCTCGATATGCTCTTACATCTAAAATTAACTCCGCTAATTTAAAATTTGTGATAACGTAGTCAATTACTGATTTGTATCCTCTGGCTGACCAAGTATATTTATGTATTTCCTTGTGTTTAAACATTGAATTCATTATTCTCATATTATTATAAATGACAAAATCGCGCAATCTGCGACCATTTTGATTACATGTACCTTCGCCAAATTTACCTATGTTTGTTTTGTATTTTTTGTTTCCTATTCTGGCATTTAAATCTCCTGCTAGCAGTAAATAGTCAGTTTTGTTTGTTTTATCTATGGCATTCTGTAATTCTTTATAAAATATATTACTGTCTTCTTCTTTTCCCTCTTCTGGTGCATATGCACCAATTATTGTTATGTGGCCTCTTAATGTCTTGAGTCTAATTTCTATTAGTCTTTCATTCAAATAGTTGTAATATACAATATTGTTCTTTAGGGATTTATGTACCATAATCATTATACCTGCTTTTGCTCTTTCTTCTTTTTTTACCCCACTGTAGATTTGTATATAGTTGTTTGTTTCTTTTGTACCTTTTTGTTTTTTCTTTGTTTCTGTTACTATACATATCTTTATGTTAGCTTGGTTTAGTTGTTTATCAAGTTCTTCTTCTTTGTGTGCAATGCTTCTCACATTCCATGTTGCAATCTTCATTATCTGTTCCTTTTTCCAATTTCGTTTACCGTTTCCTGGGTTGTGGTCTTTTCCCTGACAGTCCGTCCGGCTTTTCTCTGCATGAAACTTGAAAGTATTTTGAATTTCCCCAGGGCAGGTTACTAACCTGTCACTGGGTAAGTCCAGTGGTAGGGCTGCTACCTAACGCCTCTGGACAGGCAAATCTTTTATCCTTGTGTAATCTGTTTTTTCTTTGCTTGAGTTTTGATGGTTGTTGAGTTGCATTTGGTTGGGGCATGGAATATACAGTAATGAATTCCTAACTACGCCATTCATATGGAGAATTTGAATTCAGCTATTCTGCAAATCATGGCCTCAGCATTCTCCTTCATATACTGCTACCTGGACTTCTTCCAGATGCACTTGGCAGAAAAATGACAACAACAAGATTATTTGCTTATATGCTGCAAGATTATATGCTGACCTGGAAACAACACATCCTACAATGTTACCATTAAATTCCGTCCATTATGCTATCTGTCATCAGTTGTGTGGAATCATCATCACAGCCATTTTCTGTCCACTGCTGGATGAAGCATTGCACTACTGTTGTTACAGCTGTTAATAACAAAGATAAAGTGAAAAGTGCTACACTTGTTAATACTACAGTTATCCATAAATATGATGATCTTATTGCTGAAATGGGAAAAGTTTTAATTTTGTAGACTGTTGAACAAACTGGTTGGCATGTTTCCTTATGCTAAGTTATTCAGAATAAATTTTACATTTTCAATAATTATTCTAAATTTTTTGTTTGCATAACTGATGTAAATTAAGACTGTATTTATGTCATTTATTCACATATGCTTAAAACACCATTTTTAATAAATAAATAAATAGCTAATAAAATCATTATTAAATCCTTACATGTATCTACTAGTAAAAAAAAAAGCAGTGATTTGCTATATGACAAAATTTGCTATATAACATTGGTCTGGAACCAAACATGTTGTATGACCAAGATATGCCTGTACTTGTAATTGTTAATTAAAAAGTGTATTGGCAACTAATAAATCTAGATTATCAGTTCCATTATAGAATGTGACAAAACTACAAACATTAATTAAGAAAAGGAAAGTTTGATTATTAATCTCTTTAAACCAGCAAAGTCAGATATACTGGATCTGACAATATAAAGATATACTGATATCAAAGTCTTATGGGTGAGGAAGACAGTTTGATAGTCTTGTGTAAGATTACAAAAAATATAATATGTTCAGTGAGTCCCTTAAAAGCTGATTTCCATATTATTCTCCTTTGAGGAAAAGATAACCTAATTTATTTGAGCATTTTACAATATAGTCCTGTGTTATTTTATTCAAAAAAGAAAGCTGATCTGATTTTGTTTGTTAGCACTCAGTTCTATTAAAAAAAAACAGCTTTATGATAGTTCTTTTTACTTAAGCTAACTGCTTACCATTTAAAAGTTCCATATCTGCCTTGAAATGGTATATTGTTCATATATGTGTATGCTCATGTGTTGAGGGAAGGGGGATACCCAAAAATTTCTTTCAGAATCCTAGATACAATTCGTCAGAGAAACTTTAGTCAGCTCCAGTCTCTGATTCATGCCAACACCGAGGTGTATATAGATGCTCAGCCTGTACACTGTTCATTTTCTCTCTCTCTATATATACAGGGTGTTCGGGATAAATTTGACAGTTTCGTAAGGAAAAAGAAAATCTTCTTTGTATCTATTAAATTTAATGAATTGACAAAAAAACATTACAGGCAGAGTTAATTACAATACTATCAACAAGATTTACTCAAAATAACCACCATTAGCATCGATCACAGCTTCAATTCTGCTTCGGAACCTCGAACAAGCTGATGCTACAGTCTCCCTGGGAAGGGCCGCAAAAACTGTTTTAATTTTATCCATTAACTGGGCTTTTGTATTACTGGAAGTGCGATTGGTGTCTTTTTCAACTGCGCCCCATACAAAATAATCCATGGGGTTAAGGTCTGGGGAGTTTGGAGGCCAAACATTTGGACTGGTGAAGTCGTAGAAATTTTCAGACAACCATTTTTGACTTTTCCCAGAGGTGTGGCAAGGGGCCGAATCCTGCTGCCATACATACGGCCTACCATTGGCTACCCTTGTTATCCAGGGCTTGACTACAGTTAGCAACTCCACGAACAAAGCCCGAATTCCAATGCCAGGGTTCTTCAACACCTGTTCCTGCAGATTTGCAAGGAATTCTGCTGTACGAACGCAATCAGATCGTCTGCTAGGGATCTTTCTTCTTGCTACATCCTCGTAGTCACCATTGCAAGTCTCTAGTTCATGCCTGATTGTTTTTACTGTATTCAGGGAGCATTGGGCAGCAGTCATAATATCCTTATTTTGATGGCGGGCACGAATCATCATGATACAAGTTATTCTCTTCCATGATTCAGGTGGGTTCCAGCTATTCATCCTTTCTGACATCTTGTATATGAATGAAGAAGGGTCCAAACTTTTAAATGAAGAGAAGTGTGTGTTAATACATGTAACATACGGAAAAATATAATTAATTATAAATATGTCAAATTTATCCCGAACACCCTGTATATATATATGTGTGTGTGTGTGTGTGTGTGTGTGTGTGTGTGTACTTCCACAGATAGTGTTTCTCTGACTTAGTGCTTCTCCTCTCCTTGAACATTTTTCTTCTTCATCAGTTGTTTTCTATTCACTGTTGGATGAAAGTCTCCACCCAAATTTCTCCATTTTATCCTATTTTGATCTTTCCTGTGCCACAGAGTTCCAGCCATCACTTTAAGTTCATTCTCTCAGTCTCTTTGATCTTATAGCTCCTTGAATATTAGTAGTGGCCACTCTGCAACCACTTACCATCGGTTTATTATCTTGCATCAATATCAACAAACACACTCAGTGTGTTTTATTAATCTTTATTCCACTTTGAGTAAATTGCTACTACTAATAAAAATAAAATGTTGTTTTCTGTATGTTGTATTCTGATGGTAGCCATATTTCTTGTTTTTCCTTTCAAGTAATATAAAACTTGAAATTTGGTGTGTGCTTTTAGGATGAACAGTGGGATCTCTTCTAAATATTAATTTTATATTTAGAAAATGTAGTTGTGGAAAACTGAGGATTTCACAGAGCTGTTCCAAAAAGCTTTACTCTGTAAGCAACTGTGACCATGAGAATTTTTTTTTCCTTTTTAGAAATGCCATTTCTAAAAGAAGAAAAGAATTCCCCCAAGTTCATTCCTTTTTAGAAATTAGGATCTTCTCCATGCAAGATAGACAAATAAGTCAACAAATATGAGATTCACAGATATAAGATATGTGGTCCATGGTATATGCCTCTAGTGCAGATGTGAGGACAATGCAACATTTTCCTTCATTTAGAAAGACCTGGGTTTGAAACCTGTGTAGGACTAGGAGAACCTTCATCAAGACTTATCAACTAAAGATAAGTTAGCCATTCTTATACTGAGATGATGAATTTTCTCTACCAAGAAGTTGCTTTTTTTCATCATGCAAACAGGCAAACCAGCTGGAAAATATTAGACACACACACACAGTGCACCTGCCTCATAGTTGTTTCAGCCGTTTCCTTATTGAGATAGTTAAGCTTGGGTAACAAACTGGATAGCATTGCTGCTATATTTCTAAGTGGCTGCAAATTAGAATCTGCATATTGACACAAATGCTTATGAAAATATTTAGGTGGTAGATGAATTTCATTCTCTAAATAGCATAGGGTGTAAAACCATAACCTGGTTTATTGGGAGCTTGACAAAATGTGTTTAGTCTTATCTCTGATGTATTATAGATTTCCAAACTTTTGTGGCTATGGTCATAAAAGGAAAAAAAAAAGTGTTTGTATCTGGAAGGCATAAGTGTCCTGATGGCTCTCCTTATTTTTATTTTATTTCCTGAAAAATGTCCTATTATCCATTTTGAAGGAAGAACAATATATTATTTTGTGTGTGTTATAAAGATGAATTAATAAAATAATTCCTCTTCAAGAGAAATTGGAATTGATACAGCTAAGCATCTATCAATATTTGTAGTCCTGAAAAGGATTGTTTTGATGACCCTTAAAAGTAATGTTTTTGATTCCATCTTTTTCTTCTTCTTCTTCCTAGCTTTATGTCCTGCTTGGCTCATGATTTGCTGTTTTGCATTTGGCCCTCCATTCGGTTTGCAGCATCAGCTGTGCAGACACCCATGACTCGCATGTCTTCGTTTAGGCTGCTGGTCATCCATTGCTTTTTCATGCATCCTTTAGGTTGGTGGTCATCTGGGCTAAGTGTAAGGGCCTATCCTGCAACAGATTCCTTGTCAGACATTCCTATACCATCGTAGGTGTGCTTCCCTCATCTTCTTTGGAACTTGGGCAATGCCAAGGATTTTTCTGAATGTCATAATTTGTAGTATGGTCTAGTTAAGTATATCTCAGTGTCCATCGGAGCATCTCCATAACATGTAGTGCTTGTTCATACTGTTTTGTTACAGGCCAGCACTCTGTTCCATAAAGTGCAATTGGTTGGATGACTGTGCAATTGATCTTGGATTTGAGATGCTAGGGTATTTTCTTTTCACATAGAACTCAAGTGACCTGGTGCCATTTCAGCCAGATGGCATTAATGTGTGTTCTGGCATCTGGGAGGGTACTACTATCAGACATCACATGGGATCCAAGGCATTGAAAGTTAGAGGTCTTAGTAAGTTTTAATACCATTGACTAGAATTGTCAAATCTCTTTGGATGCCACATTCTAAATATTCAGTTTTTGTCAGGTTGAGTGGCAAACTGAAGTCATCAAGATGTGTTTTCCATTGGTTGACCAGTAATTCATGTTCATCTCTGGTTTTGTGGGCCAGCAAGGCATCGTCAGCATACAGTTAGGTTCATGGATGAGGTTGTTGCAGGTTTGCAGTCATTGTGTCCTGTGTCCATGCACAGGATAAACAGAAGTGGTGATAGGGCAGATCCTTGGTGGATGCCAACTTGAATGTTAAATGGCTTGGTGACCAGTAGCACAGCAGATGGAACTGATTGGTGTTAATGTAGAGGAACTGCACCTGATCGAACACCTTCACCTGGTCCAGGAAGGCCATGTGGACAGTCTTTCTTTTCTCCCTGTGTCATTCCATTAATAGGCAGGTGGTATGGATTGCATCTGTTGTCCTATAACCTTTTACAAAGCCACATTGATTTGGCGATATAGTAACAATGTCTCTTAAATGGGCATCAATTATATGTTCAAAAATTTTCATGGTGTGGCAGAGAAGATAAATGGGGCAGTAGTTAGTGCAGACAGTGACCTGGCAACCATTTGCCTTTTGCCAGTGATGTCACCTTTGCCTTTCCAAATGGGTACTGTAGTGCCAGTTGACCAGTTAGATGGGATCTCGTTTTCCTTGATGCATTTGTTGAACAGTCATGTCAAAAACTCCACCCCTCATTGATCTAATGCTTTCCAGGCCTCTATAGAGATATCATCAGGCCCAGTTGCCTTGTGGCTTTACATAGCATGGATGACATTTTCAATCTCTTTGGGTGTGATAAGTGGTACAACCCAAGAACGGAATCAGCAGTGGGAATTGGTGAATGCGAGTACTCTTCATTACATATGCATTAAAATAATCCTGTCATCTTTGAATGCTGCTCTGCTGGTTTTTGCAATAGCTGTCGTTCTGCATCTTTGACATGTATGATAGTAATGTTTGTGGCATGATGTCTGGATTTGGTTAGTCTGTATATGTCATAAGATCCTTCAGGTTTGTCCAGGTGAGTGTACAGGTTGTGGTAGTGCCCAGCTTTTGCTATTGCTGCTACTTGTTTAGCAATTGTCTTGAGTTGGCAGTAGTGAGCAGTTGTCATCAGTTCTAGATTGTAGTCAGTTCTTGCATGCATCTTTCTCGACCTTCACTGTGTGCTGGGCATTTTCATTCCATTACCAAACTTGCTTGTCTATCAACCGATGGTCTGGTTTAGTTGCACCTTGGATTTTCCTGGTGCTTGCCTGGATTTTCATAATAGTCTCATTCCATGTTTCTCTGTCTGTGTGGCCAGTTTCTGTTTTGAGGGGACCAAAGTTGTTTCGAATGGTTAGCAAGTTTCTACCATTTAATTTGTTCAGTAGATGTTACTAATTACCTGGGTGGTTGGAGTTGGAAATCAAGGAAAAGAAGTCAATGTTGGGGAGTGATATCGTCAGATGGAATGATCTCAGAGTCTATCACTAATTTCAGGTCTCTTCTCCATATTATCCAGTAATCAATTTGTGTTTCATGGCCACCACTGTAATAGGTGATGAGGTGGGATGGGCATTTCCTAAAAAATGTGTTTGTCAGTGCCAGATCACTTGCTTCAGCACATTCCAAGAAGCGTTCTCCTTCATCATTGATGCTATCTTTGGGAATGGCCAACATGGCCATTTAAGTCTCCACCAATAATTAGTGTTTCATCAGATTTGGCACTGATAGTGTGGATGCGTTTCAAAGTCTATCCATAATTTGTCATGCTCCTCAGCTGGACACCCTGGCTGAGGTACATAGCAGGAGATAATACACACAGGTGTGGTCTCTGTGGCAATCTGGATGCTCATCAGATGGTCAGAGATATGGTCAACTTCAGTAATGCAGTCCCGTATTCATTGAGGCACACAAGCCCCTCCAGAATGTTAAGGCCGTGTTTGAGGAAGGCAACATTTTTGATTCTGCAATGTTAAAAATTTATATATATATATATGTATATCTTGAACAGTACGGAACACCCTAAAACAAGCATGGATATACAAAGCAGTTTTTCATCACCATAACTATCTGTACAATGCTGTAAAGTTTAAGACACATATAGTAATTCTCCATTGTAATGTTGTAACCTTTTCCCAGTAAAGGGTCTAGTAACTGCATTACTACTTACAGTGATATGGGCAGATTTGAATATTTATCATGCTTGAGTATAGTCTGCTTTCTCATATAAGTTTTAAATCCCAAAGATATCCACTTTGTGCTTTGTAGAGCATAAAAAAATTTTACCACATACTTTGCTTTCTTTTGGAAAATATACTGCTTACATTTCAGTCTACTTTGAATGGCATATGGCTTGGAGATTTCAATACTCAACTCTCTCTCTCTCTCTCAGGAATTTCATGTGATCTAAATTTCTGAAGAATTTTCATCAACAAATCATAACTTTTGTTGAGGACTAGTCAAGAATGTGTTGCCTGACCCATATTTTTCACTATTCTGAAAATGCAAATACTTCATGATGAGACCGAATTGTTTTTCAGCTATAACATCACAAAACATTGGCATGTTCAACATTTCTTTAGACCAATACATTTCAAGAATGGACTTTTTCATGACACTTGCACATCCAAGAGCACTATAAATGTAAGTAGCATATTGATGTCTGTTGGACTCCCAAATTTACTATAAGAATGTGGACCGTAGTCAACTTACTGATGTTGGCAAGTAAAGGTTAGTTTGTTTCACTGTATATTGTTGTCTAGAATTGACGAAAAGAGCTTAAAATGTTGTTGGAATTAAAGTCTTCAGTAATTTCTGGCTTGCGCATGAATGGAAACCATGAACTTTTCTTTTTTTTTTTTTTATCCTGAATGTTACTGCTACTTGTCATCTCTGAAATGAATTGTGTCTTTGATGCCAATGTTCCTCTCTGCCCCAGTAACAGGTTGTAAGCTAACATAGCTTACTGCCCACCTATTCAGAAATTGAATACTTCTTAGACACACTAAAAAGCCCCAAGCAATCTGACTATCTTATATTCAGAAATTTCTTTCTTTTCTTTTTTTTTTTTCCCTCCTGATTGATTACCATTCTGAACATTTTATTCTGATATTGTCTATGTAGGCCAACAGTGTTTTTGGAAACAATAGTTTCCACAATTACCCAAGATCACATACTTTCCTAATTTATAATAATCACAACTTAGTTTTGGTATTAAAAAATTTATCAATCAAAATAATACATATTTTGATTGATAAAATGATTTGGTAAAATTTGTTTGAAAAAAAAAAATCATCATCATGCTTTTCAAGGATTTAGGCCTAGAGTGGCGTGTTCGGGCCTTAGAAAGTCATCATTGAATCTCTAGCGGATGTCCTGGTATTCTTTTTCCTAATGGTTTGTAATTTAAGGCTTGTTCTGGTAATCTTTCTGTTTTCATTCTTTGAATGTGTTCCATCCATTTATGTTCATATTTTTTAATTTTTTCTATTACTGATTCCTGGTTTAATTCTTTCATAATTTCTTCATTTCTTTTGTGATCGAATAGAGTATGTTTTGCAGTTTTTCTGATAAACTTCATTTCAGCTGTTATTAATCTTCGTTTGTCTTTTTGTTTTATTATCCAGATTTCACTTTTCTACAATAGGACTGATAGGGCTAATGTATTGTAACTAATATTTAAGGAATTGACAGCGTATATTAGAAATATAGATTAAATAAACTTTAATATATACTTTCCGATATTTCGGCGAACGTCACGTTGCCATCTTCTTGGGAACTTACTACAAAGACACGTGCACACAAGTACTAATAACAGCAAATGAGACTGAAGCTGGGAAGCTAGCATTTTCCTAAAGTCCTGATGGTGCCCCCTGGCAGGCTATATTGGTAGTTCTTGGCCTTTGGGCTGAAGTTCTTCTGATAAAAGTTTCCCAAATTTGGGGCAGTTTCATGCATCCAAATTTGTTGAGGTTTGGCATGTTCCTAAGGGCCGAGGCTGATTCCATGAATAGTCTTTCATACTTGAACTTGCTGTGGTGTATTACTGTGGCTTTCTTCCATCTTATTCTGTGGCGAGTATCCAGAGCGTGGTCTGTAAGCCCAGAGTGGCTGTACTGGTGAAATCGGATGTAATCCCTGTGTTCTGAGATTCTGATATTTACTGTCCTGCCTGTTTGGCCAAAGTAGGACAGTTTACAGTTGCAAGGGACCTGGTATACACTAGGTAGGTCTAGGGGAAGTGGTTGGTCTTTGGTGGAGCGGATAAGGAATGCCAGTTTTCTATGTGGTCTGTAACAAGTGGTCAAGTCATGTTTTTTTAAGATTTTATTGATTTTTTCCGAGGTGCCTCTGATGTAGGGAATAGTGATGGATTTAGAGTAATCTTTTTTGTGAAGGGAGGGGGTGGTGGGTTGTGGATAACTGGGTTAAGTATTTTTTGGATTTTTTGGAGGGGGTAGCCGTTGGCTGAGAAAGTGTCACGGATGTGATTTAGTTCAGTGGTTAGGGCTTGATCATTAGAACAGATTATTTTTGCCCTGTTGAATAATGTTTTAATAACTCCATATTGTTGTGAGGGGGGGGGATTGTTGGTGAATGTATCTGCCTGTATGGGTGGGTTTTCTATAAACTGAGAAAACCAAGGTTCCATCAGGTTGGCAGGTGACTAGTGTGTCTAGGAAGGGGAGGTTATTGTTTTCCTCTTTTTCCAGGGTGAATTTGATTCTAGGGTGTTGGTTGTTCAAGTGTGTTAGGAAGGCGAGGAGTGAATCTGGGCCATGTGCCCAAATAGCGAAAACATCATCAACGTAGCGAAGCCATATGGTAGGTTTTATGGTAAGTTCCCAAGAAGATGGCAACGTGACGTTCGCCAAAATATCGGAAAGTATATATTAAAGTTTATTTAATCTATATTTCTAGTATACGCTGTCAATTCCTTAAATATTAGTTATCATGTTTAACCAGCGTATAAGCCTCTCAACAAGAATAATGTATTGTATACTTTTAGTCTGGTTTGTTTTTGAGCTAGGTTAGGTTTAAATATAGAGTTAATTACACCTGTTATTTTTAAATATTTTACAATTTTTAGGTTTATATCTTTTTTCATTTTCATATGTAATCATACATCCTAGGTAGTTAAATGAATTCACCTGTTCTAAGATCCTGTTATCTATTACTATTTTAGTTCTTAATGAGTCTTGTTTTTTAAAAGCCATCTAAAAAATTCTAAATTATTATAAATAATTAATTATAATTATATATTATAATTTTATATATTTTATTTTATATTATTTATATATATATTTTATATATATATTTATATAATTATATATTATCATTAATAATTATAATATATATGCCTAGGTATGATAATGACGAACTGAGCAGAAGAGCAGTGATATTGAATGGCATAATAGCGAGAATGTGTCAGAAGAGAGGGTTGGAATATGTGGATGCTTGGAGTGCATTTGAGGGCAGAGAGGAATTGTATGCGAGAGACCACTTGCATTTGAATGAGGAAGGACGTAGGCATCTGGAGAGATTGCTAAACTGAATGAGTCAGTGTGTGTCCCAGTGTGGATGGTAGCAGCGGTGGCCTCTTGTGGAAATGGGTACTTGGGAGATGGGGGACGACATCAGGTAACACTGAGCACAGTGGAGTCTAGAGGGGATAATGCTGGGTATAGAAACAATGGCATTTTTATGCTATAATACTAATCAAGAGTATTCAGAATAAGGGAGAGGAATTGGTGCCATTGATAGCATCAGCCTGGCCAAAGATTATTGGGATCACCGAGATGTAGTTGACAGAAGAGGATATAATAACAGAAATGGAAGTAGCTGGGTACAGCATTTTTCGGCAGGATAGGAAGGGAAAGCGTGGTGGTGGAGTACTGCTTATGATAAGTGACGACCTATGCCCTCTAAAGAGTGGAGGCTTTGGGAAGCTGTGACACTAATGATTTTGAAAGCATATGGTGTGAGGTGGAGGTGGGCAAGACAGGATACTTAGTGGGGTGATGCTACAGACCAAGGAGCAGAGAGGGTGGGTACCACGAGATGTTGAGACAGTTGAGCATGGCAAGTGCAAGAAGAATGATTGTTATGGGAGATTTTAACTGCAGCAGTATAAATTGGGGAGAGGAAGATGCATGTATCAATAAGGGAATGGAATTTCTAGAATTCTTGAGGGACAAATATCTTAGGCAACATGTAACAGAGGGAACAAGAGGTTCAAGAGTTGATAATAACTGAGATGACATCTCTCCCACCAGTCGGAGAGAGTGACCATATGGTTTTCACTTGGAAAATGAATAGACATACAGGAGTATCAAAGAGAAGGGAACGTATGTGGAATTATAAAGCAGGTGATTATAATAGTCTTAGACATCGACTTGGTGAAGTTTCATGGAGGGAGGTGGAAGGCTGGGATATCATTAGTGCTTGAAATTATAAAAGAATATTTGTTAGCAGCAATGGTAAGTTGTATACCACGAGTGAGGAAGAGGACACAATTTGGAGTAAAGTGGATGACAAAACAGTATTAAACAGGAATTACATGCGAAAAAGAGGCTATGGAAGAGATATAAGGAGACAGGTGAAGAGAAGATGCATGAAGAATAGAAGAGACAGGCCAGAAGAGTGACTAGTATGGTAAGGAAGGCAAAACTGGAATATGAGAAAAGATTGGCTCTTAGATCGAAGGAAAATCCTAGAGAATTTTTTAGCTATGTGGCCAGTAGGAGGAGAAATGACTGTGGAAGAATGACATTGTGGGATAAAAATGGGAATAGAGTGACTGATGCAGAGGACATAGTGGAATTGTTCAATGAACTTTATTGGAGTATTTCATCTTGGAGGAATCAATTTTAATAATAGAGGGATAGGGCAGGTTCGAGGTTTAGAGGTGCAGGAGGCAAGTGTGTTCCACATACTGAGTACCCTGGATGTTAGTAAAGCGGTGGGACTGGATGGTATTTCACCACGAATTTTGAGAGAATGTGCTAAGGAACTGACAGTGTGCCTTTGACTTGTCTTTTCAATGCAAGTCTGGCTGCAGGAAAGATGCCCATGGAATGGAAGGAAGGTAAGATAGTGCCATTGCATAAGGGCGGTAGCAGACTAGAAGTGTCTAATTATAGGCCAGTTTGTATGTCGTCAGTAGTTAGTAATATCTTGGAGAAAGTAGTGAGAGACCATATACAGCATTGGGCAGATGAGGGTAATGTTATCTGTGAGAGTCAACATGGATTTGTGAAGGGGCGCTCTTGTTTTAGCAATATGTAGCCTTTTATGATAAAGTTACAGCAGCATTAGATGAGGTAAGGGTATATACTGCCATTTTCCTAGACTTAGCAAAGGCATTTGACAGGGTGCCACATGATAAGCTGATATTCAAGTTGCAGCACATGGGTCTGGATGTCAGATTGGCTGTCCGATAGGTATCAGAGAGTTGTGTATGGTGGAGCAGTATCAAAGAGGCAGAAGGTTACGAGTGGTGTTCCACAGGGCTCAGTGCTGGGACCTATATTGTTTAACCTTTATATCAATGACATTGTCCGTGGATTGCAAGGAGATATTCAGTTGTTTGTGGATGATACGAAGCTGGGAAGGGTTATTAGTAATAGTGCAGATGTGGTAGCCCTGCAAGAGGATTTGAATAAGCTAGACAGATGGGCAAATGAATGGGGGGAGCGTCAGTTTAATGCAGCAAAATGTAAGGTCTTGAGGTTTGGGACACATCGATGGGGCACTGCATACTCTATGGGAGGAGTTAAACTGAAGGAAGTAGGGGAGACAAGAGCTGTGGGGTTGATGATTGATAGAGAACTGAAATTTATGGGACATATTGCAAAGGTGGTGAAGGTAACACAGAGGATTGCTGCAAAAATGAGAAGGACACTGACCTGCAGAGATAAAATGGTTATCATTCCGTCATATAAGATTCTGATCGGAGTACACTTAGACTATTGTTCTCAGATCTGGTCCCTGGGATTTGAAGGGGATAAATTAACTGTGGAAAGGGTACAAAGGCGGATAACAAAGATGGTGTCAGGACTGTACAATGTTAGTTATGAGGATCAGCTAAGAGGGTGCGGACTGCAGAGTTTGGTGGATAGAAGAAGGAGAAGCGATATGATAGAGACTTTTAAACTGTTGAGAGGTGGTTACAGGGTTGACACTGGGGAGTTCCTTTGCTTGGTTGAACAGTGGGAAGGAGTCATGACAAGGGGCCATTCCTGGAAGTTACGAAAGGAAACTGTGAGCAAGAGGGTGAGGAGTGGTTTCTTTGCATGGAGGGTGGTTGAACCATGGAATGCATTGCCTGATGGAGTGGTGAGATCGAGAACGGTCAATGCGTTTAAGGAGTGGTATGATAGACTTTGTGTTTCCTAGGAGGGACCTAGGAAACACAAAGTCTATCATACCACTCCTTACCAAGTCTATCACCCCTCGATGAGTCTTGATAGACTTGTGTTTTTTTAGAAAGGACCTCCCACGATGAGTCTTTTGACTCCATGGAGGCCTGAATAATAATAATTATAAATAATTATAAAAAATAGTGCAGCTGTATTACATAACAATTAGGCTTTTTTCATGTGATAGTGTTGGGCGGGGGGGAGTTTAGCCATTAAAGGCAAAATACACTTAATTCTGTGTTAAATATTTGAAAATGAATCATGTATCTATACATATTTTGATTGATAAACAATAACAGAAGTATTACTCCTTCAGAACTGCTGCATAATATCTTGTAAAAATCTTGCATAATAGTTTTACTTATGTTCCTGTGGCTGTCCAGAATCGTGAAATTAGAACTATCTTCTTCCCCTATCTGCAGAGAGGCTTTCTATAGCCCATTAATACAAGAAGACTTGAGGCGGGCTAAAGGCTGGTCCCATTATCAAGGTACCTTAATTGAGTCAGCACCTGCAGAACACAGAGATGGACATCTCTGCTGCACTCTGCTGTAAATGGTGCTCCTTTAAAAGAGTCATATCTGGTGCCTCCCCAGCATGATTAGGTAAGGGATGGCACTAGACTCCTCCCTGGGTTCGAGTATATTGACCTTATCAGGACGAGGATCAATGCCCTACCCACTCGAGCCCGCAGAGCTCAATGGGGTAGTGACAACCCCAACTGTAGAGCTGGCTGCCACTACAGTGAGACATTGTCTCATATAGCCCAGTGTTGCTTCTGCACCCATGGGGTCCACATGTGGGGGCATGACGCTGTGGTCTCCATTCTGAACAACCGCTTTAAGAACAAAGGTTGGGAGACCACGGTGGAACCACATTATAGGACCTCCATGGGTTTGTGTAAGCCAGACTTAGTGATTAAAAGAGATGATGTTTCGGTAGTTGATGCCCAGGTGGTGGGAATAGGAAGCCTATAGCCATAATAATAAGGTAAACTATTATAAGAATAACCAAGATCTAGTTAATAAGATACGTGAGGAGCATGGGGTAACTCCGAGGTTTACCAGCACCACCATTATGGTGTATGTTTTAAAGATTTAAAACAGTTTGGGCTTATGCAGAAGGATATAAAAGTTCTTTCCTTGAGGGCCCTACAGGGGCACACTAGTGGCATGGCATTGCCACCAGAGAATGACTACAATGATAACTAGAACAGGCGTAGGGTAAAAAGGTTTAAAGGTGTAAAGGTTTAGGCCTATATGAAGTCTGGACGTGACGTAAGGGTAGTACTGCCCATAACCAGTATAAAGATTAATTAATTTAAAAAAAAAAAAAAAGAAAATAAGTGGTGTACCACAAGGATCAGTGCTTGGTCCACTGTTATTCAATCTGTGCATTTAATGATATTGGGAAGGATTTGACAGGCGACATACAGTTTGCTGATGATGCAAAGATAGGTAGGGTAATTAGGAATGCTGCTGATATGCAGTCTTTGCAGAATGATTTGAATTAGCTTTGTGAGCATGGGAAAATGGGTGTCAGTTCAATGTCAGTAAATGTAAAGTCATTCACTTCGGCATGATTAGATATCCAATGTCATATTATATTGGTGGGATTAGGCTAGAAGAAACCAATGAGGCTAGGGATCTTGGAGTGTTAATAGATAGGAAGTTGAAGTTTAGGGGTCATGTGCAAGCACAGAATTATTTAAAGAACTAAAAATAGACTCAGTATTGGACAAAGTATATGAATACCGAAAGAAGTGAATTGAACATATCGAAAGAATGGACAGTTCAAGACTACCTAAAAAGATCCAATACCACTCAAGGAAAAGATGGAATGAGACCGGAACAGGCCACTGTGGCTAAACCCTGAAAGGATGATAATGAGAGTGTCAAGTTTTATAAAATTATATATATTTTATATAATTTTTTTTGCATTTTCTTTATTTCCTACATAATCTTTAAACTTGGCTGCTCAAGAGACTAAACATGGAACTTTTTCAAGCTACCTTAGGCTTCAAGTTCCATATTTGACATGTTGTCCTATGCCATTGCAGAATCTATAGTTATTATAAAATGTGAATAAACCATAAAACAAGAAACTCCTTTATCAAAATCATGCTTTGCTTCTATGAGAATCCACACATTTCCACATATATGAGTTCTTACCTGTTTTTCCAAAATCTTAATTACCACTGAATGCAAAATTGGTCTGTTTGATGCTTCAGTTTTGGTGTTACATTTATTTGGTAGCAATATCTTACTCTCTTTCTAGTCATTAGGGACTTTCATTATATATTAGGTCAATGGCTCAAATTTGGGTCATGGCAAAATTGCACCAGTTTCTCTGCCTTGTTAATATCCAAAATATTTAATATTCTGAATATATTTATATTATTCACTTGCAATTCTTTAACCTGCTCTCTTTCATTAAAGAATAATATTAAATTGTTCTACCATATCATCTACACAAATCACTTGATGGCTTTTTTTTCCATCCAGCAAATATTTCATTATTCCTCCTCCTACTAGTGTCTACATCATGAAAGCACTAATCTTTGATTTTCTTGCCCCATGGTGCTGATCTTCTCTTTCTCTCATATTCCAGTTTCTCCTCTTCCTTAATACACTTCATGCCTTTCCATCTTGTATTCTATATACAACTGTTCTCTACTTCTTGATTTGTATTTCCTGCTTGATTTCCTCATCATACATTTTGCTTGAATGGATTTTGCATCCAATTTATATAGTTTGTCAGCACTGTTATCTAATAATTCTTAACTAATTCTGAAACAATACTTTCCTCTTTATCATCATTAATCTTTTATCATCTGAGAGGAGATGCCATTGACATTCCCTGGGATATAGATATCTTCCTTGCATTGACAACCTCTAATGCTGTTAGCAAATCTGAAACTCTTGATCTTCACATTCTTTCCATCATGCTTTGCCTGAGATGGGTATCCTTCAAAAATTCTTGAAAATCAATATCGTTATTATGAAATATTTATATATAATTGACTTAAAAGAGTTTTTATCTGCATAGTCAAGGCAGTCTCAGAATTTCCCATCCTCTCTTTCCTTGTGTTCTCTCTTGAAACCTAATTCATGCTTTGATAGGGTGGTTTATCCTATCTGCATAGTGTATTATAACCAGAGGGCATTGTTGAAACTGACTTATCTACAGAAGCTCTATATACACACTGAATGATCATTTTATTTGGAACATCTCCCCATTTAGGAAAATAGACTGTTTCTGAAGATGTTGAGTCATGTGGCAGCAGTGTGCTATATTCATCAGACAGACAAGCATTCCACTATTTTTGTATTTAATCCATGAGAATGAGTAAAAGGAGTGACTTTTAGTGTTGTGGTATGATTGTTGGTGCCAGTATCTCACAGATGTCTACTCTTCTGGACTTTTCATGCATAATAGTGTTTAGGGTATACTAGGAGGTGTCTAATAACAGACAGCTTCAAGCCAACGACAGTCCTGTGGAGAGAAACAGCTCATTGATGCATTAGGTCAGAGAAGAATGGCAAGGATTATGAAACATGACAGAAGGGCCAAAACTAGTCAAATCATAGTGCATTACAACAGTGATGGTTAGAACATCATCACAGAGCACACAGTTCATCACATGTTGTCATGGATGGCTTACAGGAGTAGATGACCCCAGGTCCAATTGCTGTCAGTTAAGAACAGGAAAATGCAGCTTTAGTGGGCACATAATCACCAACTCTGAACAGCTGACTGGAAAAATGTTGCCTGGTCTGATGAGTCCCGGTTTGTACTTTATCATGTTGATGGCATCACCAGAATATGGTGGCAACAACAACATGAAGCTATGGATTCATCCTTCTGAGTAGCAATAGCTCAAGTGTAAGAGTATGGGGAATGTTTTCTTGGCATCCCCCTGATACCAGTTTGCTACAAATGAGTGATGCCAATGTGGCAGTGTGGACAAATATCCCAGAGGAACATTTTAGATACTTAATTGAATCAGTGCCACAGAGAATACAGGCTGTTCTTAAGCAAAAGGTTATTAAATGCTGTTCCTAATAAAGTGGCCACTCAGTGTGTATGTATATATAAATAACACTTTTGTATTATTTTTTTTACCAAAGACTTTGTTAAAGGACATTGACATTGCTTAATAACCTGGATGTTATTAAGAATAGCCAAATTCTTAATAACATCCAGGTCTAGAGCAGTGGTAGTTGCCACATCTGACCATGCATTTGTGAGAATTAGAAATGTCTTGGATTTGTTTTATTTGACTGTTAAAAGAAATGAAGGGAAATAGATTTAATTAATTTTTTTTATTAAACCAGCTCTCTTTAATGATTTATCATCAGCTTTCTCTGATGCATGTCAAGGATTGAATGTACCGGATACGATAGTTTGTGAAATTTTTTTTTTAATTTAATTACATTTTTAAAATTTAATTTATACAAAGTGAAAAAACTTTCAACAACTAGCTCTAATCCAGAATATTTTACTAATAAGGACACTGTTCACTACTTTAAGGAGGGGGTACTGATAAACATCTGGAATAAAGATGATGCATAAGCACCTGATATAACCACAAGAAAGAACATACTACTAGAAGAGTTATGAAGGTAACTTACGCTCTTATATTCTTATATCCTCATATGTTTTCTTGTGGTTATATCAGTTGCTTTAATAACATTTTTGTTTTGGATGTTTACCAGAACTTTCCAGGTCTCCTCATATATAGGAAATATGACTTCTGCATTTTTTCAGCATTGGTATTGTGGAGTATCTGATGGGCTTCATTCTGATATACCACATTTATTTATTTTTTATTAGATGACTTATAAGAGCCTGTGTAGCTCAGTGGAAGTGGTGTTTACACTCCTCAGTACTAAACCACCCGAAGATAGACTTAAGTTCAAGTCTAGTCGTCGACTAGAAGAACTTTTTCTAAGCCTTTTTTTGATCGGTTCCTGAGTTAGTCGACCTCTGGCATGGGCAAGTGGGTTTTTCATCCTGTAAACTAAAGAAAATTGATTGTAGAATCCCACACTACTTCAGACGTTAAAAAAAAATATTGTTAGGACCTCGAGATGGTGGCACTTGTTGAGCCATCTCTTCACTGTGGACTTCTTAAATTAGTGATTGCCTTGGGCCAGCTATCTCTGACTGGCTACCAGTGGAGATTGAACTGCCCACACAGTCCCCAAAAGTTACATAGTGCTAAAATGGCCTCACCTACTTCCTATACAGAAATAAAAAGGCGTTAGCTGATTTTGATATATATATATATATATATATGTATATCATTGGCGGAAATAGTACACTTAATTTTCTGGAAATATTGTTTCTCTCTGTATATTGAATTGACATTTTATGTATATGGACCACAATAGTTCACTAATAATATATTTTAAAATGTAGTTAACACATATAAGGGAAATTAGAATTTAATATCAACTCCTGTATATTTTGTTTACTGTAACATGAGTATTATTCACCGAGAATGAAACAAAGACTGGACAACATTTAAATTTTGAAACACAAGAATGAGCCTTATATGAGTATTTCTTCATGCCTTGGTCACAGCTGAATGAACTGCACTGCTAAAAGTTACAAGGAACTGAGAATAGTTCTATAATACAATTTAGTTCTACAATTAACTAAAAAATAAAAAATGAATAGTTTATGGCAGTTACTTCCCAAAACTATTAAGGTATCTAGAAAGGGAAGACTTTTTTGAGCCCATACATAAGAGGTTGGTTAATCAGTCTGTAGTACATTAGTACCATGTATGGGTAGTGGGTTGGAACAGGAGAAACTTATTTACATTCAATTTAAAAGCCTATGTATTGTATTCCTCAAGAAACACATAAGGGGGAGACCCTTCCAGAATTCAGCAGTATCAGAGATGGAGTAGGAAAAGAAACTAATTCTGTTCCTTTCTTTTAGGCTTACACAGTGATCAGAATACATTTTGGAAAATTATGGAGACAACTACAGTGTTTGAATAAAACTTTAGTTTAATTTAATTTAAACCAAAATCAACACTCAACGTTTCAATCTTTATATGAAGATCATCTTCTGGAGCATATACACTATATACAGATAAACAAGCTGCACTACAATCTATGGTAGATTGTAGTGCAGCTTGTAAGGCTCTGTGGGGCATATATTTGACCACATGGGTCATGCACGTTTCCTATGCAATGCCTGCATACTTGTCACCACAGTGGCTAATAGAGTTGCTTGATTTTTATACCAACTTTTTTTTTCCTGTTTGTTTGTAGTTGATGATCCGACTATTATCTCCATTTTGATATTTTGCTTCAAGTTGTTTTTGTAGTTGATGTTCTTGTTCTCTTGGCAAAAGTTAGGTGAGGCTTAGCTCATATGCATGATTGGGACAAGTGCCTCTGAACTTCTTGTTAATTGCTGTTATTGGTTTTGTTGTGGGACTTTTGGATTGCTGTTGGATTTTGCCATTGAATTTGTTGGACTTATGTTCACTAGTGAACTTGATGCCAGTGTTTAGTTCAGCCATCTCTGGCCATAACAAATTGGGCTATAAATTTAATAAATAGGCCTTTTATGCACAATAAGTTGAATGTATTATCAAAAGGTCCAAATTTCCCATTATCCTCTTGACAGATATTTTATTTAGAATTCATGGTAGATATAGAAAAAGGCATCCAAGACTTACATACCGATGAAGCCACTGTGTGCAATTTCAAACCAACTATGGTTTGAAATTGCACACAGATTTTATATAACACTAAACCTTCACCTTTGAATATTTCATTTTCAGAACTACAAACTCTTTGTTCGTTATGTCACAACATTAATGTTGTCATCACAAAAGCCAATAAAGGCAGTACCACTGTTCTAATGGATAATCACAGACTTAATGTTTTATTAAGAGACAGATTAACATACAGTATAATTAGCAGAGATTGGACTGGACATTTTCATTAGTTGTTAACACTATTGAAATTTGTGAATTCATCATGTTACACAAAGCTGGTTATCCATTACATCCGATAGATCAGTGGTTCTTAACCTTTTTTGCCTGGCACCCCTGCTTCATTTTATACTAGGCTAATGACTCAATAAGATAATTATAATATATTATTAAGCAAACCTACATTACCATCAATATATTTGAATGATAGTTAATTAAAAATTAATTATTTTGATACAAATTAATTTTTGCTCAAAAAAAAAACTTCCTTTATTTAATAAGCCAGTCATTAATGGTTACCCTGAGCCTGGTGAGATCCTGCTAATTTTTCAATATCAGGTTCAATGTTCGACAAACGAAGTCTCAAGTCTCCTCTTTCACTTATTTGCAATCTATTTTGTTGCTTAGCTAACAATTGCAACACCATGCTGAATCCTTTCTCGACCAAGTATGAAGAAGGAAAAGCAATGAACAGTAATTTTATTTCTTGCCAAAGCATGCATACTTGCATTGCATGTTTGGCCAAAATCTTTCATACCACACTGTTGAAATTGTACTTGAGCTTCAAAATCATTTTTTAAGTCAATAAATTATTATTATTATTATTATTATTCATTCACGTAGAAAGGCTTAGACGTTGGTTAAACATGCTTATTAAATAATTTAAAGAATTTACAACATACACAGGATATAAATTAAATTAAACTTTAATCTATATTTCCAATATTTTGGCCACTTTATGTTGCCATCTTCACAGGAACTTAAAATAAAGACATGCACACAGGCACTACGTACAATAAATGAGGATGAAGCAAGAAGCTATTGTTTCTCCTAAAAGTCTGGATGGTGCCCCCTGGTGGGCTATGTAGGTATTCTTGGCCGTTGGGATGAAGGTCTTCTGATGTAAGTCTCCCAAATTTGGGGCAGTCTCATGCAACCAAATTTGTTGAGGTTTGGACTGTTTCTTAGGGCTGAGGATGATTCCGTGAATAGCCTTTTAAATTTGAATTTACTATGGTGTATTACCATGACTTTCTTCCACCGTATTCTGTGGTGTGTATCCAGAGCATGGTCTGCAAGACCAGAGTGGCTGTACTGGTGAAACTGGATGTAGTCCTTGTGTTCTGAAATTCTGATATTCACTGTTCTACCTGTTTGGCCAAAGTAGGACAGCTTACAGCTGCAAGGGACACCAGTTAGGTCTAGGGGAAGTGGTTGGTCTTCAGTTGAGTGGATAAGGGATGCCAATTTTCTGTATGGTCTGTAACACGAGGTCAAGTCATGTTTTTTTAGGATTTTGGTAATTTTTTCCAAGGTGCCTCAGATGTAGGGAATGGTAATGGATTTAGAGTAATCTTGTTGTGAAGGGGGGGGGGTTGTGGTTTACTGGTTTCAATATTTTTTGGATTTTTTTTTGGGGGGGGGTGGGTAGCCATTGGCTGAGAAAGTGTTGAGGATGTGGTTTAGTTAACTGTGGTTAGGGCATTGTCATTTGAACAGATAAATTTAGCCCTGTTGTGTAGTGTCTTAATAACTTCGTATTGTTGTGAGGGGGAGGGGGTTGTTGGTGAATGTATCTAAGAAAGGGAGGCTGTTGTTGTTTTTCTCTTTTTCCAGGGTGAACTTGATTCTGAAGTGTTGTTTAAGTGTGTTAGGAAGGAGAGGAGTGTATCAGAGCCATGTGGCCAAATAGCAAACACATCAACTTAGTGAAGCCATGTGGTTAGATTTGTGGGGTAGAGTTTAAGGCTTTCTCTTCAAAAGTCTCCATAAAAAAGTTGGCCATGGGTTCACCACTCTCCCCACTCTTGGCCAACTTTTTTATGGAGACTTTTGAAGAGAAAGCCTTAAACTCTGTCCCACAAAAACCAACCACGTGGCTTCGCTACGTTAATGATGTGTTCGCAATTTGGCCACATGGCTCTGATACACTCCTCTCCTTTCTAACACACTTAAACAACCAACACCTCAGAATAAGTTCACCCTGGAAAAAGAGAAAAACAACAGTCTCCCTTTCTTTGACACACTCGTCAAGCGCCACCTGATGGAACCTTGGTTTTCTCAGTTTATAGAAACCCACCCATACAGGCAGATACATTCACCAACAATCCCCCCCCGTTCCCCTCACAACCATATGGAGTTATTAAGACACTACACAACAGGGCTAATCTTATCTGTTCAAATGACAATGCCCTAACCACAGAACTAAACCACATCCTCAACATTTTCTTAGCCAATGGCTACCCCCCCCCCCCAAAAAAAAAAAAAAAAAAAAAAAATTCAAAAAATATTGAAACCAGTAAACCATAACTCCCCTTCACAACAAGGATTACTCTAAATCCATAACCATTCCCTACATCCGAGGCACCTCGGAAAAAATTACCAAAATTCTAAAAAAGCATGACTTGACCTCGTGTTACAGACCATATAGAAAATTGGCATCCCTTATCCACTCCACTAAAGACCAACCACTTCCCCTAGACCTACCTGGTGTATACCAGGTCCCTTGTAGCTGTAAGCTGTCCTACTTTGGCCAAACAGGCAGGACAGTGAATATCAGAATTTCAGAACACAAGGACTACATCCAGTTTCACCAGTACAGCCACTCTGGTCTTGCAGACCATGCTCTGGATACACGCCACAGAATACGGTAAAGAAGAAGGCCACGGTAATACACTATAGTAAATTCAAATTTTAAAGGCTATTCATGGAATCAGTCTCAGCCCTAAGAAACCATCCAAACCTCAACAAATTTGGTTGCATGAGACTGCCCCAAATTTGGGAGACTCATCAGAAGACCTTCAGCCCAACGGCCAAGAATACCTACATAGCCCACTAGGGGCACCATCAGGACTTTTAGGAGAAACAATAGCTTCCTGCTTCGTCATTATTTACTGTGTGTAGTGCCTGTGTGCACGTCTTTATTTTAAGTTCTTGTGAAGATGGCAACGTGACGTTGCCGAAATATTGGAAATATAGATTAAAGTTTAATTTAATTTATATCCTGTGTATGTTGTAAATTCTTTAAATTAATTAATAAGCATGTTTAACCAACGTCTAAGCCTTTCTACGAGAATTACTATCATCCACGGAGATTTCGTCACATGCATTCCCACCATTATCGTAAAATGAAGCTGAAGCTATCATGACAACTGAACTGTCTGACCTTCTTAAAACAATGCATCAATAATCAGGTAATCCCAAATTGTGTTAAATTCGAGCACCGTTTCTTTTCTCAAAAGGCTCTACGAATTTATAACTGCGCCAGTCAAGCTTTGCTTCAAGAACAAATTGCCGCTACCCGTTTTCTCCTAGCTGAAGCAAACTTAGCTATTCGGGTATTCGAAGAAGAGCTTTCCAGCACGTTAAACCATGAGCTTTGGTCAATTTTATATGCCATCTTGTGCACTGCTACGAATAAAGAATTTAAAAAAGTAGAAGGTTGACATATCAAGAAATTTGAGAAATTAAAAAAGAACTCTACCTCCAAACCAAAACTTCCTACTGACGCTGTAGTCAACCTTTCTTCAGTTAATTTGAAGAGCCTGAAGCACTCAACGCTCTCATGTGGCCACAACTTCGCCATTGCTCCCAGAAAATTACCGGCCGAGGATATAATGATCCAATTTGAACGCAGGATTCGCCATCTTTCAAACCACATCACTAACGATATTAGACTGAATGTAGCTCATGTTCTCACCAAAGCAAGACCACAAAAAAACCATCATATCCAATAAGGAATATAAATCTCTGCAGGAATTGAAGAAAAACAAAGAAATAGTAATCACCAAAGCGGATAAAGGTAACGCCACAGTAGTACTTAACCAAAAGGATTACACAGGTAAGCTTAATGCTCTACTATTAGATCAGGCTAGATCAGCAAACAGAAACTCTTCAATAATAATTTCTTCATTAGTATTTATATAATGCAGGTAGGCCATTAACAAAGCTTTGTTGTTAATGGCCTACCTATTTAATAAATTTGTTGCCTGATTTTCTAAACAGATGTAATTTCTGCTGTTTATCCAGCAGGCTGTAGGTTCATATCCCACTGTAACATAGATATTTGTATCTTTAAGTGACAATTGAATTTCATCACTTGGTGAGGTCATTTTATGCATACCTGAAGTAGTTTGAAAAATCATTGTCTATAACTGACCAGAGTACTAATGTACTGTAGGTTTATATTGGTGGGTCAGGTTCATATAAAAAACCATGAGTTATTACCATCATTACTTATTTTTTTTAAATAGTTTCCAGGTTTTTGTGAAAGTTTTCTAATATGTAATGTGCATTTTTGTAATTTTTGTTATAGGTTGGTGAGGGACAGTGGCTGTCTTTAGATGCAGAATTAGTTATGGAAGATGGAGAGGTTGTTGGAACCAAAGTGCCTACAGGACACAGTGTCCTCCTTGAGGCCCACTTTGAACTGCCATGTGGTTTGTTTTTATGTTGATTGTATATATATATATATATGTGTGTGTGTGTGTCTTCCTTTTTTGTTCTTGTAAATATAGGGAATGAATAATTTATTTACTTAGGAATTAATTATCAGACATACTGATTGTTTATTTATTGGAAATATATGTATATTAAAAAATGAAACATGTAATTTCTGTTTTGTTTTGGTGACTTGCAATTATTTTTATTGGAGAATATTTACATTTACAAAGCAATGTAATTTACTGAGCAATCAGAAAGGGACACAAAAACATTTTATGAAAAACAGAAGTAGATTGTATTAAGATCTTTTCAATACTCTGTTGGATAAATGTTCAAATTTGTTATGCAGGAGCAGGTACCAAACTCTGTAAATGTGAACAGAATCATTATGGTTTTAATCTCATATTCTTTACCTAATTGAAAGCTCAATAACCTGTTGTGATACAGCCTAATTAATTCTGTGATAATGCAGTTAATTGTATCTGTATGGTCTGCTCCAGTTGCTGAATGTGTATTCGTTGGCAGTTTTTGTCTGTCATGGGTGATGACACATTCATGTTTCTTCTTGGAGAAAACCCAATTATCTTCGTATAAGACCATCTACTCAACCTGCAGTTAAAAATCCCAAATAAAGGGTCTTCACTTCCTACAGAGCTCTTTATGATTATGTATTTAAGAATATTGATAGTGATGAACAGTTTGAACTGCTTTTTCTGAAGGGTTCTTTTTGTAAATATTGATCTATAGGCAGTTAGTGTATTTTTCCATTTAATTCTCTAATCAAATGCCTCTTCAAATCCATATACTGCTTGATTTTCTGTGTATTTTTAGCATTCCCATGAATTATATACTTCTACTGGCAAGAGCCTGTTGAATTCGATGGATTTTCACACTTTTACTATAGGTCTGTAGTAGCATTGAATGCTCTTTTGTTGAATAAAACCTCAGTTTGATTCTGAGGAATCGCTTAAAGGTCAGTGCCAGACAATAACTGATGGAAACCTGACCCGGGCTTTTTACCATTAAGTAATCCTCACTTTCTTATGGTATGTTTCATTATTAGATGTCTACCTGGATACTGAATGAATGAGGATGGACTAGCAGGGTGGGACTTTGTTGACCAAACCATATTCCATCTTGGCTTAAACCCAAAACAAAATGATAGCACAACAAGATGAAATGTTATGCTCCCTGGGGAATTATCTATCATCAAATCTGTGATGACACAATTCACAGTGAAAAGCCAGCTACCGGAACGAATTTGTTGTCACAGAATTTAAGATAGCCACTACCAACATAAGAAGAAATAGTAGTGATAATTACAGAGGAACCATATTAGGAGAATTGATATTACTTTCAATAAAGATGAAGAAGAAGAAGTAAAACAACATACAATAGAGACACTGCTAACTAAAAATACTAACTATAAGATGCTGTATTCAGGTTTTATTTATCGTTCAGCCTGGTTGGCTGAGTGGTTAACCTATCTATTTTCTAACCAACAGGCAGAGATCTAACTGTTCAGATTGCTTGCAAGCAATCTGAACAGTTAGATCTCCACAAAGCTGTAGAGAGATCAATCGCTCTACAGTCCAACAACTCTTTTTGAGATATCCATTTCAAACAGTTATTCCACAGATCAGCTTAGCACATAACAAACCTAGTGGCTTGGCTTTTCTACGGTATTTTGCAACTATGTCAGCTAATTAAATCATCTTTCTGTCAGGTGTGCCTGAAGGAAGCCATGAACCAGTAGTATGTGGAAGCCATTACTAATAGTTTCGGGTGAAATTTTTCATGTGTGATTTAAAAAAAAATCCATTACTACATGTTCTGTGTCTCTCCAAATTTTAATTTATCTATTTAATATATTTAATTTAGCATGAAGCAAATCAAAGAGAAATAGAGAATATACAGAAAAAGATGCCAGACTCTCTGAAGTGGCTTGAAAGAGTACCTTCTTTGGTTTTCAGATTAGGATTATTGGATTATCTAACCAGTAGTGGAAACATTTATTCTTCCTTCCACTTTAAATTTCGTCTCTGTCCTTTATTTTAGCCTTGAGTCTTTTTTCTTTTTATTTATATCAGTCACAGGAAGTCACAAAACCTACAATGGTGCCATATTTGTGGGCAAGTAATTATGGAGAAAGAAAGAATCCGCTAATTTACTGAACAACTGGAAGTCATATTCATCGGGGAAAGTGGAATAGGATGAAATAAGATGAGACTTTGGTTTGATAAGTTTGGTTTGAAGGCGCTAGAGTGCGCTGTAGATGGATGTTGACCCAGGTGATCAAATCAGGATCCGGAAAAGTGGCCCCTCGCATTTCACTTCCCACATTTTGCCCTCTGTAGATAATGAGTAGGCTACAAAAATGTAAATAATACACCTAATTTTTTAATAATTCTAATTTATTTTGTTTTAATAGAATAAATGCACATTATTATTGTTTGAAACTCAAAGTTGTATGCAATGCTTCTAAGGTAATCAATCACATCATGATTTTGAAAATCTTGGACTTCTTTTGATTCTAACAGAAATTGCAGCATACTTCTTGTTTCTTTGATTGTGAGTTACCGGCAATTAGTTGTGTAATTTCAAAATTGTGCAATCCTTGTTGTTTCTTTAAAGAATCAATGCATCGATAAATATCAGTAAATATTTGAGAATAAAGTAGCACAAGTTTCCTGAAATCCCCTGTGCCACCCCCCCCTCCATGCTGTTGTTGGTACGTTGCTGATCATTCAGTGTTTGTGTGTAAACATTCCACAATTCGATGGCAAAAATGGGTAATTGCCGGCCTCTCCGTTGTCTTCTTCCAATATATGTATCTTCAAAGTAGTTTGCAATCACCATAGCTTCAATGGGGAAGTCATCAGCTTCAACTAAATCTTCAAATGCTTGAATAACGTTAGCAGGAGGAATAAATGCCAATGCCGGAATCATTCGGATCCAATGAACAAATTCATGGTCTTGTTCATAGCGGGCTTTTAAACCTTCATTCTGTACCTTTCGCCAAACGCTTTGGGAAAGATGAAAAAAACAACTGGTATTTACAGTATTAGGAAATTCTTGTTGGAAGGCTTGCATGTCACTTTGTTTGAAATCTGTCATAAGTCGCTGGGACTGGAGACCCCGTTGTAGATTTTTAACTTCTTGAAGCAACTTGACATATTGAGCATGAGTTTTGTTTGGCAGAAGCGCGTAGACCACTGAAATAAAAACATTGAATTGAACCACATGAATTGTATAAAGCTGCTGGAAATGCGTGGGTACTGTGCTAAAAGTTCCATCAGAAAACCACTCCTGGCTACGCGTCAATAACTGACATTGTTACTAGTGGAAAAAATAAGCATGTGACCCGGGAGCAGTTCATCCTGAAAATCATACATCAAAAGCTGTTGTCATTGCCATCAATAATAATTTCTTGATAATTTTGTGTAATTACTAGGTCCTGGAGATTGCTTGGTAAAGCAGGAGTATACCATTGTTGCATCAAACATGACGAATGGTTCGTTTAAGTGAATCCTTTTTTAGGAAGTAATGCCATGACATTAACATGAGCCTCTGCAATTACTGCAGTTCCTTCCATTGTGAAAGGATTAACAGTTCCAGTTAATCCTTTCACAATGGAAAGAGAACCCTGAAGACATACAAAAGGGGAGAAATTAGTTTAAAAGCTACGTGACAATTTGTATACAAATGTAATTTTGAAAATTTGTTCGAAAAAGTTAGTTATTGGAAGTTCAGTTTGAGTAATTGAGAGAGTTTAACGTTGATTCTCCACTAAAAAGGGGCTGGGACTTCCATAAAAATTCGAGTTATCGAGAGTTGACTGTATTTATATTTTTGTAACCTACTCATTATCTACAGGGGGGAAAAATGTGGGAGATGAAATGCGAGGGGGCCACTTTTCCATAAATCGACTAAATCTGTGCACAGTAGTCAAGATGTGGCCTAATCACAGTCTTATAAAGAGGGATAATAACTTCCCTATCTTGCTTGTTAGCCTGTTTTTCAATGTCCAAGTATTTTACCAAACTTTTGCAGTATGCCCTCTGAACTTGAACTCTCTGTCCACCATTATCTCTAAGTCTCTAGCCTCATCAGTTTCGTACAATCCAGTGCCATCAATAGCATACACCATATGTTATTGTTCTTCAAATTGTGCCTCCATAGCGCAATTGGAAGAACGACAGTACGTTATGCCCTTCATTTGGAAAAGGCCTAAGCTTGAGTCTCGTCATGACAGGAGGAATCTTTATATGGACTTTTTCAATCGACGGTGAGTTAGCCGATGTTATACGGAGGCAGCAGGGTTTTTTCTCCTGGAAATTCTGGTTTTTCATCCTGCATACAGACAAATTGGCCCTTCGGAACACATGCAATTTACAGACAAAAAAAATACTAGCTGTGGTGGTGGGCAGTAGATGGTGCTGATGTAGATGATTGGTAGTACAGGTTCGGTATAGTAGTGGTGGAGATGGAGAGTTGTGCAATAGGTGTCCTCCCACGATGAGTCTTCGGACTCTTTGGAGATGTCATGAATATCTATGTCACCATAATCAACTATTGTCCCCCCCCCCCCCCCAGTTTTGCATCATCAGCAAACGACTGAATACTGAAATTATAGTTCAACATAAATGCTTTCTTGACAGAGAATTCTACATGTTTGGCAACTTCCCAGAACAAGACTGTATGGTCACTCTTCCCAATTGGAGGCAGAGTATCCGTCTTGGTTATGAATACCTCTTATAATACTTTTCCCAGATCCAGCACTCTCAGACCCCTGGTTCTCTCTGTACCATGTTGTTTCAGGTAATTATCCCTTAGCAACTGTATAAATTTCACTTCCATCTTGCCATTCCCCCTTTTCTCCTCTAATCTATGTTTCCATAATTAAAGTCTCCCATAATAATTGTTTGGCAATGCACTCATTTTGCTAATCTGCCAATATATGGCACCTACATCTTCCTGTGTGGACGTCCTGGTCTATAGCAGCAACCAACAATATATTTTGTCCAATTGGCCTCTATCTCACACAAGACAGCCTGAAATACACAATCTCCTTCAGACCTAAAATCCTCTTTAACTTCTAATTTTACTGGTTCTTCAGCTGTTATCAGCTGAAGCTGGTATCAGCAATACCCCACCTCCTGTCCTATTCCTTCTACTCTCCCTGAAAATAAGTGCCCTTTACATTCTGTTCCTGTGTAACTATATCATTTTCTGTCAACTCGGTCTCACTGATGCCTGTAATTTTTGACCAAGTCGATCCGATCTCCAGTGCCAAAAACTCCTCTCTCTTAATCCTAATACTTCTGTTATTTGTGTACATCCACTTCAACCTCCTCTTTTAACCACAATTACTCTTGTGTAATGTTATTACCAACCCATCCTCCCTAAAAACTCTAGTTTCCCTGGTTTTGTACTTCCAAACCTTTCACTAAACATCTTTCTCCAAACATCTAACGCCAAAACCATTTAAATGTAGTCCACCAGACATATATAAATCCTTTTATCCATTGCATTCATTCCACACATCAATAAACTGCACACCATTTCTCTTGCACAATCTTCTTAATGACTTGTCAGCACACATGGCCCTTCTCAACTGTGTCCGGTCATGCATGTAATAATATATGCTTTCATATAGTGCCATCACAGTATCCTGCACACCTGTTTAAGGGTACATATCAATAATTTGATGATGGGGGGGGGGAATGAAAAGGCTATATGTATATACATATATTATTATACAGGTATCATGGGAGATCCATTTATTCACACAGTACCTATCATATCTCTCTCTCTCTCTCTCTCTCTCCTTAATCTCATTCACTAGTGAAGCACCCGCAACCATTTCTGGCAACCCATTCCACCCATTTACCACTCCAAGCAAAAAACCTAGTCCTAACACCCTTGCTAACCACACCCTTACACAACTTCCACTGGTGACCCCCTTTTTCTCTCCTTCTTGTCATGTATTGAAAAAAGAAAGTTTCCAGTGTTCCTATAAAAGGTTCCTATAAAACCACTCAGATAACTTAAATGTTTCTATCATGTCTTCTCTTTTTCATCTATCAGCTGATTTTTGAAGCTTACAGACCATCAATCTATTCTCATAAATGAGCATACCACAGACCTTCAACAATCTTTATCACTTGCCTCTGGATCCCCTCCATGATTTCTTCATCACCTTGATATCTTGGAGTCCAGATCTATGCACAGTAGTCCAGATGTGGCCTTTTAAAAGCCTTATATAGGGGAACAATAACTTATTAGTGTGTTCTTCAACAACCACATCATCTGATGTTCTGTTTTGATTACATTCACAATATGCTCTCTAAAGTTCAACTCCCTGCCCACAATCACACCCAAATCCCTGGCCTCATCATTTCCTGAAGTTTAGTTCCATCAATATAGTACACAGCTTCTGATCTCCTCCCAAAGTGCATCACTTAACACTTGGCCACATTAAACTGGCAGCCATTTACCTTTCCCATACTACTAGTCTGTTTATGTCTTCCTGCAGGATCTGTGCACCACCTTCATTTACCATTGTTCTTCCCAGTTTAGCATCATCAGCAAAAACTCAATATTTTATGTCAAATCAGTTTCTATATCACTGATATACAAATTAAACAACAGAAGGCCAAGACCATCAATCCTGAGTACTGAGCAAGTACTGAGCCCTGTGGTACACTGCTGGTCATTTGCCTTCTCCTGGAGTTTCCAGTGTTCAGAGTGGTTTATCAACTCCTGGATAAACCACTCTTTGATATCTGTCCATCAGTTACCCTCTAATCCAAAACACTATCTTCATATCCATCCCCATTTGTTCTGATTATTCAATAGAGTTCTCTGTACTCTATTGAATAATCGGAGCAAATGGGGATGGATATGAAGCTAGAGTTTTGGATTTGTCAAATGCTTTTGCAAAGTCTAGCAATAATACTCAATATCTATATCCATTTCCCTTATTGAACTCCATTGTCACTTGATTATAAAAAATAAGAAAATTACAAGGCAAGTCCTACCCTTCACAAAACCATGTTGACCCTTATAGAGTATTATATTCCTATTCACTAAGTCTTGAATTCTGTCTTTCACCAGTTTCTCCAATACCTTAACCACCACTCCTGTGATGCTGATTGGTCTATAATTTGCTACTTCTGTCTTGGAGCCTCCTTTATGCAATAGGAGTATTTTGCCCTCTTTCCACTCCATTGGCACCTTCCTACTACTGACTTAAATTAAACAGCTTGATCAGAGGAGCTGATAATTCCCTCATATATTGTCATAATGCACGGACCAATATGCCATCTAGTTCCATGGCTGTGTTCATATTGAGGTTCTGCAATATTCTCACCTTCCCACCATCAGCATTTTTTAAAGTCATCCTTCCATAGTCATTCCTCCTTTTATTTGCCACATAGCGAAAGAACTCCTTAGGATTTCTTTTGGCCTCATCAGCTAGCTTTCTCCCAAAATTAGCTTTTACTTTCCTTACCATACACTCACAACAGAACCCATAGAAATCCAAAAAGGAGTAATGCAAGGATGCCCATTATCCCCATGCCTATTCAACATATATCTAGAAAAAGTTGTAAAGAAGGCAATAGACAATGAGTCTGGAATCAATGTCAATGGTTTAAACATAAATAATATCAAATATGCAGATGATCTCGTCCTTTTTGCAAGAACCCCAAATGAACTACAAAAGTTGATCAACAAGCTAAACGAAACCTGTAAAACATATGACATGACAATAAATATACAAAAGACAAAAGTGATGAAAATAGGGAGGAACGGAACTACCATCCCAGCCAGCCTAAACGGAGAACAAATAGAACAAGTAGACAACTTCATATACCTTGGATCAAAACTAACAGAAACAATAGATGAACTCAAAACAATCAAACACAGAATAGCGATAGGATGGACCACCATGGGAAAATTACAGAAAATCTGGAAAACAAACAAGATATCTAAGCAAGCCAAAATCAAATTATATGAAGCAATAATTATACCAACAGTCATCTATGGAGCAGAAGCGTGGACAGTTAAAAATAGAGAGGAGAAAAAACTGCTGGCATTTGAAATGAAATGCTTAAGAAAAATAAATAGAACAAGTTGGATAGAAAAGAAAACAAACATCACAGTCAGACAAGAACTATTGTATAAAAAGACAATAATAGAAAAAATTATGGTTTGGACACACTGTATGCATGGAAGCAGACAGACTTCCTAACGTCCTAATCAATACTTTTCCAACTGAAAAAAGAAGACCCGGAAGACCAAGAACTACCTGGCTGAAATTAATAAAGAACATATAAGGAACTTTTATGAACAGCAAGGAATAGAGAAGACTGGAAGATCCTGCTCAAGAGAAGACTCAACCTGTCTTAGATGGAAGAGAAGAAGAAGAAGAAGAAGACCATACCGGTCACCCTTCTTGACTAAGCCTTATTCTGCTCATGGACATGCTGGTCACTTGTTTCTTTATAATCCCTCCACTATGTTTTCTTTACATGCAACTCCCGCTTAATGAAGTTATTTATCCATCTATCTCTTCCTGATTTATTCTTCTGACTCTGGATACACATTCAAATACTACTTTCTTCAAACACTCCTTGACCACCTCCCATGCACCAATTACATTCCTCTCTCTCCTACAAATTCTTATGCATTGCTCTGCTGAAAGCTATCTCCTGAGCTTGTTGTAATCACCTGCTTTGTAGTTCCATATATATCCCTTCTTAATAGAAAATTCTGCATGTCTGGCAGTCTCCCAGATCAAGACTACACGAACACTTTCTCCAAGCAGAGGCATCATGGCTAGATTAGTTAGTGTTAAGTTTTCTGATACATTGATTAGATCTTGTACCTTGTTTCCCCACCCCCAATTACATGTTGCCTCAGGTAATTATCTCTCAGCAACTGCATAAATTCCATTTCCTTCCCTGTCTGCGACCATTCCTCCTTTCAGTCTATGTCCTCATAGTTGAAATCTCTCATAATAATTTCTTATCTGGTACTCATCATGGTATTTATGAGTACATGTCATCTACACTCTCACATACATCCCCTGGATTATAGCATCAGCCAAGTACATATTTAGTCCTGTTGGCTTCTATCTCACACCAGATAGCCTGAAATGAATTGTTCTCTGAATCTCTGTTTCCATGATGGACTTCTTTTACTCTTTTTGGCTTTAATTCCTCTACTATCATTAGCAAAACCATACCCCATCTGAAGATGCTATATCCCTTGCATTCTATTCCTATGACCATATCATCGTCGGTCAACCATATCTCACTAATGCGTATAATGTTTGGCCAAGTTGTGTTAATGCCAAAAACTCCTCAATCTTATTTTGAATACTTCCGACATTAGTATACATGAACTGCAATACCGCCTTGATCTCATCACCTCCTTTGCACCTTGTTTTTCTTAGCCACTAAAGTTTTGAGGAGTTTGATGCTACACCTTGATTTTGCTTACCTGTTATCACTCTTAGATAATTTTTTCCAGTTTGATGGTTGACTGAGGAATATGTGTAGCATAAGCAACAGACCCACTCATGTGAAGATGTCAGTTGAGAATTTAGGTGCTGCAGACTGACCAAACTTCACTGTGGTGGTGGTGGCCTGAATATCTGTCTCATCAATGTTTTAGACATCTGAACTTAGCCATAGACAGAAAAGATACAGCCTATCTTGAAAGCTATCTATCTTAAGAAGAAAAATAAGAAGAATGTCTACAGCCCCATTTCAGGATTCTTTTTGTATGGAAATGATCAAAGAAAATAACAGGTATATTTTCTGATAACATTCTTGTATAGTGACATCCTTCATTATCACACCAATTGAAACCAGAGCCATTTTATAATATGAGGTGTGGCTATTAAATAACGAGACAAGGTGCACTGTGAATCATGTACTCGTAGCAGTGCGCCATGAATGACCTTGCTTGAAGGTTCTAGAAGCAGTTGAGATAAGCATTGTTCACTGCTGCTCGTAGTTAGTCTGTAGACAGTTATAAAAGAAACATGTGTGAAGTCACTTTGCCGGAATAATGTCTAACGTTAAACTTGAGCAGCGCATTGATCTCAAATTCCTTAACCTCAAGTGGACTTGCAGGAGAAGATCATCACATGTGATGAGATGTGGATTTTCCACTACGATCCAGAAACAAAGAGAGAATCGATGCACTGGAAAACTCCCATGTCACCGAGAATGAAAAAAGCTAGAATGAGCAAGTCAAAACTGAAGGCAATGCTGATCATTTATATATATATATATATATATATCAGGACAATGCTCCAGCCCACAGTGCACTGTCTGTAAAGCAGTATCTGACTGATAAGAAGATCCCAGTGTTGGACCTTGCTCACCGGACTTATACTGTGACTTTTACCTTTTTCCAAAGTTGAAATCCACATTGAAGGGCTCCCATTTTCAGTCAGTGGATGAGGTAAAGGAGAAAACAGCAGTGCTACTGAAGCAGATAACACCTGATGACTTGCAACACTGCTTCCAACAATGGAAAATTCCTATGCAATAGTGTATAGATAGAGAGGTAGTATGTTGAAGGGGATAACAATTAGTTGTACAATTGTAATAATAAACCACATTTTTGCAACCAGTCTCGTTATTCAATAGCCACACCTCGAATGTACTACAGATATTTTATTGTTCTTTCAAACATATGAATTGTTTTGTCTAATGTTTCTGCTAAAAATCATTTATTTATTTATACTCTATGCTGTGTATAGTTTGTAGTATTTAAAATTAATCATAAATCTATTAAGTAAATTTTTTATAATGGAAATTAATTTAGCTCAGGCTGATAATGAGAATGGACTTAAAATAACTTTCTGCCTACCAACCTATTGGTATCAAGATAGAGAATATTCAATGATGAATTGGTGGAAATCTCCTGTTTCTCTCTCTCTGTCTTCACAAAGTACTTGGTTTCAAGATAATGCTTGAAACTATTCTTGCTGGCTGGGGTTTCAATAGGTTAAATAAGGCCCCTATTCAAGCATTAGTGATCAGGGAAAGAAATGAGGTAGCTATAATGTTCCATGTCAAACACAAGATAATCTTGAATAGTAGGCATTATCAAGTAGAGTGATGTGGACAAACATCAAAATAAGGAATTGGGCACTGAGACTGATTTGTGCATATGGTCTGACAGATGGTTCTACTCAGGAAGAAGTGAAGGAATTTTTTGAGTCACTAGGAAATGCAAATGACACAAAGAAAAAGGAAAGGTTGAGCCCCAGTGGAGATCTAAACAACAGAGTAGGAATACCAGACATTACTCTGTTCCACTTTAAGATTGCAAGAAATCACTTCCTCATGGAAAACAGCCAATTCCTCCAACAGAAAGTAGTCCCTTCTTAGAATGCAGTTAAAATATTGCTTGGACATAAATTTATGAGCATGTTTAGTCTTTTGTGAATTAAACAGAATATTTAAAAAATGAGTACTACTTTAAAAATCACAAAAATGAATAAATAAATAACTAATCGATTGCAACTCCAGATTTTTTTATTCGAAATTCTCATGGGAAAATATTGACGAGTCAATCAAATCAAATTTTGATGAACGTTTACTCGAAGCTGTGAGCTTCACATCCTGGCAAGACTAAGGATAAGAGTGTAGCAATGGTGAGTGAGCTGACTACTGTTTTGGAGAGAACCATCTTCAGGTGTGAAAGCTGATGAAAAGAGGTCACATATGCTGAAGACAACACCCAAAAATAGAGCACGTTGGGGACTTGAACTTGGACAATCCAGTGTGAAGCACTCGATACCAAGATTTGATGATTTCATTCAGTATACCATTCGCTTAAAAATGCATGCAGTTTTCTTCAGAAATTAGCAGCCCACACTGAACAAGCTGATTGTTGAAGTCAGCACTGATTCCGATCTGCCACAAATATCAAGAACAATGTTTTATCGGATGATGTATGATCTTTGCTTCAGGTACATAAAACAGCAACGTGCATCAGCCTTCATAGAATGAGAAGAGGTAATTGCTTGCCAACATTGATACCTTTCAGCATGGAGGACTATGTGTCTTCCTTGCAGTGAGCGAGTTGCAATTTTAAAGTGGAACAGAGCATAGTAATGTTTTAGAAAATTTGGAGCAAAGAACAAAGCTCACTAATGCTAATTTATGTTGATAGTGTAGTAATTTATTTCTCTAATTCCTGTGTTAACTCCATTAGTTTTCTGTTGCTGCTCCTTACATTGAAGATGCCTACTTCACTTCTCTCAAGGTTGTTAAATTAAAATAGAAATTTGTTTTCCCATTTCTGTGCAATTTATCTAACAGCAGTCATTACATAGTATAACTGTTAGATAAATATCCTAGACAATAGGAAAATGAACATTAAATAAGCAGCTATGAAGCACAAGGACAGAAACAAACAGGAAAATGTGAAGATGGACTTCCTGGTAACCACGCTGAGGAAAAAAAAAACTATAAATATTTACAAGATAAAACTAATATAGACAGATATGAAGAGTATAAAAGAATAAGAAATATGATAAATATCTAAATAAATCTCATAAAGAAAAAAATGGGTTACTCTAAACAACTGGAATATGACTTTAACAGACAAGAAAAGAAAAATCCCAGTGAGAAAGGAAAACTGTTTTGCCAAATTATATGAAGACAAAATAAGAAATAAAAATGTCAGAAATACTACAGGAAAACGCATTATGAAATTGATATAAATAATAATTTAATTCTTTATTTCAGAATTGAAAAATAGGAGATCAACTGGAACTGATGGAATTTATAATGGAATGTTAAAATATGGAGTTTAGGAAATGACTGAAAACATGAGAAATTTAATTAAACTTGTGTCTTTCTTTGAATGTTAGTGATTACAGGAATATAAAGCAAAATATTTTGTTGAGTTTATTATTAATTTATATTATTTTATTAACAGACTTCTAGGGAATCAGGGACTGATGAAGGGAATCCCATGTCACCCACATCAGCTTTCATTCCTGTTCTTGAATTCAAGAACAGTCTTGAAATTCCTTGAATTCCTTCACCCACAGCCTCCAAAGACAATCTCTTCTAATCAGGAACCACTCTATGAGAGAAAAATCTAGCTCTCACCCCTTTCTTGATTGTATTCATTTTCAACTTCCATGGATGTCCTTTTGTCCTCTCCCTACCCCTCATACAGTTAAAAATTCTGTCTACTGTTATACTATATGATCCTTCCTGAAGTTTGTATGTTTTTTGTCAATATCACTTCCTCTTTTTGCTAGTGGAAGAGCAGTCCACTAATTCTGTCTCTATAATCTACATTCCACATTCCCAATATCATCTTTAACATTCTCCTTTACATACTCTCCACTGTATCCACATCACCTTGAAACCGGAAACTAGATCTGTGCACAATAGACCAGATAAAGGCCATAGCAAAACCTTGTAAAGAGTCAAAATAACTTCCTTTTCCTTATATTATTATTATTATTATTACAGGCGACTCCAGGGAGTCCTTAGACTCATCGAGGGGGGAGGCCCTAAACATCATGTCCACACAATACACACGACATTCCCACAGTATCTATCATACCTTGCCTTGAACTCACTCACCATCTTAGCACCCACAACAGACTCTGGCAGCTTATTCCACTCATTTACTACTCTAAAAGTAAAGAACCCGGCTCTAACACTCCCCCCCCCCCCCCCGTGCTAACCACACTCTTGCTCAGCTTCCATAGGTGTCCCCCCCTAGTTCTCCCACCACCAGTCCTGTTCTCAAAAATATGCTCTGATTTAATCCTATAGAAACCCTTTAGCAATTTGAATGTCTCAATCATATCTCCCCTTTTCGCCTATCAACTAATTTCTGCAACCCACAAATCTTCAACCTATTCTCATAAGGTTCATTCCATAGACCTGCTGTCATCTTGGTCACTCGCCTCTGGATCTTCTCCACCTCCTTCCCATCAAGAAGAAACCTAGGTGACCAAATCAATGTTCTTTTCATCATTCCAATTATTCTGTGAGTTGTACTTGCAGTCTTTGCTACTTTGCCCTTCAACTTCCTTCTGTTAAAACTCCAAGATCTTTACCCTGATTGGTTTCTTCTAGTATAATATCACCAATATAATATGACATTGGATATCTCATTACATTTATTAATTCTGAACTGACAGCCATTTTGATATGTTCAGAATTTCAGCATATTCAAATCATTCTGTAGTGCTACATGTTACTCACCTTCCTGATTATCCAGCTCTTCTTTGTATCATCAGCAAACAGCTGATGATGCAAAATTCATTAAAAGTAAAGATCGAATGGCAAGGACTGATCCCAGTGGTACACCAGTAGTTACCTTAAATATTGCAGACTTATCCACTCCCCCCCATACACTACTTTTTGATATCTGTCAATCAGCCATCCTCTTATCCAAGCTAATAGTTTATACACATATCCTCCAACTTATGCAACAGCATTCCATGCTATATCCTCTCAGAAGAAGCCTTAGCAGAGTCAAAAAGTATCATGGTGTATCCATTCCCTTTCTCTTACTCAACCATAACATTATTATGAAATGTTAGCAAGTTGTCAAACACAACCTTCCCTTCATAAACCTGTGTCATTTATTGTGAAATATAGATTCACTGCCAACCCATTTATGTATGCAAGCTCATACAAACTTTACAATAATCTTCTCCATCATTCCAGAGATTATCAGTCTATAGTTAGACATACCAGTCTTTGCACATCTTTGTGCAATGAGATTATCATATCTTTCTGCTCCTGTGGAATCTTACTGCTGAGACTCATATTGTACTAGTTTTGCTGAAAACATCTTTAGCATCTGTGCTAATATCCAGTCAGTCCTTATTGCTAAATTCTTATTCAGTTTATGCAACTACACAAGTAACTCTGTAGACATTTGCTTACATAAATGATACTTAGATATGTGAATAGAAACTTTCTTAAGTAACTGATATGTAGTTATTAATTTTTTTTTTTCAAATGACTTTACCAGATTTTGCTGAAATAGAAGAAGAAGAACTTATGAGGAAGCTTGAGCTTCTTAACAGTATTATGGACCAAGAGGTAATATCACCTTTATTATATATTTTATCTGGGTAAGCCCATTATGATTTCATAGTATTAATTATTTCATTATGGAAGAGTGCACAAGCCCAGTAGATTTTTTTTTTTTTTTTAATGTTGTTCCCACCCATGAAAGGTTATTTTACAAACCTATAGTACATTTTCATTTTTTACCATGAGTGGGCTAAAGATTTTTTCCCCATTTTTATCAATTTTATGTATATATTTTTTGTATTTTTTTAAAATGATTTCTTACATAATCCAAATATGCTGCTCTAGAGACCAAACATGGGACTTTTGCAAGCCATTTCAGGCTTCTAATAAGCGAGGCAGTGGGCAGTGAAATTCATCTCCCATCTAAAGACAATCACAAACATCCATGCCCACAGCGAGATTTGAATTCCCAGCCTATCAGTTGAATAGCAGGTGTGCCTTTATAAAATTTTGCAATTTTGCATCATAAAAGTCCAAGTGATTAGCAGGCATGCTAACCACTCGGCCAACCAGGCCAGCAAATTTGCATGGATTATTTTGATAGGGCCTGGTGTTTTTCTAATAGTTGAGACTGTGTTTGTTGCATGTTTGTTTTTATTTTTATCTTTGTTCTGTTCTGCATTTATTTCAGTTAATTTATCTAATTGGGGTGAGTTTTGGCAGTTTTTTTTTTTTTTTTTTTGACTCACTTATAAAAGCATGTAAACTAGTACTGTGGATAAACTGAGGTTTTTCTTTAATATCTTTTTTATTATTTATTTATTTATTTTTGCATAATCTGGAAATCTTTAGAGACCAAACATGGAGCTTTTCAAGCAATTTCAGAGCAGTGGTCTTGCATCAAGTGATGAAATTAATTTCTCAATAATGACAATAGCCATTTTCAAACCCTTAGTGTGGTTATACTATAATGAAGGTATTTGCCATTTGGCCTCATGGGCAAGATGCTGTGGATTCCTTTGTAGCTTTATCTTACCAGCCATGCCAACACCTCAAAATTCACTTCACATTAGAAAAAGAATCAATTGTTGTCTTTTCTTGACACATCAGTCACTTACCTTTCAGATGGTTCACTATCTTTTTATAGAAAGCTAACGCACGCACACACACATACAGAGGAAGATATTTACATAAAGAATTATATCATCATCCAGCCTGACAGTATGGAATTCTCAGAACACTCACACATAGTCAGGGCTATTTGTTTTAATGATGCAACCTTTTCCACAGAACTCGGCTATCTTTGCCATGCCTGCTTGGCCAATGACTATATCTCTCACAAAAAATATAAAATACTACATGGCCTCATCCATGAACAAAACAGCACTATTTGTATTCCATGTATCTGAGGTACATCTGAATAGATAGTCAAAGTATTATTAAAATATGGACCGTCACACCACATGTCAGGTAGCATCAATGGTGAGAGTTTGCCTTTTGGAGAAGGTAGCAAGTTGTGAATTTGTTGATGGATTTGTAGGTACCATTGACTTGATATTTTCTCCTAATTTTTGTCACACTTTCAGAGATGCCTTTAATATATGGTATAGGAGTCCTGTGGGCTTCTTGTCTGGGATGATTTGTAGGAGAGTGGTTAATTATTTTTTGGGTTGTTATTGGATTATATCCATTTAGGAAGGCTGTTTCTTTGATATTTTTATTTCTTGTTTGAGGGATTCTTCAGAACAATAAATGTTGTGTGCTATGGATACTAAAGATTTTATGATACCATATTTTTGAGATGGATGGTGAGCTGATGTATTATGGATATAATGACCTGAAAAAGTTGATTTTCAATAGACAGAAGTGGAAATGGATCCATCTTGTTTGCACTCGATGTGTACATCAAGAAAGGCAATACCTTTTGATGATTCTTTTTCTAATGTGAACTTCATCTGAGGATGCAGGGTGCTGAGCAACAATGTGACTATATTATGTCGATGACGTCTTTGATTCCAGTTACTATATCTGAGTCTGAGAACCAGGTTTCATTAATGTCAGCAATCTTAGGCTACCCATGTTCAAAAAAAAAAAAAAAAAAAAAAAAAAAAAAAAAAAAAAAAAAAAAAATCATCAGCTCTTTGTTCCTGATGCTTTTGGCATTTGAGTATAGACATAAGTTATTTCCTAGCTTTTTTTTTGTATAGTCACACAGAACCTGAACTCTACTCATTTCTACAAAAAATCAGCATGCTGATGCCTAGGCAGCACTCATGTCTCGTAGTGCAAGCTAAGGCAACTCTGGTGCTGAGAATTGTATTTTTATAAGTTCTCTGGTCAAATTTTCAAAACTTTCAGAGTTTCTACATATATTTTCAACTTTGAAATAAGGTTGGATCTTTAATATCCCTGATTTCCATTTATTAGATGATGAACCATTTGGAAGGCATATATGAGGGTACTCTGAAAAAGTTCTTGGCCTCGGCCATAGATGGGAACACTATCGGCAAGATTTTTTTTTTTCTTCTAAGTTGCTACTGAAGCAAAAGTGTTGTCTGTATCCCTTGAAATGGATAAAATTGAGTATCGTGCGGTTATAAAATTCTTTGTAAAAGAAGGTTTAATGCCAAAAGAAATTCATTCGAAGTTCATAAAAGTTTATGGGTACTCTTCTCCTTGATTTTCGATAATTAAGAAATGGACTGCCGAGTTTAAACATGGCTGTACCAGCCTTGAAGATGATCCATGTGAAGGACGTCCAAAAAGTGTAACAACATCACAAATCATTGATCAAGTGCACAATATGGTATTGGATGACTGATGAGTCATTGTGCATGAAATTGCTGAGACTACAGGCATTTCAAAAGAACATATAGGATATATTTTGCATGAAGAATTGCAAATGAAAAAGCTTCGTGCAAGATGGGTGCTGCGCTTGCCCGCAGCAGATTAAAAATGTACTCGCATGAAAATCTTTGAACAGTGCTTGGAGCATTTTTGCAAGAATAAAACTTATTTTGTGTGTCGATTTATTACTATGGATGAGACTTGGATTCATCATTACACACTAGAATCCAAACAGCAGGGAAAACAGTGGACAGAAGCTGGTTGTTCAGCGCCAAAGAAGACAAAGTCGGTTCCATCAGCAGAAAAGGTCATGGTATCGGTGTTTTGGGATGCTAAAGGCATTTTGTTTATTAATTATCTTGAAAAGGGTAAAACAATAACCGAGAAATATTATTCCGATCTTTTAACCAGACTAGATGAAAAAATTCATGAGAAGAGACCTGGTTTGCAAAGGAAAAAAATGATCTTTCATCAGGACAATGCACCTGTCCACAAAGGTGTTTTGGCAATGGAAAAATTAAGGGATCTGCACTACGAATTGTTGGAGCATTCAACCTGTTCCACAGATTTGGCTCTCTCTGACTTCTATCTCTTCCCAAAATTAAAACTCTTCCTTGCTGGTGAGCATTTTTCTTTTAATCGAGAGGAGTGTTTTGCAGAGCTTACTGAGAACTACTACAGGGATGGGATAATGGCCTGGAGCATCGCTGGAATAAATGTATTAGTCTTAAGGGTGATTATGTCTAAAAATAAAAATAATTTTGAAATTATAAATTCATTTTTTCATTGTTATGCCGAGAACTTTTCAGTCCACCCTCGTAACTAATGTATCTAGAAAGGGAAAATAGTTATTTAATTTATTTTCCAGTGTGAAGTGGATTTTACGATGTTATCATCAGCTTCCTGATGTGTACCCTCAAGGGGTGTTCACTCTATTATGACAGCACTACATGATTAAGTTTACATTACCATTAATCTCCTATCAACAGTTTCCCTCCAAATTAGTCTATTACTTGTCAGCACTCCAATATTGTCATATCTAAACATGCATTTCAGCTTAGGTACTGATTTTAGAATCATGTTATACTTTAATGGAATAATTACAGCACATCTAAACATGTATTTCAGCTTAGGTACTGATTTTAGAATCATGTTATACTTTAATGGAATAATTACAGCACAAAGTGAAATTATTAAACAACAGTTTTAATTGTTTCAGTATTTTGTCTTAGTCACAGAGACATCTTCAGGAATACAATGTTAAAGTTGTAATAACATACACAAAAGCAAAATTTGGGAAACTTTAATTCTTAGGTCTCCCATCCAACATCTAAAGCTAGCTAACAGCATCCATAGAGGGCGTCCCTCATAAGATTTTAGTCTTCATTTATTCTGATCTCATTTCTTCCACTTATTGTTTTTGTGTGTTATTATAATATTAACATTGTATTCCTGAAGATGGCTCTGTGAGTCAAACGAAATATTGAATGTTAAACCTGTTGTTTAATTATTTCTCTTTGTGCTATAATTATTCCATTCAAGTGTAATATGATGTTGTCATTGTTATTTTCTTATTTCTTTTGTCTTCTTTCCATGTGAACTTGTGCACATCTTTATGTTGAAACATGGTGTTGGTAATGACTAGTCAGTGTCCTGAGCAGAAGTCCAGTGAATATTTACCATTACCATTAGCTTTGTCCTTTTCTCCAAATTTTCCCAAAATGTTTCTATGCCTAGTGGTATTCATTTCCTACTATGCTGTTCAGTTCTCCAGTAAAGAGATAATCCTTTTTTCATTTTCTTTGTCAGCTGCTTGTTCTAATGACTCAGAAAAATTTCCCCACTCAAAAAATTTCTCCACTATATTCAGAATCCACAATATCTTGAATATCAATTGCTGAACATTTTTCTGGTTATGCAACCTAATCCTAAGTTAAAAAATTGTTACATCATCTGAATACACAATAATACCAAAATCACTTTTATTTCCAGTACTGGCTCACTCATCCAATGTATGGCTAAAATGGTGATCCATTTCTATTAATTCTTTAATTTTTGATGTTTGCTCTTCTTTTTCATGTTCATATTTGTGAACATGAAAAAGAATTCAAATTCAAAAATGAACTCTATGATATCTCACTGGTTCTTCAGTAACACATAATTATGCTTTGAATTTGATTCGCATATAAAGGAACTATTAGCAATTTTCGAATTGAGATCCCATCTAGATACAATCTCATTAATGTTGTTTTATAAAAGATTAAAATTAACTGATCAGTCCTAATCTTTTTGAGCTACCTGAAGATTCCATACTTCTTTCATCATTCCTTTTCAAATGTGATTTTTGCGTACAGTCCTTCTAAATGCTTCATCAGTCCACTAGTGTTCAATCCCTCACATGGAACTTACTTTGGACAATAACTGCAATGAGCTGCCTCCTCATTTTTACATTTCTTAAAGTGTTTCCAAATTTTGGATTGATTTGTTTTCATTTTAAAGCTAAAGTGAAAATATTAGAATTAAATAACTAATAAAAACTAACTTGATAAGATAAAGGTTATTTATAATTTTTTTTTCAAATGTGATTACAGTTTAAAAATAAAACTGAAAATTAAAAATTTGGGCAACAGCATGAAAGCTCATTGGCTATTGGGAGTGACTTTTTGTTTAACTAAATAACCACCTGATAACAGGGATCATTCTGTGAATGAACTGACTTGGAGCAGTTAAGTGTAATAAAATATTTATATTTATATTTCATTGCACTTGATTCATAGTCATATTAGTGATCATCATTATCAAATTCCTGACACGTACCCTCAAAGGGTGTACAAGATATGATAGTACTACATGAAAAACTAATATCACGCCTAACTTCCTATCTACAATTTTCCTCCAAATCAATCTGTTACCTGTCAAGACTCCTACATTATCAGATCTTATATTTCTCTCTTCTAAGGCACTTTTTATTGTACCAATCCACCAATATCTTGGTCTTCCTCTGGGTCTTTTTCCTGCCAACCTGGCAGAGAACACTTGTTTTGCTAATCTTTCCTCTCCCATTCTGTTTAAGTGACCATACCACCTGAGATTAGCTCTGCTAACACATTCCTGGATGCTGACAATATCAAGTTCTTTCCTAATATCCTCATTTTTAATATGATATTGCCATTGATGCCATCAGCCATTCATGCCCCTAATCTTTCTCATGACTTTCACATCTGCTGTCTCTAGTCTTTGGTCAAGTGTTTTACTTCTTACATAGCTCCTCAGATCCATAAGTTAAAATTGGCTTGAATACTGACTTGTATACAGCTAATTTAGTGTTTTGGCTAATTTCTCTCTTATTCCATATAAATTTATTCAATTGACTTCTTACCACACCAGCTTTGTTGATTCTGTTGTCTATTTCCATATTTAATTTACCATCTTCACTAAAAATCGTGCCTAAGTAGCTGAAACGTTTTACTTTTTTATAGGTTCTCCATTCACAACACAGTTGATATTTTCAATGTTTATGCCTATTTTCGTTGTCTTTGTCTTTTTAATGCTGACCTTCATACCATATCTATTACAACAGTTATTCAATTTAGTCAGGGAATCTTGCAGACATCTAGCAGATTTATTTAAAAGTATAACGTCGGCCTCATAAAGCAAAGAGCTGAGATTAACATCTCCAATTTTGATATCTGTTTAATACTACTCTCCTTCATAATGTGATTCATATAGAAACTGAATAACAAAGGGGATAATGTACATCCTTGTCTGACACCAGATTTAACATTAAACCATCTTCCTATACTTATTTTAATTCAATTCAAATTCAATTCCTGCTGACTTATAAATCAAATAAAGACTTAGTATTGCTTGATATAATAACCATTGACACTACACATCTGTAACATTTTGAATAGCTTTTCTCTTGCACATTGTCATATGCATTTTCCAGATTTACAAAACTTAAATTTAAAAGACTTATATTCTCATGATTTCTCACCTAATTGTCATAAAGTGAAAATCTGATCCTGACAGCCTCTATTTGGCCTGAATCCAGCTTTTTTTTTAACCAAGCTTTTCTTCCACAATCCTGCTCAATATTTCTTAAGTATACTTGTATATATCTTACCAAGAGCACTCAGTAGGAAAATACTCTGTAATTCTCACATTCAGTTTTATTTCACTTTTTATATGGGTACTATGAGAGCTCTACTCCAATCATCTGGAATCTGTCCCTCTGTCCAGGCCTTCTGAAAACTATGCAGTGCAGCCACTATATGACTTTTATACTTCCATACTTGAACATTTCTGCTCAAATATCATCTACTCCAGCTGCCTTTCCACATTTCAAGCATTTCATGGCTTTTTTTTCTACTTCAAGTATGGATATGTATTCCTGATTGCATGAGTGTTGAGGGTTTTTACCCACTGTGCTGTTACTGATTGTTTCATTGAGCAATGTTTCGAAAGAATGACTCCATATATCCATATTTTAAGAGAAACCTCCAGGGAGTCAGGGACTCATCGAGGGAGGCTACATACTACATGCACAAGCTATCATGTTCATTTTTGAATTTATTCACACTTCTTGCACTCATGACATCCGATGGCAATCCATTCCAGTGACTCACCACTGAGAGAAAAATCTAGCCCTCACCCCTTCTTAGTGGCATTCATTCTCAGCTACCGAGGATGCCCTCCTGTCCTTTCCCCACCCATCAATTGAAATTCTGTATGACCCTTTCAGAAGTTTATAAGTCTCAATCAAATCCTCTTTCTCCTGTTTGCTAGTGTCCGCAGTCTACAAATTCTCAATCTGATTTCATAATCAGTATTCCAAAATCCTGATATCATTTTTAACACTCTTCTTTGTGCTCTCTCCACTATATATCAGAATCACAACAGAAACCAGGAGACCAGAACTGTTCACAATAGTCCAAGTGAGGTCTTATCAAGTCCTTGTAAAGAGGCAAAATCACATCCTTATCTTTACATATGAATGTTTGTTTCAGCATTGAAATTATCTTTTGAGTTGTATTTGCAATCTTTGCTACATGTCTCCTGAACTTCAACTTCCTATCTACTAACACTCCAAGATCCTTAGCCTCATCAGTTTCTTCAAGCATAATCCCACCAATATAATATGACATTGGATATCTAATCATGCTGAAGTGAATGACTTTACATTTACTGACATTGAACTGACATCCATTTTCCCATGCCCACAATTCCAGCCTATTCAAATCATTCTGAAAGTACTGTATATCAGCAGCATTCCTGATTACCATGTATCTTTGCATCATCAGGAAATAGCTGTATGTCACTTCAAATCCTTCCCAATATCATTAATGTATAGAATGAATAACAGTGGACCTAGAACTGATCTTTGTGGTACGCCACTGATCACATTAAATCTTGCAGATTCAGATTCCCCATATACCACTTTTTGATATCTGTCAGTCAGCCACCTTCTTATCCATGCTAATATTCTATAATCCAAACCCATATTCTCCAATTTATGCAACAGTTTACCATGCTGTGTTCTGTCAAAAGCCTTAGTAAAATCCAGAAGTATCATGGTATATCCATTCCCCTTGTCTAGTTCAATGGTAAGATTGTTATAGAATGTGAGCAAGTTGCTAAAACATGATCTACCCTAGTAAACCCATGTTGCTCATGCAAAGTAGAGATTTACTGTCAGCCCATTTCTGAATGAAAGCCCGAACCAATTTTTCCAAATTTCCACCACCACCACTCCTGAGATACTAATTGGTCGATAGTTGGATGCTTCAGTCTTTGCCCCCACCATTGTGCAATGGAATTATCATGCATTCTTTCCATTCCTGCAGAATATTCCCTGCTCTGAGACTCATATTAAACAGCCTAGTCAAACGAAATAGCCAGTTCAGCTGAACACTCTTTTAGCATACTTGCTGATATCCCTCAGTCCCTATTGCTGAACTTATTCAGTTTATGCAACAGCTCTAATTCATCATCCTCATACACCTGAGTTTCTTCATCCATTGAAGAGGGTAAGCTAAATGTAGCATACTCTAAGTTGATAGCTTTTTTCAAAATGGGCACTCATTAGTTGAACAACCTCTTCTGCATCTGTAACCCTCATGCCATCTGCATTTAGAAGAGTTATTCTTTCATACTCATTCCTTCTTTTACTTGCAGCATATGGATAGAATTCTTGTGGGTTGTCTTCAGCATACAGAGCCAGTTTCTTTTCATACTCAGACTTTGCTTTCCATACAACACAACACTTGTGATTATTCTAGCCTGCTGCTTATAATTTTCATAACGGAAATCATCCTTTTCTTATGAATCTCCTACTTAATAAGATTACACATCCATTTGACTCCTACCCTATTTATTCTTCGAACTTTCATGACGCATTCTGATATCGCATCATTTAAGTATTGTTTAATTGCTTTCCACTGAACCATTCCATTGAACTCAGTATACTCCTCAGTTGATCATAATTTCCTGCTTTGTAGTTCAGCCTGTAACCTTTTCTGAATGGAACATTTGTAAACTTAGTCACTTCCCAAGCGAGTACTGCATGATCAGTGTCACGTGCTGGAGGCAGAATAGTTACCTCTTTAACTGAAACATCCTGTGACTCTATAATCAAATCTAACACTCTTTGACCTCGAGTTCCTTCTGTCATATTCTGCTTGAGGAAGTTGTCCCACAACAGCTCAATAAATGCATTTTCATTCTTTTCGTGAGATTCTACTTCCCCCCCCCCAATCAATATTTGTATAATTAAAGTCTCCCATTATGATTACTCTTTTTGTGCTCATCTTTTCTATTTGATGATGCATTTCTTCATCACTAGCAACTGATCCACCTGGTCTGTAACAACACCCCACTATGTAATCAATCCTGTTAGATTCCACCTCACACCAAATGGCTTCAAACTCACTGACACATGAAATATTGTTTGTAGCAGTACTACAATCATAGGTCTCATCTCTAACTGGATTCAAGTCATCCAATATCATTAGCAGCATGCCCCTCCCTTCTCCTATTCTCTCTGTCATTCCTAAAAAATAAGATTCCTAATAAAACACTTGATACCAGTTAGTATGTCTGATTCTGATACCCATCTTACTAATGCCTACAATCTGAGCTCCCAATTATCATCTCTAATTTCTTTTACAGCACTCTTTCTTCCATTTCTGAGCTTTTTCAACAGCCTCCAGAATATTTTGCTACCTTCTTGATATTTATTTTCTATGTTCTTATGAAAGTCTTCCCAGCTAGTTTGTGCAGTATTTAGCTTTCTTACATTTGTCTCTTTATTCTCTAAGAGCACCACTGACTTATTTGCCAGGAACCTTTGATATGCTTTATTCTTTTCCTTCACTGCCTCTTTAACTTCCTGTGTCCACCATAGAGTTCTGATTTTTCTATCCTTGCTGACAACCTAACCACATGCCTCCATAACTGAATCATTCAATGTTTGCTTCAGGATTTGCTACTGAATCTACAAGGTTTGGTTCGTGTCCTGTCAAACTCTTTCATTTTTTTCTTAATAATGTTTGCATATTTTAGTCTAAGTTCACATCTGAGCTGCTCAACTTTTATTCATCTTAAAACTTTCTTACACATTCTTCTTTTCAATATGAAATTAAATTTTATCCTGCTCAAGACTAAATGGTGATCACTTCCAATTTCTTTCAAATCCCTGTACAATAGTATCTTGCACCAGTGGGAAAACATCACTATCAACAATAACATAGTGAATGAGACTTTTCTTATTCCTTGCCTCTTCTCACCATGTGAATTTGTGCACATTTATATGTTGGAACATTGTGTTAGTAGTAACCTGTCCATGTCCTGAGCAGAAATCCAACAGGTATTTGCCATTATTATTAGCTTTGCTCTTTTCTTCAAATTTTCCCCAAATATGTTGACAATCATTTCCTACTCTGTTTTTTAGATCCCCAACAAGGACCATATTTTCATTTTTCATTGTGTCAGTCTCTATAAAGGTGCAAATAAGTCTCATTGTCCAGTTCCCCATTCTGATATTAGCCCACATGACTCTTACTTTCTTGCCTGCCATTCAAGAAGATTAGCCTCGTATTTTGTGTTCAGTGCTATAGCTACACCTTCTTTTCCTTGATTGTCATTGCCTGATTATAACATTTTGTATTTATTGCTCAGAAAAATCTTACCAGATTTTGTCTTTTATGTTTCGTTAACCCCCATTATGTTGATCTGGTACTATCCAATTCCTCAGCTAGCTCCATTTCTTTGCATTCAGGCTTCTTTTTATGTTGATAGTACCAATTCTTGAAAACTCTGGTGATGTTGAGTTGGGGTGTGTTTTAGTATTTGTTCCATTAGCTGACTTTTCGCTGTTCGCCCTGGTTTCCTGACAAAAACAACAGGGGACCTTGTTTAACTGAGTGACGCCCCAGCTGGCATGAAATTCTGTCATGTTGTAGCATCATTTTATATTGTGGTTTAAACCCATAAGTATACAATTTGGTCAGCTAATTCCCAAATTGCCAGCCCATCCTTGTTTGTTCAGTATCCAGGTAGATACCTAACAGGGTGCACCATGAGAATAGTGAGAATTGGACATTAGGTCAGAAGCACTGGTCAGTTCTCTGCATTCCTTAATAGGCTATGTGGAGGTCTCCTCCCAGTTATACAGCTTTTACCCTTAAGCACCCTATCATATTAGTCATATAATAATATTATTGTGTTATATTTAAAAGGAAATAATGCTAGGTTACATGTTAAAGGCATTTCATACATGTTGAAGGGGGGGGGGTTCTGGAAAGTTCTGATAAACACTTAGAACAAAAAAATTATATTAAAGCAACTGACATAACCACAAGAAAGAACATACGAGAATATAAGAACATAAGTTACTTTCATAACTCTGCTACTAGTGTGTTCCTTCTTGTGGTTCTAGGTGCTTATCAGAACTTTCCAGAATCCTCCTCCCTCATACTTCTGGAAGTGAAAGAGGTGAGAGCTTGTCTGCAGATGAACAGATAAGGGTTGTCAGTATTATATATGGTTTGAATATGGTGTAGACCTGGCATTTATTAAGCTCTCTGAACATCTTTTCAGATGCGTCCCAAATGTATGAAATAGTAACAGTTTTGTTATGGCCTTGTGGTATGAGTGGTATCATTGGAACAGATAACTCTCATTCTATGTACTGGTGTTTTTAGTATACCATACTGTTGGGCTGGATTGTGGTATGATTGTTTTTTTTTGCAAATATCTTCCAGTATCCTTTCTGTAAAGATAACATAATGCATCATTTGTAAGGAATGTGACTATCATATCTAGCAATTGAAGACAGTTATTTGATTCCTTTACTATTTAAATGCATTTGTTCACCTGTTTACTATTTGGCTGCACTATCTATATAGTGCAGCCAAACCACTGCTTTGAGCAGTGCTGAGAGGTGAATCCATCACTGTTCCTCTCTTCTTCTTCCCATATTCCATAATAAAACCAGTGAGCAGATATTAGGAAATATTCCTCACAGATATCTTGCAATATATCTTTCATTGATATTTAGATTTATGCTCTATAATTGAAGCATCTGTCCAGTTTTTTATATTGTTAATCTAGTTTATTTTCCGTCAGCTGGGAATAATTCCTTTAAAAACTTGCATTGGATGGCAATCAGATCTACTGATATGACCAAGCCCACTGAGTGTTTCCCATCTAATTGTTTGTATATTTTCCCTTTCCATGTGTAATAACAAGCATATACTGTAAATTTGAATAATTCAAATCTATTGTGGGGATATGACTTTATCAATTCAAGGGTCTCAATTAATGGTGCATTGGCAAATAGTGAAGTAATGTCAGAGCAAATCATTATGTCTAAACTTTTTAGAATATGATTATTTAATGTATTTTTTAAGTGAACAGAATTTTTTTACAAAGGAGAAAGAAATGACTGCAAAATGGATGGGGGCTGTAATGATTCTGCCAAATGTTTAGAATGTTTGTATGTATCACAAACAATATAAAGGTGTATATTGTTTGGGAATTTTTGGTTTTCCATATATTCTGGGTAGCATTATGTGAAAAGCCTTGAGTTTGTTAACAGTTTCTTTGGGCCAAGAAGTGACTTTTATCAGTAATTTACAAATGTTATTCTGTTGTGTAATAAAATGCATAATCAACTAGAAGGTTGTGCATTTTTGCTTGTGATTATCCATTAATCTAAGTAGAACAATTTTGAGTCAATCTGCTTACAAAATCATCACTTGTGATCTACTAATACACAAAAGAATAAGTTTGTAAATTACTGAAAAAAAAAAAGTCACTTCTTGTGCAGGAAGTAAACTGAGTGGTTGCTGTTTGAATTTGTTGATAATTTTCCTATACTTGTTTCAAGTGCAGTGTAGGAGTGAGTGAGAAACTAGAGTTTTTGACTTGAGTCATTGAATATATGCTGAATTTTTATCTTAAAGTTCTTTAGCACATTTTTTGAGATCCCAGGATTTGAAGTGGAGTTGTGAATGAAGGCCCTCTTTCCGGTAAGGATTATTTCAATTATCTGGTTGGAATAGCTGTTTGGATCAGGAGAGTGAAAACAGTAATCAGACCATGCAAAAGAGGCAGAATCCCAGAAGTCATCCAGATTTCCTTTTTTATACGTCAATTTTCTAGGAGAGTATTGATGTGTAGAAAACGAAACTTGGATAAGATTATGGTTGGAGTGTTCCAAGAGGAGTGCAATCATTGCTGTATATTTGGAGGAAGTGCTGGTTAAGAAAAGGCCCAGAGTATAAGGAGAATGAAGAGGATAATGTGGTATTCTGATTGGTAGATGAACAATGATTGTTAGATCATGGTCGATAGTAAATGATTAGCTACCCTTCCAACATAATCTGTAAAGCTAGAGTACGGTACTTAGTTTGGGTTATAAATGTAGTCTCTGAGGATTTGATCTCACAGGGTGGATAATTAGAGTGTGTGAATCAACTTTCAGTGATAAATCAGAGAGGTCAGCATGGTTATCTAAAGTGGAGAGTGATAAAAGCAGCAATTGAAGGAAAGAGCAGATTATACGGGAGGGGGGGGGGTCTGGCAAACACCTAGAGAAAGATGATATTAAAACAACTGATATAACCACAAGAAAGAACATGCTAGTAGCAGAGTAATTTATGTTTTTATATTATTATATCCTCATATGTTCTTTCTTGTGGTTATATCAGTTGCTTTAATATCATTTTTGTTATAGGTGTTTATTAGAACTTTCCAGACCCTCCCTCCCTCTCTCGTATGCTAGAGATTCCGGAATTAATATCCTTTGGAAAGAAATGCCTGATCCACTGAAAGCACATGTTTTTTTACAGAAGGGTAGTATGTTTGCATGATATAGCTGAGGTGAACTGTAGTTGGAGAAGATTCCAGTTGGTGTTTAGTAAAAATAGCAAAACAGGTTTTGATACATGTAGGTGGTAGTAAATATCATTAATGTTGATATTGATGTCCCTATGTAGAAGTACTTTTTTACTGTATGAAATTTTGATGTATTTTGCCTTTTTAGGGAGGAATATATTTTTTGTTGGAAGTTTTTCCACTTAGTAAGACTATAAATTAAAGATGTGAAGAAATAATATTCTTGGTTTAATCCTTTATCCAAGTGTAAGCACAAAGTTTGCTCCTGAAGTAAGTTCAGGAGACAGGGCAACTTATGTATAGAAGCTGATGACTTCACATCACTTGCCTTAGCATCCCATACACGTGACACCTTTTGGCTACTCGTATATGGAAATATGACTTCTGCATTATTTTCAACTTAGTATCACTTCTGGGTCTGGTTCTCACTGATGAGACCTCAATAAAGGTCGAAACCAGTCTGGGTAGTGACCCTTCCCATAATGCACAGCATTATGTATGTCTAAGGATATGTGCTTTGCATTATGGGATACTAAGGCAGGCGATGTGCAGCTTCTGTGTACAAGTTGCCCTGTCCTGAAGTTACTTAAGGTGCAAAATTTTTTTTTTCAACATTTAGTTACATTTTAGATTTTTTTTCCCTTTCCAATATATAATTGAACAATACAGAGAGTTGGTTAAACTAAATTATAAAGGGAGGAATGGTGCGAATGTATGTGTGTATAACAGCAACAGTGCTATATAACTGTCTTAATGATAAGAATGGGCTTTGTCATGTCATCAACGAGGACAGAATGATTTCGGTTTTGTGTTTGTCCAGTTCGGACCCATCAAACATGTGCAAAGTGTCTACATGCATAAGGCATTAAAGAATAGAGATCTGCAAGTTGTCCAACTGTGTCATGCAGACTGCAGACAAGAGTATATAAAAGAATATGCAGGTAGATTATCATGTCTGTACATGAATATTGGGAGTATCAGAAACAAAGGGATAGAGTTTGTTGCCTTAGGCAATGTGTTGCGACCTCAGATTTTAAGTATTAGTGAGACCTGGCTATCAGACCTACTAACTGGTATCAAGTGTCAAGGGTACAGTATTTTTTAGAGAGAATAGGAAAGGAGGGGGCATGTTGCTAATGATATCAGATGACTTGAATCCAGTTAGAGTTGAGACCTATCATTGTAGTACTACTACTACTAACAATATTTCATGTATTAGTGAGTTTGAAGCCATCTGGTGTGAGGTGGAATCTAACAAGATCGATTACATAGTGGGGTGTTGTTACAGACCAGGTGATCGGTTGCTAGTGATGAAGAAATGTATTGTCAAATAGAAAAGATGAGCACGAAAAGAGTAATCATAATGGAAGACTTTAATTATCCAAATATTGATTGGGTAGCAGTAGAATCTCATGAGATGAATGAAAATGCATTTGAGCTGTTATGGGACAACTTCCTCAAGCAGCATGTGACAGAAGGAACACGAGATCAAAGAGTGTTAGATTTGATTATAGTGTCAGAGGGCGTTTCAGTTAAAGACGTAACTATTCTGCCTCCAGGTGATGACACTGATCGTGCAGTACTCTCTTGGGAAGTGACTGAGTTTACGAATGTTCCATTCAGAAAAGGTTACATGCTTAACTACAAAGCAGGAAATTATGATCAACCGAGGAGTATACTGAGTTCAGTGGAATGGGATTGATTGCTGGATGGGAAGAATATCGACAGTGCATGGGAAGCATTTAAACAATACTTAAATGATGCGATATCAGAATGTGTCCCGAGAGTTCGAAGAATAAATAGGGTAGGAGTCAAGTGAATGTGTAATCTTATTAAGCAAGAGATTCATAAGAAAAGGATGATTTGGATGGAATACGACCTGAATAAGGATGATGTCCGTTATGAAAATTATAAGCAGCAGGCTAGAATAATCACAACTGTTGTACAGAAAGCAAAGTCTGAGTATGAAAAGAAACTGGCTCTCTATGCTAAACAGAACCCACAAGAATTCTATCAATATGCTGCAAGTGAAAGAAAGAGTGAATATAAAAAAATAACTCTTCTAAATACAGATAGCATGAGGGTTACAGATGCAGAAGAGGTTTTTCAATTAATGAGTGCATATTTTGTTAAAAGCTATCAAACTGGTGTACACAACATTGAGCTCACTGGTACCTCTTCACTGGATGAAGAAATGTAGGCATATGAGGATGAGGTATTAGAGCTGTTGCATAAACTGAATAAGAATTCAGCAATAGGGACTGATTGGTTATCTGCACATGTGCTAAAAGAGTGTTCAGCTGAACTTGCTGTTCCTTTGACCAGGTTGTTTAATATGAGTCTCAGAACAGTGGAGATTCCGCAGGAATGGAAGGAATATATTGTAATTCAGTTGCACAAGGGTGATGCAAATTGGTTGATAGTTGGATACCGATGTATCCAACTATCAACCAATTAGTATCTCAGGAGTGGTGGTGAAGATTTTGGAAAAATTGGTTTGCGCTCGCATTCAGAAATGGGGTTGACAGTGAATCTCTACTTTGCAATGAATAACATGGGTTTACTAAACGAAGGTCATGTTTTAGCAACTTGATCACATTCTATAACAATGTTACCACTGAACTAGACAAGGGGAATGGATGAACCATGATACTTTTGGATTTTGCTAGGGCTTTTGACAGAATACAGCATGGTAGACTGTTGCATAAAGTGGAGAATATGGTTATGGATTATAGAATGTTAGTGTGGATAAGAGGATGGCTGACTGACAAATATCAAAAAGTGGTATATGGGGGATGTGAGTTTGCAAGATTTGAAGTAACCAGTGGTGTACCACAAGGTCAGTGCTTGGTCCACTGTTATTCAATCTGTACATTAATGATAATGGGATGGGTTTGACTAGTGACATACAGCTGTTTCCTGATGATGAAAAGATATGTGAAGTAAACAGGAATGCTGCTGATATATAGTACTTTCAGAATGATTTGAATAGGCTGGAATTGTGGGCATGGGAAAATGGATGTCAGTTCAATGTCAGTAAATGTTATGATTAGATATCCAATGTCATATTATATTGGTGGGATTATGCTTGAAGAAACTGATAAGGCTAGGTATCTTGGAGTGTTAGTAGATAGAAAGTTGAAGTTTAGAGGCAAAGATGGCAAATACAACTCAAAAGATAATTGCAATCCTGAAACAAATGTTCACATGTAAAGATAAGGATGTCATTTTTCCTCTTTACAAGGCGTTGATAAGATCTCACTTGGACTATTGTGTGAAGGTCTGGTCTCATCATTTCCATTGTGATTCTGATAGAATTGGAGAGATAGAGTACAATAGAGAGTTAAAAATGATATAAGGATTGTGGAATACTAATTATGAAGACAAATTGAGAATTTGTAGACTGCAGACACTAGCAAACAGGAGAAAGAGGGATGATATGATTGAGGGTTATACAGGATTTCAATTGATGCAATTTTTCAATTTATGGAGGATGGGAAAAGGACAAGAGGGCATCCTGGGAGGCTAAGAATGCAGGCCACTAAGAAAGTTGTGAGGGCTAGATTTTTCTCTCAGAAGGTGGTGGTGCTTCATTGAAATGGATTGCCATTGGATGTTGTGAGTGCAGGCAGTGTGAATGAATTCAAGAATAAATATGAGAGCTGATATGTGTAATATGTGGCCTCCCTCGATGAGTCCCTGGTGGTCCGTCTTAATAATAATAATAATTCATGATTACACTATCTGTACTTAGAGCTGCTATTATGATTCTTGTTATCCATTTTCACATCATGTATAAATGATAGTGATTTTGGTTAATTTACATGAATATGTGATGCTCATGATAGCTTTGCTTTACTTCTGAGGAATATCAAATCCTGTATTTTATTTATCATAATTATTTCTTTGTTTGTATTTCAGATGATGAATATTCGGGAACAAGACAGAAGACATCTGTATTCACTTAATTGTAAGGCATTTGACAACATAAATTTAAGTTACTAAAATGTTCATTCTATCTATGTAGATGCTCTAACACTCTGCAACAAATTTAAAACTTTTTTTTGTTGTTGTTCTTGAAGAAAGGTTGGTGATATTGATAAATTCTTATGTGCTGAATCTCATCAAAGATTACTATCCTTTATTATCTTTAAGAAAATATGAATGAAATATTATATAAATATGTAAAAAATATAATAACTATTATATAGTTATGGTTATGATAACATTATGGTTGGAGTTGCCAATAGGAATGCAATCAGCTGCAGTATATTTGGAAGAACTACTGGCTAAGAAAAAGTCCAGAGTATTGGGAGGATTTATTATGATAATCTGGTGTTTTGATTGGCAGATGAACAATGATTGTTAAATCATGGACAATAGCAAATAATTTAGACTCTTCCATCTTTAAAAGCCATCTATGAAGTTTTCTTGATGAAAAGCTAGTACACCGGAGTGATTTGGAGGAAAACCTTGCCACCACTTCCATGTTGGCTATGTCATGAAGAAACTTTTTGACATGTTCATAGCTTATCACATCCAACTTCAGATGACATCCAGTTGCGAAACAAGGAAATGCACTTTGATTCTTTAAAGATACTTGTGACATTAGGATTATAAAATATATACACGTTTACACAAGAATATTATTTAATTTGTCAAATATTTCAGTCTGAATATTACAGACCATCTTCAGTGGCTACATAGGAATAGTTTTAAAAAGCAAGGTGGAAAACAAACAATTGATCATTCACAAATAGAACGAGCTGCGTGATGTCATATCGCTAAGTATTAAAAGAGTGACATCACGTGGCTCGTTCTATTTGCGAATGATCAATTGTTTGTATTCCACCTTGCTTTTTAAAACTATTCCTATGTAGCCACTGAAGATGGTCTGTAATATTCAGACTGAAATATTTGGCAAATTAAATAATATTCTTGTGTAAACGTGTATATATTTTATAAGGAAATGCACAACATTAACATAATTGTTAGACTTGATATTAGGACGGAAATTTAATTAACTGACAAGACCAGCCATGCTGATTTCTTTATCTTCTCATAATCCAATTTTCTGATATGTACTCTCAATGGGGTGGGGATTAAGGATCTGTGACAGTTTTACATGATCAAGTTTGATTATTACTAATCTCCTATCAACAGTTTTCCTCCAAATTAGTCTCCACTGCTCAACACTCCAATATTGTCATATCTTATGGTTCTGTCTTTGAGGATAATTCTGACCACATCTCTCCACTTAGATCTTGGTTGTTCTGTAGGTCTCTTTCCTGGTCAAAAGGCCTGTTTTTTAATCTTTCCTCTTCCATTCTATTTAAATGACCATTGCACTTTATATTAACTCTGTGCACGCATTTCTGAATGATAAGAATGTCAAGTTCCTTACTAATATCTTCATTTTAAATATCATTTTCCCTTTATGCCATCTGTTCACTTCCGTAATTTTTTTCGAACTCTCATATCTCTAGTCTTTAGTCTCAGATCAAGTGCTTTATTTTTAACACAACTCTCAGATTGATATTCCTTTCAATAATGTCTTGTATGCTGATAGTTTAGTGTTTTGGCTAATTTCTTTCTTATTCTGTATAAATTTATTCAGCTTGCCCTCCATCATACCAGCTTGCTTATTCTGTTGTCTGTATTCATATTTAATTTCCCATCTTCACAAAAAACTGAACCAAAATAACTGAAACATTTTACTAGTTCTGTGAGAAGGCAGTTAAAATTTTCTATGTTGTTCTTACCTATTTTCATACTTTTAGGCTTTTTATTACTGATTTTAATACCAAATTGGTTATTACACTATTATTCTGTTAAGTTAAAGTATCCTGAAGACCTACACTGAATTTATTTAGAGCAGAACATCATCTGCTTAAAGCAAAGATTTTGATATCAGGTTTAATGCTTTCTTTTATGATATGATCCGTGTAGATGATTAATTATTCTGTCATGTTACCATAATATTTTATTTTGTTCCAATGTTCCGACATAAAAATGTGCACAAATTCACACGGAGAGAAGAGGGCAAGGAATAAGAAAAGTCTCATCGACTATGTTATTGTTGATAGTAATGTTTTCTCCCTGGTGCATGACACCAGAGTATATAGAGGATTTGAAATCGGAAGTGATCACAATTTATTTAGTCTTCAGCAGGATAAAATTGAATTTCACAAATAAAAGAAGAATGTGTAAGAAAGTTTTAAGGTGAATAAAAGTTGAGCAGCTCTCAGATGTGAACCGTAGACTAAAATATACAAACATTATTGAAGAAAAAATGAAAGAGTTAGAGAACAGGAGCCAAACCTTTGAGATTCAGTGGCAAGTCTTGAAGAAAACATTGATTGATTCAGCCAGAGAGGCATGTGGTGAAGTTGTCTGCAAGGATAGAAAATCAGAACTCCATGGTGGACACAGTAAATTAAACAGGCAGTGAAAGAAAAGAAGAAAGCATATCAAAAGTTCCTGGAAAATAAATCAGCTTGTGCTCTTAGAGAATACGGAGACAAATTTAAGAAAGCTAAATACTGCCTAAAACTAGCTAAACAAAAGTGAAGACTTTGGTAAGAACATAGAAAATAAATATCAAGAAGGTGGCAAAATATTTGGAGGTTGTTGCAGAAGCTTAGGAATGGAGGAAAGAGTGCTGTAATAGGAATTAGAGATGATAAAGGTGACATGAAAATGGGAGAAAAAGATATCCTTGAAGTATCGAGTAATTGCTTTGAAAAATTGCTAAATGAAACAATCAGTGATAGCACAGTGGTAAAAAACACTCAATAGGCGTACAGTCAGGAATACATATCCATACTTGAAGTAGAAAAAAGCCACCAAAAGCCTGAAATGTGAAAAGGCAGCAGGAATTTATGCTATTCGACCAGAAATGCTCAAGTATGGAGGTATAGAAGTCCAGTGGCTGTTCTGCATAGTTCAGAAGGCCTGGACAGAGGAACGAATTCCAGATAATTAGAGTAGAGCTGTCATAGTTCCCATATAAAAAGGGAAATAAAACTGAATGTGAGAATTACAAAGGTATTTCTCTACTGAGTGTTCCTGATAAGATATATGCAAGTAAGGATTGTGGAAGTGTAGCTTGGTGAAGAAAAAGCTGGATTCAGGCCAAATAGAGGCTGTCAGGATCAGATCTTCACTTTATGACAATTAGATGATAAAGCATGCTAATATAACAAAGATTTGTATTTAAGTTTTGTAGATCTGGAAAAGGCATATGACAAGGCACCAAGAGAGAGAAGCTATTCGAAACGCTACAGTTATATGGTGTCAATGGGGCATTATATCAAGCAATACTTGGTCTTTTTTGAGTTGCAAGTCAGCAGTTAGAATTGAAGGAAGTACAGGAAGGTGGTTTAATGTTAAATCTGGTGTCAGGCACGGATGTACATTATTGCCTCTGTTATTCATTATCTGTATGATTTACATTATGAAGGAAAGTGGTATTAAATAATTTGATATCAAAACTGGGGATGTTAATGTCAGCTCTTTGCTTTATGAGGATGATGTTATACTTCTAAATAAATCCGCTACTAGTCTGCAAGATTCCCTGACTAAATTGAATAACTGTTGTAATAGATATGGTATGAAGGTCAGCAATAAAAAGACAAAGACAATGAAAATTGATAGAATCATTGAAAATGTCAACTGCGTTGTGAACGGAGAACCTGTGGAACAAGTAAAATATATCGGCATGATTTTTAGTGAAGGGTGATAATTTAAATATGAAAATTGACAACAGAATCAGCAAAGCTGGTATGGTAGGAAGTCAACTAATAAATTTATATGGAATAAGAGAGAAATTAGCCAAAACACTAAATTAGCTGTATACAAGACACTATTCAAGCCAATTTTAACTTATGGATCTAAGAGCTAGGTCGGAAATAAAACATTTGACCAAAGACTAAAGACCGCAGATATGAGAGTCATGAGAAAGATTAGGGGCTTGAATGGCTGATGGCATCAGTGGTAATATCATATTAAAAACGAGGATATTAGGAAAGAACTTGACATTATCAGCATCCAGGAGTGTATTAGCAGAGCTAATCTCAGGTGTTATGGTCACTTAAACAGAATAGGCAAAACAAGTATTCTCTGCCAGGTTGGCAGGAAAAAGACCCCGAAGAAGAAAAAGATATAGTGGATTGATATAGTAAAAAGTGCCTTAGAAGATAGAAATATAAGATGTGATAATGTTGGAGTCTTGACAGGTAACAGACTGATTTTGAGGAAAATTGTAGATAGGAAGTTAATAATGATGTAAATTTTTCATGTAGTACTATCATATCCTGTGCACCCCTTGAGGGTACATGGCAGGAATTTGATGATGATGAAAACTTGTTTAACACTAACAAGTGGAGATAAGGAAATTGTTATTCCTCTTTATAAGGCCTTGATTCCTCCACATCTGTATTATTCTGTTGTAGTCTGGTCTTTTGGTTTCTTGGGTTGAGGAAGTGGTGCAGAGGATTGAGATGCGAGCAACCAAGATGGGCAGTGGTCTGTGGAACATTCTCAATTGAGGATAGATGGAGGATGTGTGGACATATATACCTTGAGGGTATATATCAGGAATTTGATGATGATAGATGATCTCTTGTTTTACACCTGATTTTACATCAAACCATCATCCTGTTCTTCATTCAGTTGTAATTGCTGATGTACTATTTAAGTATAGACTATGTATTATTCTTTATAATATTCCACTTACTCCATATAATTGTAGCTTTTTGAATAGCTCTTCTCTTGGCAGTTTGTTATATGCTGCTCTTTCCAGATCTATAAAACTTAAGTTATAGGTCCTTGTTATATTTCCATGGTTTCTCGACCATTTGTTGTAAAGTGAGAATCTGATCCTGACAATTGCTGTTTGGCATGAACTCAGCTTGTTCTTCTAATTTCTCTTCCACAATTTTTTTTTTCAGCCTCTTTTTAAGTATGATTGCATATATCTTACCTAGAACACTTAGTAGAGAAATTCTTCTGTAATTCTCACATTCAGCTTTATTTCCTTATTTTATAGATAGGAATTATGAGAGCTTTCCCCAATTATCTGGAATATAATCTTCTGACCAGGTCCTTTGAATTATGCAGTGCAACCACTGCAAAACTTTTATACCTTAATATTTTAGCATTTTTCATTAATATACTGTAATTTTTGTACTACTTACAAGCCTCCACCCAGTCTAAAGATTTAATGCTAGAGGTTGAACTCAGACCACAATAATTACCATATCTTGGCCTGGAAATATTCAGTGTTGGAGCACTTACCATCTACTCTGGTAATGCACTCTACTCATTAACTACCTACCAAGCAAAATATTTCTTCTTTTTATTTCCTTACATGATTTTTGCAAAGATCTCTTGTTCACACATCATCCATTATCGTATGCAATAATTCCTCTGTATCTATTCAATACGCTCCTCTTCATCAACTTATACATCTCATCATATCACCCCTCTCATTTGTCAAGCTTTGAATGAAGACAACATATCTTCAGTCTGTCCTCATACTCAATAATCCCCGAGTGCTGAGACAACCTTTCCAGTGTTTCCTTATCACTAATATAGCTAGGTGACCAGATCTATTACAGAAATCCAAATGAGGTCTAATTAGTGCCTTATACAGTAGAACTTCTACTTCCTTATCTGTACATTTTAGAATACTTTGCATTATAGCATCAGATTTCTGGGTAACCTTTAAAACTTTTGCAGTGTATCCTCATGAACATCAGTTCCCTATCTACAAAGATCTCCAGATTTCTTGTTTCCTTCACCTCCTGAAGTGAAATTCCTCCAATATGGTAAACCTCATTCCATCTTCTCTGGACAAACTAAACAACTTTACACTTAGCACCATGGAAATGACATCCCCCATTCATCAGTTTAATGCAACAACCTATTCAAATCATCTTATAACAACTTGTCAGAACTACCTGACATTGCTCTTCTTCATTTAACTCTGGTTCCTGTCAGCCGACCATCCTTGTAACCAAGCTATCAAATGACTAATAGTTTATCGTGCAGCGCTCAATCAAATGCTTTAGCAAAATCCAGATAAATCACAGTTATAAGCATCCCCTCTGTCCAGTAAACTAGTTACCCTATTATTAAATGTAACCAAGTAATTAAAGCATGACCTTCCCTTAAAAGATCTATGCTGCTCTCTTGAATGAGTTCTGTTTTCTTCAATCTAGGTTTGTTTTTTGTCTCTAACCAGCCTCTCCAACACCTTCACCACTATATATCAGGTGAAGAGCTCTACATATCAAACATCATCAGCAAATAACTGAGTATATCGTTTCACTTCATGAACTATATCAGGGGTTGACATCCTTTTCAGACTCGTGGGCCACGTTCAACTTTTATTTTTAATAATCGGGCCGCAAGCTTTTAATTAATAGAAAATAGTGAGTGAAAAAAATACTTAAGTTATCAATTTTTATTATATCAATCTTAAAACACACAGAAATATTTAAAGTACTAGATATGAAACAAGGATGAAAATGAAACTGAATGAAAAATTATTATCACATAAAAACTATGTAATATAGTTTATGCATCATAATGTGTGTCTCTCTGCTTAATGTGACTTTTATAATTGTTTTCCCCTTAGCCAAATTATCTAGATCCACTTGATAACCTAAGATGAAAATTCGAATCGAAGCATGCAAATGTTCATCAGTCAGTCGAGAAGAAAATTTGTTTTTTTAAAAAAACTCATGGCAGAAAATGCTTGTTCACATATGTATGTGCTTCCAAATGTGACTATCATCTTCTTTGCAAAAATGATTAAATCTTCAAATTTTTTTTGCAAGCATCGATAAAATTTTTGGATATTTTCTAACCAAAATGTGTTCTTTAATGTTTCATTGTGTTGTGATTCCAAAACTTTAGTTTATAGTCGGTTTAGTACTTCATCAATGTCGACATTAAAAGGGTACAAAAATAATCGCATTTCGATGCTATTTTTATGAAAATCCGCAAATCTTATTGAAAATTCCGTTTGTAAATCTTCAATAATACCAACAAAAGTTTCCTTTTGTGTTTACCATCCAACTGTAGATGCAGATTTGCAACATATATAATGATGTAGAGTTTCTTCCATCATATATTTCTTCAACAGACATAGTTTGTCTTCAAAAGGTTTATGTCAGAAAACAGTTCTGCTAGTAATTTACCTTGGCCCTGCAGGGTCAAATTAAGTTCATTATGGTAGTTGTAATGTTTACTATGAATGCAAGAGACATAATCCTTTTTTTATTTTTTATCTGATAGTTGTGGGACAGTATTTTCATGTTCTGTCATGAAAATATCTATTTCTTCACTTAAATTAAAAAAATCTTTTTAACCCAGCACCTATATTTAATCATCCAACAGTTGAGTAATAGATGACATCCTCTTGAATGTCCATAACGTCTTTTCTTGATGATAAAATTTTAATGGCCACATGCCATGTAAGTATGGTCAACCTTCTATGGGCTGCCAAAAATGCACGTTTGGGCCGCTGGTTGTCGAACCCCTGAACTATATCATTGATATATAAGTTAAACAACAGTGTTCCTGAAACAGAACTCTGTGGTACTCCACTTGTTACCTTCCTTTTTAGGGACACTAACCTCCATACACAATTCATATATATCAGATGATGAACTCTATACCTGATATATTGCACTGGCCTATAGTTTGACACTACTGATTTGGATTCTCCCTTCCAGTGGCACTATTTTGCCTTCTTTCCATGCTTCTGGGATTGTTCCTATTGCCAGACTTCTGTTGAACAAGCAAGTCAAGGGTACCAGCTCTTTTGCCCATTCTCATAGTATATGTGGTGATATCCCATCCAGTCCCACAGTGTTATTAACTTCAAAGTTACTTAATATTCTAAATACTTTCTACTTGAGCTGTCAGTCTTCTGTTCTCCTTCCGCTTGCTATTCAACACCACTCTTAATCCCCCCCCCCCTCTCCTCACAAGAGATACACGAATTTCTTGGACTGTCAGTGTCTGCCCTCCTTTTCATTCAACACTACTCTTAATCTCAAATATTCTTGCATGGATCATTCCTGGAACAGTCAGCAGGTCAATTCCTCTGTAATTCTCAAATTCAGTTTATTTTCCTTTTTATTGATAAGTACTCTGAGATCTCTCTCTGTATCATCTGGAATTTTACTCTCTGTCTATACCTTCTGAATTATGCAGTATAGCCACCAAAACTTTTATACCTCCATATTTGTGTGTCAGATATCATCTACTCCAGCTGACTTTCCTAATTTCAGGTTTCAAATGGCTTAGAGAAGCCATCTTAGAAATACTTCAGGTAAAAATCTGAAATTTTTTTTTCTTGAATAATATTTGTATAATTAAGTTTATAGTTCACTTGTAAAAGCCATTCAACTTTCATTCTTTTAAAATTTTTCTGACATATTTTTCTTCTCATTATGATATTTATTTTTCTCCTGTTTAAAATAACACGATGATCACCTCCTGTTTCATATCTTGTGTATACACTTCTGTGTCCTGAATCAGTGTGAATATATTGCTATTAATAGTAATGTACTCAATGAGACTTTTTTTTTTTCGTGTATCTTCTCTCAATGTGAATTTGTGCACATCCTCATGTTGAAACATGATGTTAGTGTAGGGTATCTATCCATCCTGTTTTGAATGGGACCATCCCCTTTTTAAATAGACTCTTGAGTTCCCTAGATATGCTTTTGAGTTGCTAGTATGCCTCACTTTTTAGTCTCCTGTTTCAAATATAAAACATTTCATGTAACATTCATAAAGCAAACAACTGTTACAAATAGAGATCCAAAAATCCACTCACCTGCTCACCACAGGCAAGTAAACACACACAAGTGACGAGTGAATTTTTAGTCTCATTCAAAATGCATTCAGAATATTTTGTTTTACATAATTTACTTATTTTTTTCTTAAAACATTTCATTAACTGTCGAGTTATTTTATCTTGGCTGGTTGTCAACCAATTCATTACAGAAGTTTATTTCAAATGAATTGGAAATAAAACTTCTCGATCTGAAATCTTTAATTCAGACACTAGTGTTCTCTTTTAAAGAATCACTGAAAAATTGCAATTTAATTGCTGGTTATCTCTACATAAGCCAATAATCTTCACTTCTTCCCTCCTTTTTCTCCTTTAAGGTTCAGAACTTTTTTTTTCTTTCTGATGAATGACTGTTCATTTTTTCATAGTAATTAAAAACTCAACTTGCTGTTCTGTCAGCATTGTCATAACAATTGATAACTTTTAAATGTTTTTCTTTCTATGTGAAAGACTTCATAAACATCTGCTTTTGAGTTCCAGACTTCTCATTTTTCTCACATCAATATTATAGTGTTTTTTGCACTCCATGCATGCCTCCCCACTATTCAACATAGTTTGTCATGAAGAGATAAAAATTAACCACCATTACTTGTGATAGTTATGATACTTTCCTTAAAAACAGTAAATCTTAAACTATGTGAGAAAATATGTTATATTTTTATATCATACATACATTTAAATTAAATTGCAGTTATCATTTCCAACAAATATTAATCAATGCATTTTTGAAAATTATGGAGACAACTACCATGTTTGAATAAAAACTTTAGTTTAATATAACTAAAATCTACAATTCGACGTTTCGACCTTTATGTCAAGGTCATCTTCTGGAGCGTACAAATATACACAAGATACAAGCTATACTACAATCAAACTGGTTCGTTAAAGACACTGACCAACCGCTACCACAATTGTTGGCCTGACCTCTGGTGAAGAAAAAATAAAAAATAAAAAAAAAATTACAAATTAAAAATAAAAAATAAAAAATTATACATCAACGCTAGAGTCCTATTATTTGTGTTGTCTACTATATACATATATTAACATCATTCCAGCCAGTTGGAGTGGAATGGTTTCTAATACTAGCAGATTGGCTAGAGTCCTGACTTATGTTGAATCTTTCATATTAGGTTGGCTGAATGTGTGCCATCCAGATCCTTGGAATTTTCATGCCATCTTTGTTATTGATATTTGGGTGGTTTATCAGGATTTCGCAGGATTCCTTAAATTTTCTTTCGTACCAAGTTTTTGTGCGGTGTAAGGAGCAGGTGCTTTTCCAGTTGATTTGGTGTAAGGTGTTAAGTGCGTGGTCTGAGAGGCCTGCTTCACCATAATGGTTATATTTGATGTGTCTAATGTGTTCTTTCTTGCGTATAGGGATTGTTCGTCCTGTTTCACCAATGTACGGTAAGTTACAGGTGCAGCGGATGCAATAGACTCCAGGATGTGCTAATGGGAGGAGAGGATCCTTAGAGGAGCTGAATATGGTTTTAAGTTTAGTGGGTGGTTTAAAGGTGGCATTGAGGTTATAATGTTGTAGAATTCTGTTGATTTTTTCTGATAGCCCTTTAATGTATGGGATGGCTATGGTTTTACTGTAATCTAGATTCGTTTTTGTTGTGGTTTTATAGAGTATTTTATTGACAGTATTTTTGTTATAGCCATTATTTATGAATGTGTCACTAATGATTTTTAGTTCTTGTTTTAGGGCTTGCTGGTTAGAGCAAATAGTTGTGGCTCTATTTTTAAGGGTGTTAATGACTCCGTATTTTTGTGCTGGGTGGTGGTATGAATTCGCACGTATGTATTGGCTCGTGTGTGTCGGTTTTCGGTAGACCGTGAAGGATAGACTGCCTGAAGGAAGACATGTAACTAGTGTGTCTAGGAACGGGAGCGAATTTTGGTTTTCGATTTCGATGGTAAATTGTATGCATTCGTGTTGTTTGTTTAGGTGGCTGAGGAATGTGTTTAGCGTTTGTCGCCCGTGCGGCCAGATCGCGAACACGTCGTCGACGTATCTGAGCCAGACTGTCGGTCGTAGCGTGGCGGAATCAAGAGCCCTTTGCTCAAAGGTTTCCATGTAGAAGTTAGCGATTGGGGGGGATAATGGTGAGCCCATGGCTGTACCTTCCTTTTGTAGGTAGAATTTGTTTTGCCACACGAAGTAACCGGACTTTAGTACATGGGCAAAGAGGGCCGTAATGTCGGGCAGAAATTTGTTCTGTAGTAGGAGAATTGTGTCATTGATGGGGACATTAGTGAAAAGGGCAGAAACGTCAAAACTGACTAATTCAGCCAAGCATACCCTGGAAAAGAATAAGGAAAAACTCAAGAAAAAATTCCACAGTTTGAAACAACGGCAAAATATGGCGGCCAATCACAGGAATCCATCCAATCAGAGGACTTCCTCCCCGAGAAACAACAATGAACAACAAACAAAGAAGACAAGGAGCGACCAACCACCGACAAGCAAGAACCATGTGATTAACCTATCAAGCCACACCCTGAACAACGGCGAACTTACGCTACTGAATAAAGGACTGAACTACGCAATAGCACCGAAAAAGGTAAACAAATTGGATTTTATCTACCACATTGAAAGAGGCATCAGATCCCTACCTAACAATATAGCAGACAAAATACGACTAGAAACCAGTGATGTCCTAAATACCAAGAAAACCATACAGAACAACCTGACTAAAACAGAATTAGCAGCAATTAAATCATTAAAAGCCAAACAAAACATAATAATAACGAAAGCGGATAAAGGCAGTGCCACTGTTGTCCTTGACAGGTCAACATACATACTACAAATGAACCAACTAGTAGCCGATAACAACACATATAAAATGGTAAATTATAAACCAACAAAAAGAATAAAGGATAAAACAGAAAAACTACTAAAGTCCGTCACTTCTTGGCCACCAGACACGGTTAAAAAACTCAAACCCCACTACGCCCGACCCCCCCCAGAATATATGGGCTTCCGAAAATACACAAAATGTGCCCCTTTGACCAATCGTGGAAGGAATAGACAGTCCCAATTACCACCTAGCCAAGAAATTAGCGGCAACACTCAAGGAGTTGGTAGGTCATTCCCCCTCCTACATAAAAAACACACAACACTTTATAAACAAAATCAAAAACATAACACTTGACAAAGACGACTTATTAGTCAGTTTTGACGTTTCTGCCCTTTTCACTAATGTCCCCATCAATGACACAATTCTCCTACTACAGAACAAATTTCTGCCCGACATTACGGCCCTCTTTGCCCATGTACTAAAGTCCGGTTACTTCGTGTGGCAAAACAAATTCTACCTACAAAAGGAAGGTACAGCCATGGGCTCACCATTATCCCCCCCCCCAATCGCTAACTTCTACATGGAAACCTTTGAGCAAAGGGCTCTTGATTCCGCCACGCTACGACCGACAGTCTGGCTCAGATACGTCGACGACGTGTTCGCGATCTGGCCGCACGGGCGACAAACGCTAAACACATTCCTCAGCCACCTAAACAAACAACACGAATGCATACAATTTACCATCGAAATCGAAAACCAAAATTTGCTCCCGTTCCTAGACACACTAGTTACACGTCTTCCTTCAGGCAGTCTATCCTTCACGGTCTGCCGAAAACCGACACACACGAGCCAATACATACGTGCGAATTCATACCACCACCCAGCACAAAAATACGGAGTCATTAACACCCTTAAAAATAGAGCCACAACTATTTGCTGTAACCAGCAAGCCCTAAAACAAGAACTAAAAATCATTAGTGACACATTCATAAATAATGGCTATAACAAAAATACTGTCAATAAAATACTCTATAAAACCACAACAAAAACGAATCTAGATTACAGTAAAACCATAGCCATCCCATACATTAAAGGGCTATCAGAAAAAATCAACAGAATTCTACAACATTATAACCTCAATGCCACCTTTAAACCACCCACTAAACTTAAAACCATATTCAGCTCCTCTAAGGATCCTCTCCTCCCATTAGCACATCCTGGAGTCTATTGCATCCGCTGCACCTGTAACTTACCGTACATTGGTGAAACAGGACGAACAATCCCTATACGCAAGAAAGAACACATTAGACACATCAAATATAACCATTATGGTGAAGCAGGCCTCTCAGACCACGCACTTAACACCTTACACCAAATCAACTGGAAAAGCACCTGCTCCTTACACCGCACAAAAACTTGGTACGAAAGAAAATTTAAGGAATCCTGCGAAATCCTGATAAACCACCCAAATATCAATAACAAAGATGGCATGAAAATTCCAAGGATCTGGATGGCACACATTCAGCCAACCTAATATGAAAGATTCAACATAAGTCAGGACTCTAGCCAATCTGCTAGTATTAGAAACCATTCCACTCCAACTGGCTGGAATGATGTTAATATATGTATATAGTAGACAACACAAATAATAGGACTCTAGCGTTGATGTATAATTTTTTATTTTTTATTTTTAATTTGTAATTTTTTTTTTATTTTTTATTTTTTCTTCACCAGAGGTCAGGCCAACAATTGTGGTAGCGGTTGGTCAGTGTCTTTAACGAACCAGTTTGATTGTAGTATAGCTTGTATCTTGTGTATATTTGTACGCTCCAGAAGATGACCTTGACATAAAGGTCGAAACGTCGAATTGTAGATTTTAGTTATATTAAACTAAAGTTTTTATTCAAACACGGTAGTTGTCTCCATAATTTTCAAAAATGCATTCGGATCACCGTGCAAGCCTAAAAGAAAGGAAATATTAATCAAATCAAGCATTCATTTAGTTCAATATTAAAGCACCTCCATAGGGCAATTGGAAGAATGACGGTACATTGCATTCTTCCATTGAAAAAAGCCTAAGTTCGATTCTCTTCGTAATGAGAGGAATCTTTATATGGGCATTTTTGTTTGAAGATGAGTTAGCTGATCTCATATGGGGGTATCAGGATTTTTTTCTCTTGGGAATTCTGGTTTTCCATCCCACACACAGGCAAACCAGCTATGAGAACACATGCAATTTACAGACAACGAATACTGTTGTTGGTAATGATGGGCAATAGATGGCATTGAATGTAGTTGTGTGTAGTGGGAAAATTAAGTAGTAGGGGAGATGGTGAGATGTGTAGCAGAGTAGAGAGCACCTCCCACAATGAGTTCTTGGACTCCTTGGAGGTGTCATGTAATAATAATCAATACACAACATTTAATAAACATTCTGTTCTTTAAAAAAATTAATTTTACTTTTCTTACATTATAATTTCATCAACAAAATAAACCAATAATTATAAACACAAATCAAAATTGGCACAATGTAATTAAATACTACAGTACATCTATATATCTTATTCTTTGAACACCTTTATCCTTTAAATAGATGTGCAGTTGTAATATAATATTTTCCTAAGCTGATTTTCACAGCTCACAAAATGAATTAGCTTAGTGTAATTATACACACATACTTACATACATCTTCAAGGCCCATCTTTCCTAATTGGGTTGTGGGGACAACAGCTGCAAGAGGAACTTCCAATGGTTACGATCCTCTGCCACCAAGCTCAGGTGTTCTGGTGGGATTCCCAAACATGTCCACCCAAGGTTTTGGATATAATCTATCCAGTGAGTCCTTGGTCTTCCACCTGGCTTGGCAAAGAGGGCCTGCTGAGGGAGCCTCTCTTGTGGCATTCTGACCAAGTGCCTGTACCAACGTAACTGTGATCTCTCAACACGGAGAAGCGGTGGTTGAGTATTGAGGGTTTCCCGAATTGCAGAGCTTCTGACTCTGTCGAGTCTTGTCAGCCCCGCAACCCCTCGAGGGAACCTCATTTCAGCCACTTGGATTTGTGTCCGCATTCTTTTGGTCATTACCCAACTCTCATGACCATAGATGAGGATGGGGACATAGACTATATTGAAGACAGCCAGCTTTGCATTCTGGCTTAACTCTCACTTCAATACTACCAAACAGCCAAACTCCCGCAATATTGAACTTGCTAAGCCAATTCGAGTAGCTAGCTCTACATCCCATTTTCCGTCATTCGTGAATATGGACCCAAGGTATTGACACTTCTCTTAGTGTAATTAAATGTGTGAAAATTTTACATAATGCAGATTCTTTGTATTACTGTTATTTAAAAAAATACAATCATTCTGCAAAGACTGGATCATGTAACTGAATGCATCATGAAAAGTGTGTGGCTCCACATCTAATGCTACCTACTTTCTTGTTTTTGTGAATTTTATTATTTATCTTCCCTGTTACATTATTTTACATAATGCAGATGGATAATTTATATAAACTCGCCTTTCTTTATGAACAGTGAACAAATTACACAAACTGAGTTGCAATGTTGTGGCATACACTTTAAACCCACCTTAAAGGAAAGCCTATTTCTGTATAATTACATGTAATGTACAGTGGGAATTAAAGAATGTATTAGAAAACAAAGATTTGTTTTGGCATCATAACATTTAGTTGTTTTGGCATCATAACATTTAGTTGTTTTTAACATATAACAATATTTATATAAAGTACACCAATACCTTGAGTTAGTAAATTTTTTTTCTGGCTAGCAGATTTAGGTTGTATTTCTGGAGGCCTGGTTACAGGAGTAAGTAATATTATCTCTTCTGGTAACTTGTAAGTCATGTTACCAGACTTGAACAAGCAAGTCAAGGGCACCAGCTCTTGAATGCTTGGCTTGTTTCTTTTCTTTAAGTGTAAGAGCCATGTCAAGATGTGGAAGGTAATAGACTGTTTTTTAAGGGACTTAAATTACATTTTTGTTTAATTAATAAATGTCCAAATATATATATATATATATATTTTTTTTTAATCTGCTTTTGCTTATATTAGGCAATGAAGCTCTTTTCATCTAAATTCAGAGAACTGAAAGATAATATGCATCAGCATTTGGATTAAGATCTCGTTGAGATTGAAATCTTTAATGGCAAAATTAATATGAAACATAAGAAAGAATATTTACCTGCCACTGTTGAAGAGTTATTACGTAATTTTAATGATGACGATTTTCTGATGCATTCACACTTTAAGATTTGTATTTTTTACTACAGTAATAGAATGCATGTAAGAATAAGATTATCCTTTAAAATAATTGAATTCTATGTCCTGGACAGCACTAAATAAAACTGTAGATGGAAAAAAAAGTCCTCACTAACTTGGCAGTTATAAATTCAGTGTCCATGCTAGCACAAATCACAGAACAAGGTAATTTATTTAACAAATTCTAATGCTTGAATAGTTACACTGAAGAAAAAATTGCATTTTGGAAAGCTCATCTGACTAACCGGGTCCATTGTTTCCATAGAGAGGTTTCTCTTTAGTGAATTTATTATTAAGCAAGGAGAAAAATCAATTGCATATTGAAACAGTAAAATCAATGATAATTATGACATCCTATGTCAAAGAAATAACAATTTTCACAAATTTGTTCATAAAGAAAAAAAAATTTTAAAAGACATGGTCTCTTCAAAAGCATATAAGAACATGGCAGCTAAATCAACTACTACAGCAGAATTCCAAGAAACAGAATCTGTTGGGACTTCAGTTGTGTCAAACAGGTAAATTTTGAGTTACTTGTTATGTATATATTTTTACTTGAAGTTTTATTTCAAGTAAAAGTACATACCACCTCATCTTTGGGCCCTTAAATTGTCCCTAATTTTTCATGCCATAGCTAGAGCACCTGTGCATAAGTACGGCCCTGCCCATAGGCATTAATTTCAAGTGAACTCTCTGGAAATACTATTCATTAATTTGTGTAACTCTCAGCAAAATGAAAACATGTTGATCACTGGGAGTTTTTCTGTCTTTTATTATGCAGAGAGCAGACTTGGTTTGTAATATCTTTACGGTAAGTTTATGGATTAACTGTAAAGGAGTTGCAACCTTTAGGCCACTTAAACTTTTTAAGTTAGAATTTCTTCTATTAGAAATCCTCCAATATTTTAAACCCCCCCCCCCTTTACATCTTGTTTATTTTATTTATTCAAAAGATATATACACAGATTTCATTTTGTAAGTATGAGTGAAAAAATAGCTAAATTGAGCCTACTTCAAAAGTATGACATCAGATCAGTCCTAGATCTAATTTATTTATTACTGGAAATAATTGGAAACTTTTTATTTTTCAAATATTTTTCATTACTGGAAGAAGATATTTTATTCAGATCCTTTGCTTTTACTAGATACAAAAATTATTTATGCACTAGTTTCATTGTTTGCCTTTAAAATAATAAAATTTCCATAAAGAAGAGGATAACAGAAAAGAACATGATTTTATGCTCAACAAAATTTCTATTCAACATTATTATTATTATTATGTGACACATCCAGGGAGTCCAAAGGCTCATCGAGGGGAGGGCACCTACTCTACAACTCTCCATCTCCATCAACTACAACGAACTGCAGCTACCATTATCATCTACACCAATGCCATCTACCGCCCAACACCACTAGTATTTTCACAGACAATCACAATCATCCATGCCCATGATGGGATTCGAACCTGTCGCCTTTTGACTAGAGAATGGGTACGCTAACCATTTGGCTAACAGACCGCCTCAGCAGGACTTGTTTCATCTCTGCCACCGACCCGAGCGAGCATGCTCTTGAATGTTACTTGCATCATTAGCACTGCCTTTGTCCACTATACCAGCAGATTGACAATTTGAGTTGTCTGATTATTTGAGTTCATAAAATACACCAAGTGTCAATATAGTCGACATTCTTATATTATTGATTGTCTTAAATTAGACATCCATTTTAATGCTATATCTGCAGTATAAGTTTGGTATGTTTCTTTCCCGTAAGGAGAAAAAAAAAGTGTCTGTTAATACAATAAAAACATACATCAGTATTTCATTATTACTGCAGAATTAAAACCACTTCTTGTTAGTTTGCATTGTTGTATCTGTTTAATATACATAAAATTTAGTAATTTATCTTGGTACTGGTTATTATTATTAATAATAGTTGATATATTATAAGTTTAAAATATATAACTTAGGTTATAGATGATTTATTATACAGGATGTCCACATTGGACTGCCCTAGTTTCAATGTGTTATTACTACTTAAGATTATGGACCATGGTGTCGAAATTGTACAAATGAGAAGGTACATTCACCAGGTTTTTGTAATAAAAAATTCTGAATAAAACTTGTAGAGTCTCTGGAATGTTTGAACAAACCAAACCTTACATATTTCTGCATATTTCAATTTTTTACCGTTCTTTGAAACTAGGGTGGTCCAATGTGGACACCCTGCATAATATTTCTGCTGCATATTGTAATATATATTAATAACAGAATTATGTAGACCCCTACTTGATATATTATTCACTGCATTACTTATAATTGCCAGTTTTATTATTTACATTACATTAGGTTAAAAGGATCTCTTCTTTCAGTAAGTCAGTTTTCAAACTTCCAATGCATAATGCTTCTCTGTCTTGATGGGGAAGGGATGTCTCACAGGAAGGGATGCTTTTTTTGTGATCACCAGTTGCTTTCATTACATGCAGAAAACACACATATGCATACATTTGGGATGACATTATACAATAACTTAAAGAGAAAGTATGAAAGTAACCTGTATTTATAGGAATGGGGAACACAAGCATATACTGTCTTTCCCACAGTTATGAAATTATTATTATTATTATCAGAGCCTGCTAGGCAGGCAGAGATTCATCAAGGGGATGTCACAATACTCACATCAGTTGCCATACCTTTTTTTGTAGAATTCATTAACACTATCTGCACTGCACTCACCACCTCCAAAGACAAGCCATTCAAATCAAAACCCTGTTCTATGGGAAAAAAATCTAGCCCCTCACCCCTTTTGTGATAACAAATACAGTTTACATGTATTTATTCTCAACTTTCATGAATGCCCTCTCATCCTCTTCCCATTCTCCTTAAAATAAAAATTCCATTTACTAGTATGTCCCTTTCAGAAGTTTGTAGGCTGCTGTCATATCACTCCTCCTTCTGTTTATGAGTATCTGCAGTTCACAGACTCTCAATCTGTCCTCACAAGGTACACCTCATAATTTCAGTATCATTTTTATAATTCTTCTTTGTATCTTCTCCACAGTTTCCTCTTCATCCCCCCCCCCTCAGAAACTAGAAGATGAGATCTGTGCACAGTAATCCAAGTTTAGTCTCTATTGTATCACCTCTCTTTTTTATGTTTACCAGTGTAGTCCACATATTCTCAATCATAGTGTACATTCTATCATTTTAATACCACTCTTGCAGCTCTTCTTTGCACCTTCTCCACAGCTTCTTCTTTGTCTTCATTTCCTCCTTCGACTTGGAAACCAGAAGATAAGATCTGTGCACCATAATCTAGGTGATATCTTATCAAGTTCTTGTAAAGAGGTCAAATGACTTCCTTATCCATACATGTCAATGCTTGTTTCAGCATTACACTTATCCTCTGAACTGTATTTGTAGTCTTTGCTACTAAAATCCCAACATTCCTAGCATAATCAGCTGCTTCTAGCATAATCCCAATATAACATGCCATTGGAATTCTCTTCACACAGAAGTCATGATGTGACAGCCATTTTCACAAGCTCATAATTCAAACTTGTTCAAATTACTCTGCAAGTGCTTCCTGTCATTTGCATTCCTGATTATCTGCCTATATTTGCATCATCAGCAAACAACTGTATGTGTACTGTCAAATGCTTTCAAAATGTAAACATTGAATAACAATGAACCGAGGACTAATCTCTGAGGTACACTACTAGTTTCCTTAAATTTTGCAGGCTTACACCTTTCTCTCTATCACACAATTTTTTGATATCTGTTGGTCAGCCATTCTCTTATCCAAATTAATAATTTATAATCCAGTCCCCATGACCTCCAACTTATTCAATAGCCATCTGTGCAGTATCCTGTCAAAATCCTAAGCAAAGGCCAGTGTCATCATAGTGTTTTGGTTCCCCTTTCTCTTACTCAACCATAACATTATTATAAAATTGGATGCCTTGGATGACCTAAAAACTTCAGGTCATCCTGTCTCTTCTGTTACTGAAGTGTGCCTGTGTGCACGTGTTTGATACCAGTGTATTAATTCCTGAAGATGCCAATTTAACTTTGGAGAAATATAGGAAGTAATACTTTAAAAAAAATTATTATTTTTTTTTGGTTATTATCTACTCTATGTTGTCAATTTTCTGAAACAATCTAATTTGTGAAATCAAGTGTTTTATGCAGCTGAATGGCTTCTCAGAATGAACTACACAACATGTTTTTGATTCCTATAAGCCTACCCCTCAAACAACAATGAAACAAGATGGAGTGTTCCAACTCTATACATTTCTGGCATCTCTGAACTTATCTCAAGAATTCTTAAAAAATACAACCTAGTGGCTGCATTTATTCCTTTTAATAAACTCTCCTCTTGGTTCCCATCTTTTAAAGATAAATTATCTCCTCCTCCTTTTCTTAGTGTCTACAGTTCCTTGTGGCTGTCACCTTTCCTACTTTGGAAAAAATGGACATTCTGCAGAGAAGAGATTACAAGAAAAGCAATCTTACATTTTAAATAAATTTGAGAAATCTGGCCTAACGCAACATGGAATTGATAATGAGCACAATATCCCTTGTTCTCAAATATGCTTACTCCATTGGTGCCACCACAAGTTTGAATGTTTGTTTAAACGGCACACCAAGCCTTGCTGCCTCCAAATCTGAATTGGAATGACTTCCCCTCCTTACTGAAGATATGAGAATGTCTCATTCTAATTATTTTTTTAATTTAATTTAATTTTTTTAAAATAATCAAATGCTTCTTCTATTAGCTGCTTGCATTGTTCTATTTATACTATCACGTGTAAAAGTTCCATTTGGTCTCCAGAGCAGAGTTTCTGGAGTATTTAACTCTTAGCCATGATATCAATGTATGATAGGTCTGCAATTTTTCACTGGTGTAATATATATATATATTCCACCCATGATATATATAATGGATAGAACTTCTAAATCAAATAGATACTTATTATTTACTACCGAACTTATTGTATGCATATTATATATATGTTGGAGAGGTTTTACAGCAAATGGTGGGAGATCAGGAGAGAACCAGAGGACATCCCTGGAAGCTGTATAAGAGGTTGTGAGCAGGGGAGTGAGAAGCAGGTTTTTTGCATGCAGAGTTGTGAATAATTTGAATGCCTTACCTGAGAGTGTGGTGTCTGCAGAAAATTTCAGTGTGTTTAAGGCACGTTGCGATGAGCTTTGTGTATGACAAAAGGACCTCCTAGATGAGTCTTTGACTCCATGGGGTCATGGGATAATGATAATAATAATAAGCTCTATAGTAGATTTTGAAACCTTTGTTTCTTTGTATATTTACTATAACATGTAGAAGGATCCATAATGTCCTCCATTTTAATATCTTATATATATATATATATATACACGAAACTGAAGCCTTTAATCTCTACATTTCTATAATAGTAACATTTCTAGCACTCATTTATTGATGAGTGCTAGAAAGAAAGAAAAAAAAAATAAATAAATATTGCTTATGTTTTTATTAACTAATTATCCACTTGTCATGAATGTATGAGTTAAATTTTTTTCTATTACGTTATGAATATATGATTACTTAAAGTACTTCTGAATCTTTTTCAAATTTATGAATGCTTCTATAAGGATCTGTTAAAATTAAATCACAGTCATAATGAAGGCATTTGTTTAATTATGCATGATTTTTTTTATTAGCTGGTGTATCTGAAGACAGTGACTATACCAGTGATGTCAGCTATCCAACAGGACAACACCCAAGTGCCTCAGCCCATCATCCAAATAGTTCAGCATCTCAGTTTGGTGGTGCTGCAGAACTAACCAGAAGGGCTTCAGAATATGCACCAATAGAGCTAGACCGTGAGAGTGCATATGAGCCAGAAGTTTCTTTTGATAATGATGTAGTGAATGATAGGATAAAAAGAGACTACAATCATACAGATGTAGTTAGAAGGTATAGCAATGAAGAATCAGATCCTCTGTATTACAACAGCAGACCCAATGATCGAATTCACCCACAGACTTTGGAAAGGTAACTTTCAGTTTAATGATTTAAGACTCAAGAGTATAGAGTTCTACCAGTTGTAATTTTAGCTCATTTATAAGCCATTCTCCATTGATTAAATATCCTTGGCATATTAAAATACCATAAATGGTTTTGATTTTAGGAAGAGATACATGATGTTATTTTCAGGATATTATTTATGAAGGCCTCTTCTTTCTATGAAAAATTTGTCATTTATAAATTCTCATTTGGGTGTATGTATGTATGTATGCATGCATGCTGAAGAGGTCATATGTTAGTTTCTTCTATCCTTGTACAGAAGGTAGCTAGTAAATACAAAAAATTGCATTTGTCACTGTCTGTCGTTGACATTAAAGAGATTGCAGACGTAATGAAAATTCTGAAATAAAAATTGGTAAAAATAAGATCCCAAAAGTATTAGCTAGAAATCGATGTTGCTATCACTAATTAGAGATGAAATACTAATAGAGTTCTGGGAGTTTGGAGAAGAAACAGTGAAGTATTCTTTAGTGCTGCTATTCAACTATACTTCTAGAACTATCAATATTTTATATCTTCCTTCGACTTTATTTGCTTTTATTTGTCTGATTGCTGTATTTGTATCATTACATTCTGGAGAAATTCCTAATGACTGGAAATTGAGAAGAATAATTCCCATACATAAATATTCAGGAATGCATAAACTATAGCCCAATAACCTTAATTAAGTCACACATCTAAATTATTTATAAGAATTATACAAGCAGTAGTAAAGTAACTTTTGAGCACTATTTAGAGGAAGAGCAAATGAGATTTGAAAGGCAGATCCACAATAGATGCAGCCTGTACTGTACTGTACTGTACTGTAATTATCTGTGATGTTGGGGGAAGTGACCGAAATCTAAATATTGTTGCTTTAATAAACAGTTGTTGCTCAATAAGCAGAAATAATTTTTTTTGAAATATTAAAACAAAAAAAGAGGAACAAATACTCGGTATCATGCTTGAATAGTTTAAAAATACCACACCAACAATAAAATTAGGAACATTTGAAACTTTTGAAATATCATCAGAGAGAGAGAGAGGTCTCATGCAGGGATGCCTTCCCTTACCATATAAAATATCCTTAATCTGGAAAGACCCAAGTTCAAATCCCATCTAGGACACAAAGAACTATTATTAGGGCTTTTCAATTGAAGGTGACTTAGCCAGTCTCATACAGAGGTGTTAGGGTTTCCCTTCCCAGAAACTCAGGTTTTTCACCCACAAAACAGGCAAACCAGCCAAAAGACATGTAGATATTTCAAAAATTTCAGACATTGCAGTTTGGATTAACTACCGCATCATATCAGGTTTTAAAGAAACCAAATTATTTGGCCATGATAGGCCATTGAATCTAACACGAAAAATGGAAGATGAGGCAGGAAGGGAAACTTAACGAATATGATTGAAGACCTACATATATACAGCAAGGAATATGCAATGCAGATAAATTTTAATAACCAAAACAGTGGCAATAGGTGGAAACAGATTAGAAGTGGAAGGAAATAAACTGGAACAGGTTAAAAAATGTAATTACTAATTAATGTTAATTTATAATTACATTTCACAGGCAGGTTAAATTATGAAGAAACTATTAAACACAGAATAAATCTGGGGGTGTGTCTTATTACCAAACTTACAAATATTTCTTTAAGTACAGATTTCTGTACTTAAAGAAATATCCATAAAACTTAAAATCAAAGTATATAGCTTAATGGTATTTCTCACAGTTATTTATGGTACAGAGACTTGGATTATCAAACAGAATGAAGAACATTCTGTTTGATAATCAACATTCTTTGAAAACAAGTTTGAGGAAAATAAATAAACCAGCTTGGACTGAAATGAAAACCAATCAGGATATCAGAGAAGAATTATAACAGCCTTATTCCAGTAATAGCAAGAATCATAGAAAAATTGTTATTGAAGTATGGACATTTGTAAAGAATACCTACTGAAAGATATTCTCAAAAATGGAAGAAGCAGAAGGGAAGACTGTCTAGATGATCAAGAAGGAAATGGTTAGAAAACATTAAGACAATAATTAGTTCGAACTCCTATAGAAATTTAAATAACTTGTGTGTAGATCATTAGATTGATCTACACACAACTGGAAAGCCGCTGTTTATTGTAGTTTCAGCCTCATCCTGCCTTAGGCAGATAATGATGATGATTGAAGACAGTGAAGAAATTGTGAAAGGCTTATCAGGTGTAACTAGTGAAATAAATATTTCATTACCATTTTGTCGAATATTTCATATTTGTTTCTGAGACATAGAGTGACCAAATGGAAGGATATGACGTTTAAACTGATTAGCTCTAATAATAATGCCCTCTCCACTGAACTTGAACACATTCACAATACCTTCTTAGCCAATGGCTACAATCCCCATCAAATCCAAAGAATATTAAAATCCCAAAACTGCACCCTCCCCCTTACCCTCCGGAACAGAGGCTACACCAAATCTATTACCATCCCATATAGCTGCTGTAGTGCATTTGAAAGAATAGCAGAGCATTGCGCCCATCGATTGGAAAAGACCTGGGTTCAATTCTCGTCGTGATGAGGGAAATCCTTTTATGGGCTTTTTTAGTTGAAGGTGAATTAGCCTATCTCATATGGTGGTAGCAGGGTTTCCCTCCCAGAAACTCTGGTTTTTCTTCCTGCGTACAGTCAAAATCGGCCTTCAGAACATGTGCAATTTACAGACAAAAAATACTGTTTTTGGTGAGGATGGGTGATAGATGGCGTTGATTGTATTAGTGTCGTAGTTGGAGAATTAAGTAGTATTGGAGAGGATGAGATGTATTTAGTGAGGTAGAGCAGTGTGCCCTCCCACGATGAGTCCTTGGATTCCCTGGAGGTGTCACGTAATAATAATAATAATAATCTCGGATTCATCTGAAAAACTGACAAAAATTATAAAAAGATACAACTTTATAACCACTTACAGAACATATAAAAAATTAGCATCCCTTATTTTTCTTCCCCCAAAGACAAGCCATAATCTCTAGACTTTCCAGGTGTCTGCCAGGTTTCATGTAGTTACAAGCCATCCTATTAAGGCCAAACAGGCAGGACAGCCAACATTAGAATTCTCTAACACAAACACCAAGATTACATCTGGGTGTTTGTGTTATTATTATTACGTGACACTGCAATCACTCAGGGCTTGCTTACTTGACTAGGACACCTGTTACAAGATACTATGGAAAAAAGGTCATTTTACTCTGCAAAAGCATAAATGCGAATGTTATTAGAATCAGCATTAGCCTTAGGGAATTACCCTAACCTCGATATATATAGTTGTATAAAACTGCCTCAAATCTGGGAAGCACTGATCCTGAGAACTTCAGCCCAACCACGAAGAAGACCCAACCCAGCTCACTAAGAGGCACTGTTTTAGGACTTGAGACTTACTGTTGTTGTTGTTGTTTCATTTTGCTGTAGTGCCTGCATGCACATATCAATTTGTTCTTTGTTCGCTGAAAAAGGCAATTTGACTTTGCTGAAATACTAAAAGTTTTTCTAATTAATATGTAGTATACATTGTTAATTTCCTTAAATAATACCATTATGGATGATCGACACATAAGCTTTTCCACTAGAATCAGGGCTTGGAAAGTAGATGAGAATTTTTTAGTAAATTTTGGTAGTATGGTGAATGAAGGTGTACATACTGGTGAGGATAATTTCTGCAACTCGCTCAGAGTAGTTTTTTTTTTTTTTTCTGTCAGGAGAGTGGAAATTCTTGAGGTCATTCCGTTGTGCCTTTGTAGTGCACAAAGGGACTCAAGGGAGGTTAGAAGGAGAATGTTTTGTGTGAGAGGAAGCTTTGCACAAGATTGTGATCAGTTAGCAAGAAGAGAGATTACCCCTCAGTGTTTCTAGAAAGAGAATAGGATAAAAAATAATCAACAGTATTGAGAGTTATCGGGAATTTAGTTTGGTAGGTATAGAATTTTTATTAGCTCATTGTGCATAGTAAAACTTCTGAATTGCATCCAGTTTGATTAGTGGGAATGAAAAAGGAAAGCCATTTGGAATTGTGGACATTGTCATATAGGAGTATGACTTCAATTTTTTGTATAGCTGGATTGCAGAAGGTTGAGCTTAATGTGTTGGAAGGCAAATAAGTCAGAATTTTATAAAATGGGACAAGAAAGCTTGAGCCAGAGGTGGTCAAAAGCAGGGATTCTGTGGCAGGTAGTGTTGGATCTTACAGAGGTACAGGTGCCACCCTTGTGGTGAAAGAAATCATAAAGTGTGTAATTTGGAGATTGAAGTGGACTCTGGTTGATATAGCTGCAATTTGGGCTTCAGTCAAGGAAGTCTGGTCTAGATGTCTGTAAATGAAGGTGTATGTTGTTTTGTTGACTTTTATGCCACAGATGTAGGTGAATATAAAAGTTTTGTAAGGTTTTGTTTTGTCTGATTTTGTTTTATTTTGTCTATTTTGCAGAAACTGGTTTTTGAGGATGGTTTGTTTTAATCACAGTGACATTATCATTGTTTATTGTATGCTAAATTATTGATTATGAACTTGAGGATGACCTGTCTCCTTGCTATAATGTGGCCTTGACAGTATCACTACTCAGACTTGACCTCCTCCCCTCCAGACACAACCTGGCATGGTATTTGACAACAGGATCATTTGCTGGCTGAAATCTGTTGACTTGTTGCTTACAGGGCAGCCCTTGTACTATCTGGCAGCCAGCTTGTGGCACTACCATTTTTACTGATGCATCTTTGAAGTGGAGGAGGTTTTGAGTCTAAGTATGTTGTACATGCCCTTCAAGTGAATCACTCTTACTACTTACAGTGATATATTCAAAAGGTATCACCCATACTACAGAGTAAAGCAACAGGGGGAAGGGGAAGAAACACCTGCTATGGAGGCTAAACATAGCTTCAGCACAGGGGTTTTGGTCTGTCCAGAGTCCAAGCCAGTTGGCATCCCTTCCAACTAGGAAGATGTCCTTTTGCAGTGGGAATTCACCAGACTCCCTTTTGTGCATCACCTGCCCATTGGGTAACCAGATATCACAAATATGAATATTTTCATGTGACTGGCAAATTTTGGGGTGTGAATGTGATCCAGAAATCATTGTTAGTTGCATGGAAGTATTTAGGTTCCCAAATTGTGCCCAGTTTTGAAAAGATCAAACCCATCCAAAAAAAAAAAAAAAAAGAGAGAGAGAGAAGAAGAAGAAGAAGCCTGTAGAGTTTCGAGCACATCTCAACCTTAAAGTGACAATGGAAGATGTAGAGGAGGTTATCCAGTCTCATTCCAATTTGTTCTTCTTAGAGTCTTTGGAATGAGATTGGATAACCTCCGCTACATCTTCCAGTGTCACATTAAGACCAAGATTTGCTCCAAGTTGTGACAGGCTTCTCCAACGGAAAGAAGGAAACATTTTCCCATTTTCATAAAATTTTCCAGTTTTCTAAAATTAAGATGCAGTGGGTAGTTTATGTGAATTACATTTCCTTTCTTGAGCAGGTTTCAAAAAAAATAATAAATAAATAAAATAAAATAATTTTTTTTTCATAAATTTTAATTTTTGTTAAAATTAAATGTAATGAATATTCATGTTTGTGTTAATTATATTTTTGATTTCTAAATAAACTGATTTTTTTTTGTTAAAATTTTCACCTCTTTTTAAAATCAGTGTAATTCACAGGGTATTGTGGTTATTTTAACATACATATGAAAAAGGATAGGTTGCAAATGCATTTTTGTCACCTTTCCTCCTAAGTGAGGCACCATCTTATCTTCCACTTCTGTTTTGTGTTCTTTGTAGACATTGTTACAATTTACTGTATCCCAGATGGTGTCTGTGTAATAGATACAAAATATTGGAAACATTAAACTTGTATTTAATTCTTTAATTGGGCTTTTTCATTTTGTTAAATCTTAACATGATATTGAAAACCTACATATCTATCATTGACCATTTTGCTCAATATAATTTCCTGGGATTGCCTCTTATTTTCTTCTTTTTCCCTGAACACCATATCATTCCACATATTAATCAAGTACCCCCTTTTATGGCAATCCCATACATCAGACATGATTCAGTCTGTAGCATATTAATACTATGAATGAGCAGAAAGTTGTTAATTATTATTATTATTATTAAGATAGAGAGACCTCCAGGGAGTCAGGGACTCATCGAGGGAGGCCACATACTACACGCACCAGCTATCATACTTATTCTTGAATTCATTCACACTGCTTACACTCATAACATCCAATGGCAATCCATTCCAATCATGCACCAACATATGAGTGAAAAAGCTAGCCATCACTCCATTCTTAGCAGTATTCATTCTCAGCTTCCAAGGATACCCTCTTGTCCTTTCCCCACACTAAATAAATTTAAAAATTCCATCAGTTGAAATCCTGTATGACTCTTTCAGAAGTTTGTAAGTCTCAATCATATTACCCCTCTTTCTCCTGTTCGCTAGTGTCTGCAGTCTACAAATTCTCAATCATTCTTCATAATTAGTATTCCATAATCATGATATCATTTTTAGCACTCTCCTTTTCACTCTCTCCATCAGAATCATAACAGAAACCAGGAGTTATGGAAACCAAACCAGCCAGTTATGGCACAAATCAAGAACTCCATCGTCCTTTAGAACTTATACCAAAGCCCAAAATAGATGCAAAAAAACAATCGATGCTTCCAAAACAGAGTTCGGAAAAAGAAAAAAAAAATAGGAAATTAGCAGCCTGTGCAGCAGCAGCCTTTTGGTCTCTTGCCAAAGCAATCAGTTGTAACTTCTGCCCAACACCATTCTTACTCCTATCATACCCAGATGGCTATATTGTATCATCACCTAAAGAAAAAGCCAATCTCCTGGCCTCACACTTTGCCTCCAATGCATGCATAATTGACAATGGTAAACCATTCCAAATGCCCATCCTTTTGCCAGAAAGAGATCAGAAAAATACTGTCCAAATTAGACACAAAAAAATCTTCTGACCTTGGTGGCATTCTTACAGTTGTCTTGATAGGAGTCACCAGAAGTGACTCCTATCCTATGTTGCCTGTGTATATACTGTCTTATTCCACTGGTACCTATCCCACAGCCTGGAAATTGGCCTGTATTCAACCCATTCCCAAGAAGGATTGACAAGTCACTGCCATCCAACTACTGCCCTATCTTGTTCACCTCAGTCCTGTCTAAAGTAATGGAAAAAATCATCAGTTCCCAACTTCTACATTACCTTGAAGGTACCCACCTAATAAACGACTGCTAGTATGGATTCTGTTGCTGCCGATTAACAGGAGATCTGCTCGCATATGTCACCCATCTTTGGACAAATGCCATGAAGAAGTTTGGCGAATCTCAAGTGGTTGCACTTGATATCTCCAAGGCATTTGAACGGGTCTGGCACAAGTGCTTAATAAGCAAACTGCCATCGTTTGGTCTGTCTCAAGACTTCTGTAGTTGGATTGCCTAGCTTTCTTTCTGATGCACACTATGTGTAGTGGTGGATCCTCTCACCATTCAATTAATGCCAGGGTTCCACAAGATTCTCCTCTCACCAACCCTTTTCCTGATATATATCAATGACCTACTTCAGCTGACCTCCAACCCAATACACAGTTTTGCAGATGACAGCACATTGCACTCCTCCCTTTCATTTGATAAACCTTACTGTACACAACTCATCTCAACCTACAGAACATCAACCACCACCACCCTCAATTCTGATCTTCAAGCCATCCTCAAATGGGGTTCAGATAGCCTAGTCAATTTCAATGCTAATTTCTTATTTCTCATAAAAAAGAACCACTTCCTCCCAGTATTAATTTTGGCAACACCCAAATTTCCAGATAATTTGAGATTTCTCTTTTTGGAATTATCCTGACATCAAGTCTCTCCTGGCATAAACACATCACAAACATTGCATCTTCAATTTCTAAAAAACTGGGATTTCTGTTTTGCTCAAGACGTTACTTCACCTCTGAACAGCTGTTAACCTTATACAAATCACAAATCTGCCCAGCTATCGAATACGCTTCTCACATTTGGAGTGGGGCTCCTAAAAGCTCCCTCAAAATGCTTAACTCAATACAGAGGAGAGTAATTAGACTGAAAAATGACCCATCTCTTACCAACTCACTCCCCCCACTTTTGCACAGATGATTGGTCTCTGCTATATGTGTAATCTACAAATATTTCCATGGAAAATGCTTATCTGAAATAGCATCAATATTCCCCCCCCCTCACTTAATATTAAGCTTGTCAGAACACTTGCAGCTGCTGCTCAACATCCATTCACAGTGCACCTTGAAACCCACAGAACAAGTTTCTTTTCCTTCTCCTTCATTCCTGCAACTGCTGTACTGTGGAACAGTCTCCCCCTCCCATTGTGTTCCCTAAGGAATACAATATACAGTCATTTAAATCAAATGCAAACAAGTACCTACTATCCTAACCCATTACCCCCCCCCCCCCCGCTCCATACACTGTACTAATGTACCTTAGGTTGATCAACCAACCTATCGTGTATGGGCTCAACACAAAATCTTTTGAGTTGTATTTGGAATCTTTATTACATGGCCTCTGAACTTCAACTTCTTATTTACTAACACTCCAAGATCCTTAGCCTGATCAGTTTCTTCTAGCATAATCCCACCAATATGATATGACATTGGATATCTAATCACTCCAAAGTGAATAACTTTACATTTACTGACATCCATTTTCCCTTGCCTACAATTCAAATCATTCTGCAAGTGCTGCATATCAGCAGAATTTCCTGTTTACCTTACCTATCATTGCATCATCAACAAATAGCTGTATGTCCAATATCATTAATATACAGATTGAATAACAGTGGACAAATCACTGACCTTGTCAGTGATTTGTCCACAAAAGCCATGATTGTGAAGTTTAATTGTGAACGAGTGCTGAATTGCTGCTGCATTTGTTTTAAAAGGTAAAAGAGATTGGGGAATTATCAGTGCCAATTCTGCTGAATAGTGGCCGTGTAGTGTTGAAGTACTGCTTTTTACTGTACTTAGTTCAATGTTTTTAAGATCTCTTAGGGACGCCACCTTAAATGTTGAAAGGTAGCATTCAATGGCTGGATTGATTTATGGTGTATATTTTATACTGGATACTTTATACACTGGATACTTTAAATATACTTTATACTGGATACTTTAAATATACTTTATACTGGATACTTTAAATCTTGCAAACTCACATCCCCCATATATCACTTTTTTATATATCTGTCAGTCAGCCATCCTCTTATCCATACTTATATTTTATAATCCAAAACCATATTCTCCACTTTATGCAACAGTCTACCATGCTGTGTTCTGTCAAAAGCCTTAGCAAAATCCCAAAGTATCATGGTTTATCCAGTCTCCTTGTCTAGTTCAATGGTAACATTGTTATAAAATGTGAGCAAGTTGCTAAAACACGACCTTCTCTTAGTAAACCCATGTTGCTCATTGCAAAGTAGAGATTGACTATCAACTCATTTCTGAATGCGAGCCCTAACCAATTTTTCCAAAATCTTCACCACCACTCCTGACATACTATTGGTCGATAGTTGGATACATTGGTCTTTGCACACCCTGCAATGGAATTACCATACATAGTTTCCATTCCTGCAGAATCTTCCCTGTTCTAAGACTCATATTAAACAATCTGATCAAAGGAATAACCAGTTCAGCTGAACACTCTTTTAGCACACATACTGATATCCAATCAGTTCCTATTGCTGAATTCTTATTCAGTTTGTGCAACAGCTCTAATACCTCATCCTCATACACATGAGATTCTTCATCCAGTGAAGAGGTAGCAGTGAGCTCAATGTTGTGTACACCAGTTTGATAGCTTTTAACAAAATGTGCACTCATTAATTGAAAAACCTTTTCTGCATCTGTAACCCTCACGCCATCTGTATTTAGAAGAGTTATTTTTTCCTATTCACTCTTTCTTTTGCTTGCAGCATGTTGATAGAATTGTTGTGGGTTCTGTTTAGCATACAGAGCCAGTTTCTTTTCATACTCAGACTTTGCTTTGCATACAACAGATGTGATTATTCTAGCTTGCTGCTTATAATTTTCATAACGGACATCATCCTTAATCAGGTGGTATTCCATCCAAATCATCTGTATTTAAGTTTTGTTGATTTAGAAAAGCCATATGACAAGGTGCCAAGGGAGAAGCTATTCAATATACTACAGTTATATGGTGTCAATGGGGCATTATATCAAGCAATAATTAGTCTTTATTTGAGTTGTAAGTCAGCAGTTAGAACTGAAGGAAGTACAGGAAGATGGCTTAATGTTAAATCTGTTGTCAGATAAGGACGTACATTATCCCCTCTGTTATTCATTATCTATATGGATCACATTATGAAGGAGAGTGGTATTAAGCCTTATATCAAAATTGGAGATGTTAATGTCAGCTCTTTGCTTTATGCGGATGATGTCATACTTCTAAATAAATCCTCTACAAGTCTGCAAGATTCCCTGACTAAATTGAATAACTATTGTAATAGATATGGTTAGAAGGTTAGCAATAAAAAGACAAAGACAATGAAAATAGGCAGAATCATTGAAAATGTCAAGATGGTAAATTAAATATGGAAATAGACAACAGAATCAACAAAGCTGGTATGATAGGAAGTCAGTTGAATAAATTCATATGGAATAAGAGAGAAATTAGTCGGAACACTAAATTAGCTATAGAAGACAGTGTTCAAACTAGTTTTAACTTATGGACCTGAGAGCTTGGTCAGAAGTAAAACACTTGACCAAAGACTAGAGACAGCAGATATCAGAGTCCTGAGAAAGATTAGAGGCGTGAACAGATGGCATGAATGGCAATCTCATATTAAAATCGAGGATATTAGGAAATAACTTGACATTGTCAGCATCCAGGAATGCGATATCAGAGCTAATCTCAGGTGGTACTGTCACTTAAACAGAAAGGGCAAGGAAAGATTAGCAAAAAAGTGTTCTCTGCCAGGGTGGCAGGAAAATGACCCAGAGGAAGACCAAGATATAGGTGGATTGATACAGTACAAAGTGCATTAGACGATAGAAATATAAGATATGATAATGTTGGAGTCTTGACAAGTAACTGGCTGATTTGGAGGATAATTGTAGATAGGAAGTTAACAATGATGTTAATTTTTCATGTAGTACTATCATATCCTGTGCATCCCCTTGAGGGTACATGGCAGGAATTTGATGATGATGAAAACTTGTTTAACACTAACAAGTGGAGATAAGGAAATTGTTATTCCTCTTTATAAGGCCTTGATTCCTCCACATCTGTATTATTCTGTTTTAGTCTGGTCTTTTGGTTTCTTGGGTTGAGGAAGTGGTGCAGAGGATTGAGATGCGAGCAACCAAGATGGGCAGTGGTCTGTGGAACATTCTCAATGAGGATAGATGGAGGGTGTGTGGACTGTGGAAGTTGGTTGATATGTGGAAAAGAGGGGATATGATAGAAATATTGAAGTTACTTAAAGGGTTTTATAGGATTGATGCAGGTTTAGTCATACCTGGAAGTTGAGCAAAAGTGGTTAGTAGGGGTGTGAATGAATGGAATGGGTTGCCAGAGTCAGTTATTATTATCATGTGACACCTCCAAGGAGTCATAGACTCACTGAGGGAGGGCACCTACTCTACAATTCTCGGTCTCCACTAACTTTAACAAACTGCAGCTACCATCATCATCTATACGAATGGCATCTATCCCCAACCACTACCACCACTGCTGTTATTTTCTCAGACAATCACAAACATCCATATCCACGACAGGATTCGAACGCTCAGCTTTTTTTTGGGGGGGGCTGGAGAGTAGATACGCTAACCACTCGGCCAACCACCCAGCTTATTAGCACCAGTTATTAGCAGTTTGTCTGTTGGAGAGGTATGAGAGATTGTGTGGAAAGTTTGATTTTCATGCAATGAGTCTTCGGACTGCATCGAGGTGCCAGTACAATAATAATAATAATCTTGGATTTGTAGACTGTAGATTGCACTCCTCAGGAAATACTTAAGAGGGAAGACTGTTTCAAAGGACAATAGTTGGATGAATAAAGTTGAAGAAAATATTTTTTTGCCATGATTGTGAAGTTTAATTGTGAACGAGTGCTGAATTGCTGTTGCATTTGTTTTAAAAGGTAAACGACATTGGGGAATTACCAGTGCCAATTCTGCTGAATAGTGGCTATGTAGTGTTAAAGTACTGCTTTTTACTGTACTTAGTTCAATGTTTTTAAGATCTCTTAGGGACGGCACCTTAAATGTTGAAGGTAGCATTCAATGGCTGGATTGATTTATGGTGTATTAACAGCTGTTCAGAGGTAAGATAACAAATGCCTTATGCAGGGAGGGGGAAAAACTAATATTTTAGATGCTGAGAAGGCAATATTTGTAATATGCTTATGCCAAGAAAAGATTAGTTATCTGAAGAAGATAAATTCCATTTTGTTCAGATACTTGAGTGTTATCATAAATAAGTCACAAATAAACTACTACCTGCTTACCAGCGGTCTGAAGTAGCTTGAAAAAAAAGTTCCATGTTTGGTCTCTAGAGCAGCATGTCCAGACCAGGTAAAAATGAAAAATACAAAGAAATTATAAAAAATAATGTTTATTTTTTATAATTTAAAAAAAAAAATCCTTAGCCAACCAATTATAATATGGTACTATAGGTTTTCAACTTTTCAGGAGTGGAAGGCACATAAAGAAGTAATACTGGAAGAAAAGGATTCATTTGAAAGAAAAGAGACAGGACTGAGTTTTGAAAGATTGAAATTAAAAAGAGTTATCAGCATGTCATTAATAAAAGACTTAGAGAATCAGACTTTAGGGTTGTGTAAGATGATAATCTAGAATTTCTATAGCTTAAGGTTTGTCAATTGAAAAGGAGTACACAGTAACTGGATGTAGAGTAAATGGGAGAAAATAATTTACATAATGAAAGTAGAGAGAAGGTCAAAGAACAGCCTTGTGAAATACTAGAATCAGTTTCAAAGATTAAGGATAAATATCCATCTACCATCACACCGAACATGTATCAGGACAGAAAACTGGCAATTATCTTGCAGAAATCAAAATACTCATAATATGATGGGAACTTGTGTAATAAGCCTTGGTTCCAAACCCCATCATAACTCTTGGTTCCAGACACCTTAGAAATGTCAAGTGCAGTCACTTGTGATTCACTAAACATCTAGACACAAGAGCACAAACATTCAGAAGAATTGGAGAAATGCTATTAGGACCAGGAGACTTTTTAATATTCAATTTGAACAAAATTATTTTGATTGCTTTCTGGTGAAAAGTGAAAGGAAACATTGTTGCATGTATGTTTAGATTAGTAGGATGACTTTTCTGGAAATAGTCATCTATGCAGGAAGTTGAGGAAAAGTAAGAATTAAGGATATTGACTTTTTCTGTGAATAATGGTGCAATAGAACCATCAGAATGAGAAAGAGATGGAAGCGTGGTTACATAAAAGTCGCAACCAGTGGTTTTGGTAAGAGACTAGAAAGCTTGACTGCCATTTTGACACCCTTGCTGCCTTTTTCTATTTCAAAATCAGTTTTGTTTGTGTTGATAATTTGCTTGCAAAATACTTCAGGGTTTGGTATGAACCGAAAAAGGATATAGCTATTTTAATAAAAGTTATTGTGATTTACAGTCAGTTCTGGTTAATTGGTTTATCAGTTAATTGAGGCAGTCATTTTAAAAACAAAATGAGAATATAACAAGAATTTACCTAATTTATTTGGGTCACAATGCAATTTAATTGTGCCAGCAAGTAACCTCTCCCACATAGTGTTAGAAAAATTAGGTAATCTTTCTTCAAAAATTTAGTGCTGATGACATTTGTAATGCTGATGCAACAGGGCTATTTTATCCTACCGCACTGTGTGGCTCCCTATACTATAAAATGCTACACTGTTTTGATCAAGGACAGCAATAGATTGCATAACAGCATTATGCTGTTCAAATAGCTCAGGAACTAGTAAACGAAAGCTGTTAGTTATTGAAAAAAAGGGCCAGGCCTTGATGCATTAAAGGGATTAGAATTGGAGAGTTTACCAGTTCAGTACCATATGAATGAAAATGTGTGAATGACATCTGAATTTTTTAAGGATTGGCTAATGAGTTGGGATATGGAATTACAAAGGAATATATTTTACTGATTGTTGATAATTGCTTAGGATGTCAGTGCAAAGGTCAATATTTTAAAGGCAGTACAGTTTGGCCAATAATTGGCAAGAAATAAATAACAGTACCATTTAAAACTGTTTTGCTCACTGTAGTTTTAAGTATTCAATCATGGATTTGCCAGATAGTGAAAATGATATCTCATTCGATGGAGTTCATCAGAAACTATGAAGAGTTTGCATCCATTAATGAATTGATGATAGTCTTCAGTAGTAGAATAAAAATGAAGATTTTGAGAAGGAAATATCAGAGAATATATGAAGAACACAAAAATGATGAGGATGACATCCCGAGCTTGAACAAGTGTCTTCCCAGGATGAGAAAATTTATTACTGGATTCTGACCATTTTATGCAGTGAGACAAAAAGTACTATATCTGCACTAAATGCATGTGCTGATTTTATTTGTAGTCAATTGGGGAGGGGAAAAAAAGGCTATGCACAATCAATTCCAACAGTATCATCATGAACTGCTAATGAAATTATTTTTATGGCAAATATTTTACTTTCATTAAAGCCAATTGTTTATCTACAAGTTATTAATTTTTCTACCCAATAAAATGAAAAACTTGTCAAAACTTATATTTTATCTTATGTGCATACACCTTTTAATCTCTTGATGTGCACCTTCATTTAATTGGTGCAGCTGCTTAATTGGGGCCAAATTATGCTATTCTCAACATGGCCCAAATAACTGGAATCCACTATACCTCCTTCTCCTAATAATATTTATACACTTCTTGGAGAACGAAGGCTTAGATAAGGAATGGAAATTGAAAGTAGAATGGGGAATACGTTTCCCCATTCTACTTTCAATTCAAATTTTCAATTTGAATTGAAAGTTCAAATAAGAATTACTTCAGTGGTACATTCAGTGCAAAGGGTTGACTCAGAAGGCTCAAAACAATAATCCAACCATGGAAATGAGGTGCAGAAGTTGCAAAAATTCATTGTCTATCCCTATTTTTGCATTTTATAATGCCTCTCATCAAGTGAATGAGATTGGCTGTAAGAATGTTGCTTCATTGGAGAGAAAGATGTCTCAATTTTATTATTTGTGCAGTTGGCAAAAAACATAAGCCAACTGGAATTGTGAACATTAAAATCACCAAGGAAGATGACCTCACTGTCAGGAAAGTTGAATTGGTGGAAATCAACATTTAAAGAAAGGAAATATAAAAAAAAAAGTTCAGAATCATAGGTTGCATTAGGAGAACTATAGGAGAAAATTTTGTGTTTTTTGATATTTACAATTGAGTTTGTGAGTCATCACATAGGTATTAAAATAGGATATAATGCTAATAACTATAGCTGAATCATTGGCAAAATGACAATACCAAGTTTTTATTTGGACCACAAATATCTATATTGATCCTAACACATAGCTTTAGAGCTTCAAGTGAAATTATTAAAATTAGGTCTTAGATCCTTAACATAAAAAGCATGTACTCTCAGTTTTCTCACAAGAAAATTTTGTTGATATTAGTTTAATCTGTAATACAGTAATTTTTATTGTTGTTGTTCTAGGAGAAAATTGTGTTTAAAAAATTCATTATCAGTTTTATTTTTTTGTTCTAGGCAGTTATTTTTGTTTTCTTGATGGCCCTTGGTACTTAGGCCTCAAAGCAATCTTGTTATTATTATACCTCTTACTGGCATTTCTGTTAAGTTCTCTCACTCACTCAAACCCCTCTCATATTAAATTACCTCATGGTAGTGTAGTGCTGTCTGTCAACTGAATTATTTCTGGTACTTCCCAGTTTATATGAATATAACATTCATTAAGTTAACTAGTAGTAGTAGTGCTGTACTAATGAGAATTTAATCATTAAAATAATAGTTTTTTGTTATAAAAATTCTTCTTATACTGACCTTTTTTAATATACACATAGCTGATATCTAAAACTTTATTCATTTAGCTCACGAAATTACAAGCAGTCAACAGCCAATCTTAGTCAGCAGAGCACTCAGGAATATGAAAGTGACCTAAATTATTCATTAGAGGATGAAAGAAATGATCATCATTGGGATCAAGGAAGAAAAGATGACGTGTATCAACAAGATTTAAGAAACTGGAGTCAGTACTCAGGGCGGCGGCGCAGTTTAGAACGACAACGAGGATTTGATGATGAACCAATAGATGATAGGTATGATAATCATTACAATGATTCTTATGATTATTCTGAAAGTGTTAATGTTTATCGTCAGGACAGCTTTGAAAGCTATACAGATTACAGAGAGGATACTTCAGGACAATCCAATAAGCATTGGGAAAAAAATGAAGTACATGATCATGAAGGAAAATCTGTGGAATCTGGCTCATATTATAAAAATCAGTGGAAAAACACTAGTGAATCTAAAGATAGTTTCAGAAATGAAAGGAGGACTGGCAATGGCAGTTGGGCTTCAGAAGAAACTGGATTTGAAGAACCGAGATGGGAAGCAAAACATGAAGAAACTTCAAGGAGGGAGCAAAAGTTTGAAGGAGAGGTTGAATATAGAAGACCAAGTGTTACACCTAATACGATTAGCACGGAGGAATCTGTTGAAAAGCCTGATGATGAAGAAGAAGAAGAAGAGGTTGAAGAGGAAGAAGTAGCCGAAGAAAAACAAGATGTGCCTCCTAGGAATACTGAAATGTTAGGGATTGATACAGGACAAAATCAGGGAATGTCAAGAGCAAAACTACGTTGGATAACAGCCTTTAATAAGATAGTAGCAGAATTAAATGAGGTAATTTTTGTAAAGCCATTATTCCTTTTTCACTAACATGTCATTGTTTGTACATTTCAGAATAATACTGAAAATTGGGAGATATAAAAGAATGCTAAAAATTGTGATTTCTTTAGTTATCATAGTGTATAACCCTTTTTAGGATAAGGTGTAAAATCTTTTTTTTTTTTAAGATACATAAGAGATATCCATTGGAATCAATTTTCAATAATTTTTTCTAGTCTTGCATGCACACTCACATGCATGTAAATCATTTTGTAGTAATTCTTTTTTTATAAACCTTCTGATTCATCCATTGCATTACAAAGTTATGTCATATTATACAAGTAATGGTGTACTAGAATGCATGAAATTTATGTCAAACTCATAGGTTTAGTTCATTATTTCTATTGCAAAACAATCCTTTGCTGTTTCTCAGAATCACGACTGGCGATCATATTCGGATCTCCAATCATGATCATTCTCTTCGTGGGTTGACTTTCATTCTAGCCTGTTTGGTAGAAAAACCATTACATCCATACATTTCTTGCCCCCCCCCCCCCCCGAAAAAAAAAACAATTTTTATTGTTTTATGTTGAAACCATAACGTCTCTTATTCTTTTCACATTTGGCATAATGCACTCAAAGCCTCAGTAAGAATGCTCTGCTGTATGTGTCAAATAATTTTTGATATTACACCATGTATGTGTGGCTTCTGTTATCCAACCCTTTAGTTATCAACCTGATATACTGCTCTCTGTTGAATAATTGAGGAATTACTGTAGAATCAGCTCTGTTTATATTACAAGTATAATAGGGACCTGCAGAAACCTGTGTTACAATGCCTACCATGATATGCAACAATGTTGGTGTCTTTTTTGTGTATTACATCTCTCTCTTAAAATATAATATACATAATATATTTGTAATGTTCCAGTGCATAGCAGAACAGTACAAATGCATTATGAAATTAGTATTAAATAAAATATTTTAAAATTAATATTTCAAGAATTTTGATACTGATGTTTAAAAATAAACACAAATTACTATATATATATATATATATGTTTAATTTACTTTGACATTTCTGAAATGACTTTAAAAAGTGCATTTTATTTAATTCTGTTGCTTCTTATTATTTTTCAAAATCATAAGTTTGAGACATATGACTTTTGTATATTTTACTGTTACCATGTTATCTTTGTGTTTAACTATACCATTGAGATTTGGAAAATTTTTAGTGCAATATACCAGGGGGGTCAGAGGGAAAAAGTGACATCGATATCCAATTATATCAAGATCTGCGTATACAATAACATACAAATGGTGACTACTGTAGTCTGTTTTTTTTTCGTAGAATAGGTAAACTAGAAATTGAATTTTTCTCAATTCAGAAATTCTGTGGTTTACACTTTTCTCGTAGATTACTTAGCATTTTATGATGTGCATGAATAGAATTACAATTTTGTTCATGCACATTACTCAGATTGATTAGAGAATGTTAATTTATTGATAAAATAGAAATAAATCTATTGAAAGCATGGATCCTATCCCTGTTACACAGTGATCAGCATTCATTTCAGACAAATTATGGAGGCTAAAGTAATTATTTCTAACATGGTTGTAGTCTCTATAATTTGTCTGAAATGAATTGAAAGCATGGAATTTTTAATAATATGCCATTAATTTAAAGAATTTGCATTAGAAAAAAAAATAGTGAAGTAGGGGTGAATAACGTTTATCAGCATCATCAAATTCCTGATATGGTCCCTTGGGGAGGTGACATAATACTATAGCTAACTTTCTGTTGACAATTTTCCTTGAAATTAATATCATTTGTCATGTCTTCAGTATTTTCAGATCTTGTATTTTGGTCTTTTAGAGCCTTGCTATATTAATCTGCCCAGATCTTGGTCAATCTTGAGGTCTTTTCCCTGCCACCTTGGCAACCAATACCAATGTTGTCAATCTTTCCTCTCCAATTCTATTTAAGTGGACATGTCACCTTAGATTAGCCCAGCTGACACAATGCTGAATGCTAACAATGTCAAGCTCCTTCCTGATATCCTAATTTTTAATATGATTCTGCTATTGATACATCAGTTGCTTCCATAATCTTTCTCAGAGCTTTTATAACTGTGTATATTATTTTGAGTATTTTATTTCTAACCCAGTTCTCAGATCCATATGATAATATTTGTTTAGATGCTGGCACATATATAGCTAGTGTAGTGTTTTGATTAATTTCTCTGTTATTCCACATAAATATATTGAGGCTGATCTCCTGCCATACCAGCTTTTTCTAATTCTGTTGCTTAGTTCCATAATTAGCCATATTTGGGAGAGTTTCTGCCTAAGTAGCTGAAATGTTTTACTTGTTCTATAGGTTCTCCATTCAGGACAGTTGATGTTTTGAATGTTCTTACCGTTTTCCTTATTTTTTTATTGCTGATTTTTACACCAAATTTCTCACAATAGTTATTATTTAATTTAGTTAGACTCCCACAGACTAATACTGCATTCATTTAGGAATATAACATCATCTACATAAAGTGAAGAGTTCACTCCAATTTTGATATCAGGTTTGATGCCACTTTTCTTTATAATGTGATCTATATAGATTGTGAATAACAGCAGAGATAATATGCACCCTTATCTCATTGCCTAATTAACATCAAACCATCTCCTGTCCTTCCTTCAATTCTAATTGCTGACTCACCTCTTAAATATAGACTATGTATATAATGTGATATGTGATATTATGTTCCATTTACACCATAATGCAAATCTTTGTTCACATGAATTCTAAACTATTTGAATTACAGTGAAATTCTCATCAGGGTTGCTTAAGGATCAACCCTGATGAGAATATGGAGAACCGACTAGGGCTTCTGACCTAATGTCCAATCCTCACCTTCACATGGTGCACCCTTTTAGTGGGTATCCACTGGGTACTGAACGAATGAAGATGGCTGGCAATTTGGGACTTAGCTGACCAAATTGTACTTTCTATTGGCTTAAACCACAAATGCACATGAATTGTATGTGATGAGATTTCATACTGGCTGGGGTGTGGCCCGATTAAACAAGTTCTCCACTGTTTTCATCAGGGAACCAGGGTGAACAGTCAAAAGTCATACTGGAACAAGCTCCAGCTCAACATCTAGAAAAAGGAGAAAAATCCAACATCAAAAGAACTGAAGATGGGAACAATCAATATAAGGAGTATTAATAGAAAAGAAATTGAACTTGCAGAAGAATTGGAGAAGTACCACATGGACATAATTGTCATTACTGAGACAAAGAAGACAAAAAAAGACAAAATAAATAATAAGTATAGGATGTTATTTTCAAGCAATAATGATCAAAGAAAGGAAGGAGTAGTGATGGCATTCAACAGCAAACATGAAGATAAACTTCTTGATATGAATACTAAATAACTTAAGGAATTCACAATGTATACTGGAATATAAATTAAAATAAACTTTAATATATATACTTCCTATATTTTGGCAACGTCACGTTGCCATCTTCATGGGAACATAAGATTAAGACATGTGCACGCAGGCACTAAAAACAGCAAATCTTAATCTTGTGTTCCCATGAAGATGGCAACGTGACATTACCGAAATACGTTTTGAATTCCTTAAGTTATTTAGTAATCGTGTGCAACCAACATATAAGCCTTTCTACGAGAATTGAAGGCTGTTTCATGTAGAGTCATGTGGGCAAACTTCAAAATGGGGACATGGACAATGAAACTTATTTGTGCCTGTGGTGTCACAGAAGCTTCTTCCAAGGAAGAAGCAGAGGAATTTTTTGAGTCATTAGAACAGGAAACTGATATAAAGAAAATGGAAAAAGTGGTCCTTGTCGGAGATCTTAATGGCAAAGTAGGAAATGAATCCCACCAAGCATATAGGAAAATTTGGAGAAAGGGCAAAGCTAACAATAACATGTATTTACTGGACTTTTGCTCAGGACATAGACTAGTCATTACTAACACCATGTTTCAACATAAAGATGTGCACAAGTTCACATGGAGAGAAGACAAGAAATAAGAAAAACCTCATTGACTATGTCATTGTTAATAGTAATATATGCTTGTTTTAGGATACAAGAGTGTACAGAGGATTTGAAATTGGAAGTGACTGTTACTTAGTACTTACTTACTTACTGTCCTCTTCTGTGTTTCCACAACAACCTCCAGGATTCTCAGTTTCTTGCGTAACTGGTGAGCTGTCTATAGATTTGTAATCCAGAGTTAACCTTTATTGATGTAATCTTTCTTCTAATTAGCATACAGAGTGAGGTTGGGTAGTCTTTTTCTCTTAGTGTCATTTTCTCGACATGTCCATACCATTGAAGTTGTCTTCTTTTCATCTTTTCTATTAATGAGTGTATAGTTTAGGTCTTGTCTTACAGTTCATTTGTTTTCTTTTCTGTCCATTTTGTTTTATTTATTTTTCTGAGACATTTCATTTTGAAAGGCTCCAGTTTTCATATCTCTGTCTTCTTGAGTGTCCAAGTTTCTGATGCATATAGCAGTAGGTATTATAATTGCATTATATAATTTTATTTTTAGGGGTTTGGAGATTTTATTTTTCTAGATTTTACCTAACTTATTAAATGATGACCATGCAGTCGATATTCTATGTTTAGTAGTGGTCATGGTATCTAAGTGTTCTGTTATTACTCTTCCTAAATAATTGTTTTGTTCAATTTTTGATCAAGGAGAAGTTTATTCTTTCTTCATTTTTTCCAATTACCAAGATTTTTGTTTTGTCCGTATTTATGATCATGCTGTATTCTTGAGTCATATTGTTTAGTTTGGTTATTAGGTTCACCAGGATTCAATGGAACAAAATGAAAGTGTTTATATAACAGTTATTTTTTTCTGGAAAGGCTATAGAAAGAAAGCTGTGAAACACATATTTACAATCGAAACCTTAACAAAAATTATTGCCTAAAACTTTCTCAATTTTGAGAAGTTATAGTGACTAATACTTAATATTCATGTGTTCCGTAAATTTTAATTAATTGTTTATATTTAAAAATATTTATTAACTAATTTATTTTATTATAATTATTTTTGAATATATATTAATGAAGATGGCGCTATTCTACTACTGCTGATAGTGCATATAATACCACATACTTTCAATTGAATTGATGTTCTCTTTTTTGCGATTGTTTTCCTGCAATTGTATTGAAAATGGCTATGAAACATAGCTGAAAATTCTTCAAATAAAAAGATTTAAATAAACATGGTTCTATTACTTATAATGAATTCTACTTACGTCTTGATTTTTAGATAATAGTCTCGCATCTCTCATTACCTGATTTACAGTCTTTCTCTCAGATATTCACTATCATCTCACCAACATTATTATTCTGTTGCCATAACCACAGTCTCTATCATTCCTCCAGGCAAGCACTCCTCTAATCTATACATCCTAAATCATCACTTCTCTCTACATCGCCCCTCGCAGCTTAATTCATTATTCTCTCACTGGTAATCGCTAACTGTTTCTACTTTCACACATGCATTCTCTCTCTCTTGCAGCTATAGTTTCTCAATTTCCTCTAATTTCCTGTCATTCTAATCCATTCTCTTGCCTTCCTTTCTCTCTTGCTTTCTCCTTGTCATGATTTTCTCTTCTACTCTTTACCCTCTTTCTACACTTTCAACTTAAATAGTTCTCCTAGAACCAATTAAGTTGAAAGCAGTTCTCCTTTCATTCATTCGCACGGTCAAGGACATCCATCAAACAAATCTCTTGATGCCTTTGAGCCATTTTTCTCACCCTAAAACACACCACTCATGTCTGTATGTTGGTACTAATTCTTTTGCTACTAAAGTTCCTGAGACAATAATTCACAAGTCACCCAGCACTTCCTATATCACGTTGGAGGCTTAATGGATTTTTTACAACACTCAAAAAGAATTCAAATAGAATTTATCATCATCATCATCAAATTCCTGCCATGTACCCTCAAGGGGTGTACAGGATATGACAGTACTACATGAAAAGATTACATCATTACTAACTTCCTATCTACAATTTTCCTCCAAATCAGTCTGTTACTTGTCAAGACTCCAACATTATCGGATCTTATATTTCTATCGTCTAAGGCACTTTGTACCGTATCAATCCACCTATATCTTGGTCTTCCTCTGGGTCGTTTTCCTGCCAACCTGGCAGAGAACACTTGTTTTGCTAATCTTTCCTCTCCCATTCTATTTAAGTGACCATACCATCTGAGATTAGCTCTGCTAATGCATTCCTGGATGCTGACAATGTCAAGTTCTTTCCTAATATCCTCATTTTTAATATGATATTGCCATTGATGCCATCTGTTCACGCCTCTAATCTTTCTCAGGACTCTCATATCTGCGGTCTCTAGTCTTTGGTCAAGTGTTTTACTTCTGACCCAGCTCTCAGATCCATAAGTTAAAATTGGTTTGAACACAGTCTTGTATACAGCTAATTTAGTGTTCCGACTAATTTCTTTCTTATTCCATATGAATTTATTCAATTGACTTCCCACGATACCAGCTTTTCTGATTCTGTTGTCTATTTCTATATTTAGTTTACCATCTTCAGTAAAAATTGTGCCTAAGTAGCTGAAATGTTTTACTTGTTCCACAGGTTCTCCATTCACAACACAGTTGACATTTTCAATGATTCTGCCTATTTTCATTGTCTTTGTCTTTTTATTGCTGACCTTCATACCATATCTATTATTACAACAGCTATTCAATTTAGTCAGAGAATCTTGCAGACTTGTAGTGGATTTATTTACAAGTATAACATCATCCGCATAAAGCAAAGAGCTGACATTAACATCTCCAATTTTCATATCAGGTTTAATACCTCATTCTTTCATAATGTGATCCATATAGATAATGAATAACAGAGGGGATAACGTACATCCTTGTCTCACACCAGATTTAACATTAAACCATCTTCCTGTACTTCCTTCAATTCTAACTACTGACTCACAACTCAAATAAAGACTAAGTATTGCTTGATATAATGCCCCATTGACACCATATAACTGCAGCGTATTGAATAGCTTCTCTCTTGGCACCTTGTCATATGCCTTTTCCAAATCGACAAAACTTAAATACAGATCTTTGTTATATTCCCATGCTTTCTCGACTATTTGTCGTAAAGTGAAGATCTGATCCTGACAGCCTCTATTTGGCCTGAATCCAGCTTGTTCTTCACCAAGCTTTTCTTCCACAATTCTTCTCAACCGTTTCTCAAGTATACTTGCATAGATCTTGCCAGGAACACTCAGTAGGGAAATACCTCTGTAATTCTCACATTCAGTTTTATTTCCCTTTTTATATATGGGTACTACGAGAGCTCTACTCCAATCATCGGGAATTCGTCCCTCTGTCCAGGCTTTCTGAACTATGCAGTGCAGCCACTGTAAGACTCTTATACCACCATACTTCAGCATTTCTGGTCGAATATCATCTACTCCTGCTGCCTTTCCACATTTCAAGCCTTTGATGGCTTTTTCTACTTCAATTATGGATATGTATTCCTGACTGCATGCCTGGTCAGTGTTTTTTATCACTGTGCTGTCATCACTGCTTGTTTCATTTAGCAGTTTTTCAAAGTAATTACTCCATACTTCAAGGATATCTTTTTCTCCTGTTTTCATTTCACGTTTATCATCTCTAATTCCTTTTACAGCACTCTTTCCTCCATTCCTAAGCTTCTTCAACAACCTCCAGAATATTTTGCCACCTTCTTGATATTTATTTTCTATATTCTTGCCAAAGTCCTCCCATGACTTTTGTTTAGCTAGTTTTACACACTGTTTAGCTTTCTTACATTTGTCTCTGTATTCTGTAAGAGTAAAAGCTGACTTATTTGCCAGGAACTTTTGATATGCTTTCTTCTTTTCCTTCACTGCCTCTTTAACTTCCTGTGTCCACCAGGGAGTTCTGATTTTTTTATCTTTGCACACAACCTCACCACATGCCTCTCTGGCAGAATCAATCAATGTTTCCTTCAGAGTTTGCCACTGAATCTCCAAGGTTTGATTCCTGTTCTCAAACTCTTTCATTTTCTTTTCAATAATATTTCTGTATTTTAGTCTACAGTTTACATTTGAGAGCTGCTCAACTTTTATTCGCTTTAAAACTTTCTTACATGTTATTCTTTTCAATATGAAATTCAATTTTATCCTGCTCAAGACTAAATAGTGATAACTTCCAATTTCAAATCCTCTGTACACTCTGGTGTCCTGCACCAGGAAGAAAACATCACCATCAACAATAACATAGTCAATGAGACTTTTCTTATTCCTAGCCTCTTCTCTCCATGTGAATTTGTGCACATTTTTATGTTGGAACATGGTGTTAGTAATAACCAGTCCATGTCCTGAGCAGAAATCCAACAGATATTTGCCATTATTATTAGCTTTGCTCTTTTCTCCAAATTTTCCCAAAATATTTTTGTATGTCTCACAATCATTTCCTACTCTGCTATTTAGATCCCCTACAAGGACCAACTTTTCCTTTTTCATTGTGTCAGTTGCTTTTTCTAAAGCCTCAAAAAATTCCTCCACTTCTACCTTAGTAGAACCTTCTGTGGGACCATAGGCACAAATAAGTCTCATTGTCCAGTTCCCCATTCTCATATTTGCCCACATTACTCTACTTGAGACTGACTGCCATTCAAGAAGATTAGCCTTGTATTTTGTGTTGAATACTATGGCTACTCCTTCTTTTCCTTGATTGTTATTGCCTGAATATAACATTTTGTATTTATTGCTCAGAAAGATCTCACCAGTTTTGGTCTTTTTTGTTTCAGTAGCCCCTATTATGTCGATCTGGTACTTATCTAATTCCTCAGCTAGCTCCATTTCTTTGCCATTCAGGCTTCTTACGTTGATAGTACCAATCTTTAACTCTGGTGATGTTGAGTTGGGGTTTGTTTTCAGATTTGTTCCAGTAGCTGACTTTTCGCTGTTCGCCCTGGTTCCCTGGCGAAAACAACGGGGGCCTTGTTTAACCGGGCGACGCCCCAGCCGGCATGAAATTTTGTCATATTGTACCATCATTTTTTATTTTGGTTTAACCAATAAGAATACAATTTGGTCGGCTAAATCCCAAATTGCCAGCCCATCCTCGTTCGTTCAGTATCAAAGTAGATACCCAACAGGGTGCACCACGAGAAGGTGAGGATTGGACATTAGGTCAGAAGCCCTGGTCGGTTCTCCGCATTCCTTTAAAGGCTATGTGGAGGTCTCCTCTCAGTTATACAACTTTGACCCTTAAGCACTCCAAATAGAATTTAATACTTCCTATATTTCGTCCTAGTCACTAGGACATATACGGGGATTACAAAAACAACTAATGTAACATGCACACACAAATCTTACAATACTAAGCCCAACCACGTGGGTGACACTAAAGTCCTATCTAGGTGGAGCGCCCTCTAAGGGCGGTAGTAGGTGGCCTGGAATGTAAGGTGGGACCTCTGGTGATGAGTGTTTCCCAAATCTTCGGAAGCTTAATGCAACTGTATTTATTAAGATTTGGTTGGTTTCTGAGAGCTGCTGCTTCGAAAAGTCTCTCTCTCTTGAATTTGCTGTGGTGGAGCATGGTGGTTTTCTTCCATGATACTCTGTGGGTGGTGTCCAAAACATGGTCAGCCAAACCTGAATGGCTTGGCTGACCTTTTTTTGGATGCAGTGTAGCCACCTTATGGATCGTACTTCTGTTCCTGTAACAAGATCCAACATTCTCATACCCCAAGTCCCCTCTGTGACACTTTACTTCAAGTAATTATCTCTCAGTAAGTTTATAAATTTCATTTCCTGCCTGCACCAATGTGCAGGCAGGAAATGAAATTTCTTCTCCTTCCAATCTGTCTCTGAATTTGAAATCCCCCCATAATAATTACTTGTCTTGCATTTATGTACTCATTTGTTTATGCATGTCTTCCATATCATCCCTGGCATTCTTTGGCCTATAGCAGCAACCAATTTTATATATTATCATATTGGCCTCAATCTCACAACATGTTGAGATTGTTGTGTCTCAAAAGAACTTTATAGCAGTACCCTATCCCTTGTCCTGTCTACTCTGTCCTCTCTGAAAATACTGAATACATCAATATTTTCAGATTATGATCTGCTGTTGGCCAAGTATCACTAATGACTATAACATTTGTCAGGGTTGCACTAATCAATACCCCAAACTCCTCCCTCTTGTTCCTGATGCTTCTGGCATTAGTATATCGAAACTGTAGCATCCTCTTAGGCCCCAACTAGCTTTTCATCCTGATTAGACTATCCCAATCGATATTGTGGTCTGAGGGACTATATTCCACATTTTTTGTTTATTCACACACTTGTTTGTTTCATGAGTGCCTTCACACATTCATCTACATCTGCCCTAATTTCTTTAGTTTCCTTGACTTTATCACTTCCATACTCTCAGTGAGCAAAGCTACACCTTACTCTAAATCCATTTAAGTGCAATCCATCAGCATTATACAAATCCTTCTGTCCATAGGTCCACAAACTCGATATCATTCCTTCTGTACAACCTATGTATTGATTTATTAGCTATCTTTGCCCTCTTTTTCATTTCACCTCTATCATAGCATGGCATAGACTCATAAACTTTGCCTTCTTGCTCTTTTTTTTTTTTTTCTCTTCTTCCAATAACTCTTTCACATCTTCTCTCATACAATACTTTTCACTTCTCAGGTCAATTCCTTCACCTTCTCTTTTTGCATTCTAATAGCATAACTGATATAATTAATTTTTACACCAGGGAAACAAGTTTTTGTAGTGCTTTTGTGAAGTAGTATTCCGCTTATCCTAGAATCACCATAAAAAAATTATCTGCTTTATGCTCTTTCTCTCATTAATTCTTATAATTTTCTTTTTGGCTTTGGACCTCTTGCTTTTCTATGTTATCAGTTTTGACTGATCTCTTGCTGTTTCTGCAGCTTTTCAATCTCGTGCTTTGTTCTGTAAAGGACTACGTTCAAGCACATTATTTATTTATTTAGGTCTTCAATGTTCCCCTGAATGTCCGCCACTGCGCTTTCCATATTATATTTGATATATACATTTTCAGTCTGCTGTCAATACTGTGAACTCTACTATCATGTAATTTGTGCTCTCCACATTCATTCTCAAAACATTTATTGTACACTCACTCTCACTATACTCACTAGTTTTGCTCTCTATCCACAAATCTTTCAACTTTGCAACGAGTACATCTCACAAATTTTATACTAGACGAAACCATGCAAATTTAGCTTCCCCATCAAAGACATCATGATCACTATTCTGCTGCTACATATAGTTGCCACACAATATATGATTTAAGGAAATATATGCGTTTTACTTCTTTTTGCAGCGTTACAAGTCGATAACGTTCACTAGTTATCTTCAAACCTTGAACTTCAAGTTTTTATACAGGAACTCGCAGCATTCCAGATCGTGTGAGCAGAACTATTCTGAGGTGGTGTCACAAACAGAATAGGACAGGAACACACAGATATTTAATTAAATAAACAAATTATGAGGGTTAGCAGATTGTAAAAAAGCACTATCCCCCATGAATGAGATAAATGTTAATCTGTATAAATTTGGACAATGAAGTAACATTTCACAGATCTCCTTATAAAGATATCAGATAAAAAATCTGCCTCTTAGGTAGGATTTTACCAAGTTAAATTGTTCAGATTCTTGATTCCTATTCGTCCACAATAAGACAGGCCACAAGAGCAAGAAATCTTAGATATCTGGAATAAGTGGAAGAAGCTTGCCTTTTGGTGAAGAGTGAAAGGTGGAGATTTTTCTGACAGAATAAAATAGACAAAACTGTTCAGAAGCTTAACTTTTTACAATATGTTCTGATGTTCCCCCCTCAGTCAACATTAAAATGGAAGAAACTGACCGATAGATGAAGTTAGTGCACAAAGTACCCACCTTCAATTTCAGACTTTTTCATTAAGACTTTGCAACCAAAAAGTCATTAATTGATGTTAATCAAATCAAATGCAATGTGTTCCATTTTTTTTTCCAGTTCAATTCAAAATTACTATTAAAAGTAGGGTAATTTTTGGCACCATTTTAAGCCCAGTTATCAGTGTTCATATACATTATGGAAAATTATGGAGACAACTACCGTGTTAGAGCAAAACTTTAGTTTAATATAAACCAAAATGAACACTTGACATTACAACTTTCATATCAAGGTCACCATCTGGAGCATACACATATATACAGAGAAACAAGCTGCACTACAATCTACATGGTTTGCTAAAGTTACTGACCAACCATTACAACAATTATTGGTCTGACTTGTGGTGAGAAAAAAACACCTTTACTATATCAAAGCTAGAGTCCTATTATTATTATTATTATCTGTTGTTGGGTTACAAAATTAAATTGGGCTGGAGAGCAACATGTTTATATATATATATATATATATATATATATATATATATATATATAAAATAAAAAAAAAAACTGTGATTATACATATAAATTTCAACCAATTGGTATGGAATAGTTTCCAATAAAAGCTGAAAATTGCTTCAAGTACTAAAGTATGCTAGATACTAAGTAGGCTGAATATGTGCCATCCAAATTCTTGGAATTTTTATGCCACCATTATTGTTGAGATTAGGGTGATTATTCAGAATTTCACAGGCTTCTTTAAATTTTCTCATACCAGGTTTTTGTATGATGTAAAGAGCAGGAACTTTTCCAATCAATTTGGTGTAAGGTGTTGACAGCATGATCTGAGAGACCTGCTTCACCAAAATTGTTACATTTAATGTGTCTTTTGTATTTTTTTTTACGTATAGGGATATTGTACATCCAGTTTCACCAATATAAGGTAAGTTACTGGTGCAGCAGATGCAATAAACTCCAGGATGTGCCAATAGGAGAAGAGGATCCTTAAAGGAGTTGAATATGTTTTTTAATTTTATAAGTGGTTTAAAAAAAACATATTCAACTTCTCTAAGGATCCTCTCCTCCCATTGGCACATTCAAGCAATTTTCAGCTTTTATTGGAAACTATTCTATAGCAATTGGTTGAAATTTATATGTATAATCACAGTTTTTTATTTTTATTTTATATATATATATATATATATATATATATATACTTGGCCACCCCCCCCCAGGTTCCAGAAACATAAAAACGTTTCAAATTTCACCTTATCTTTTTATATATATAAAGTAGCTATATATATATATAAACAAGTTGCTCTCCAGCCCAATTTAATTTTGTAACCCAACATATAATAATAATAATAGGACTCATGCTTTGATGTAGTCAAATTTTTTTTTTTCTCTCACCAGAGGTCAGTCCAATAATTGTTGTAACGGTTGGTCAGTAACTTTAGCAAACCATGTAGATTGTAGTGCAGCTTGTTTCTCTGTATATATATGTGTGTGTGTGCTCCAGATGATGACCTTGATATGAAGGTCAAAACGTCGAGTGTTCAATTTTGGTTTATTACTTAATGGATGTGGTGCTTGCCTCCTCTGTGCTTGGCCGCTTGAAGTTAGACCTAGGTTCTAGTCTAGTCGCTGACTGGAGGAACTTTTTCTAAGCCTATCTTCGACCAGTTCCTGGGTTAGTCGATCTCTGGCACGGGCAAGCGGGTTTTTCCTCCCGGGAACTCAGGTTTTTCGTCCCGTAAACTCAAGAAAATTGACCGTAGTATCCACATTATTTCAGACAGTGACATATCTTGTTAGGGTTAGGTACCAAGAGATGGCAGCACTTGTTTGCCAGCCTCTTCATCGGTGGCTGCTATAATTAGTGATAGACATGGGCCAGCTAACTCTAATTGGCTACCGGTGGAGATTGAACTACCCACTCAGTCTCCAAAAGCTAGATAGGGTATAAAGTCCTCGCCTACTCCCTATTAGGGAATAAAAGGCATTATTTGATTGATTGATTTGATTAAAAATCTCCACGGAGTCAAAAACTCATCGTGGGAGGTCCACTGTTATACACGCAGTTTATCATACCACACCTTAAATATATTCATTGTCTCTGCGCTCACCACACTCTCGGGCAATGCATTCCAACCACTCTCCATGCAAAATACCTGCTCCTTGCTCACACCCTCCTTATACTGCTTCCAGGGATGACCTCTTGTTCTCCTGCTATCTTCATGCATTCTGTGTATAACCTCCCCGACATTAATCTGGTAATAACCTCTTAACAGCTTATATGTCTCGATCATATCCCTCCTCCTTCTATCCACCAATTTCTGCAAATTGCATTTTGTCAATCTGTCTTCATACTCCACTCTGTCTTCATTCCAGAGACCAGAAACCACCTTAGTCAATCGCTTCTGAACTTTTTCCAACGCATTTTCATCTTTTTGAAAACCAGGTGATCAGATCTGTGCGCAGTAATCCATATGTGGCCTGATCAAAGCCTTATACAAAGGAACTGTTAATAATTAGTGGATTTTTATATAGAAGATATTCATAGATATTATCATAATATTAATCCTACCATAGAGATGATCTCTTTTCAACAATTACTTTTAATTTATTTCCGAGTGTACCTGTATATTTATTTATTTGCACAAGGGTTCATTCCGATTGGTGCAATGACCTTTTTTACTATTTCTTTCAGAATCCAAATAAATCACTAACTCAAGACCAAAATACAAAATAAACACCTTTAGCATAACAAAAAACAATATATATATACACTTCAAACAAATATTACATAACTAACTACAAATTGATTGGATCCAAGGCCTTTTAAAAATAAACTTACACTTAAGACTAGACTAAACACTTTGTTTTCACAATGACAAAATGTTCATAGCCAGTTTCTTTCTTTGTCAAGGCCCTTTTCCGAAGATATATGACTTTATTCTTCATTTTCACAGGATCCTTTTTCCTCACTCATGTAGCACACATTTAATTCTTCCTGACTCAATTCTGTCTCCTTTCCAGTAGAAATAATAGTCAGATCTGGCGTCCTTAAGAGAGATGAAACTTCCTAATCAGAGTTTTCTCTAACATCCCTTTAGAACGTGAATAGCAATTTCTTATTTTATTCATAATGCTTAATGACAGTCTTAACTCTTCCACTTTAAAGAAATTTACAGTTCTACGATTCCCTTTTCGGAACCTACTATAAATCTTTCAATTAGCGTTTCTTCCAATATTCCTTTTAAAACACCTATAGCAATATTTCCCTTTTATTTATCAATACTTATTCCACTTTAAACTTAATAGTTCCACGATTCCTTTTTCGAAATATACTATTAATTTTCCTCTGACTGTCACAAAAAAACTTAAGTTCCTCCGAGCCTAAATATCTGCCGACCTGTGTTCTAATTTTCTCTCCGAACGCTATCATCTTTATTTCTGTTACTCAGATACCGAACACTTTCCTTGTCAGCTGTCAATCACACATCGAACTTCTTGGCGAGCATGCGCACTCCTTGAAAATGGCAAGCGAGAAACTAAATACTGTACTGTATGATGGCTGACACGGTTGTTTCCGTTAGCAACAAGAGAATGTTCATAAAACACAAAACTTAATATTTTAAACTACTATAAAATTTTTTAAAGTAATACAACTATTCAAATCCGGTAAGTACATAAACATTTTAACTGCTTTACATATCACTTTTGACAAAACAATTTCCATAACGGTACTGTCATGGTTACTTTCCTTTGCACTTTCTGAAATTTTTTGTTGGCTTACCACGGTACCTTATCTTACTTATATATCCCTTCTCTCTTCTATCAAAATCTTACTGGCCATGCCATTATTTGTTATAATATTTAACTTTGTATTGCACCCCTTTGACTATGCCCCTTGTTCAACGTTCTTTCTCCTTTTGCTTTACCTTGTGCCTTTGTTACTTGTTTATTATAATGCTACTGTTATCTTAGCTCTCTCACATATGCAAGTAAATCGCTTGTCTCCTATCAAATAATTTTTATCTCAAGATCTTTGCAGTCTTATTGGCCTCTTTATTTTTTTAGACATCATCTTATCACACAACAATCTGATGGAGTTCACCCGATAAGTATTAACATATTTATTTCTTCACTGCGCCAGCTAATACCTAGGATAGAAAGGATTCTTGCTCAGGGTGACCCCTTCAGAGTGATACATGATAATTAGATCAAGATTAATCTTATCCCTCTGCTTGCTTATTTCTTTCTCACAGTTGTTGCTTGGTTAATATAATTGTACTCATGGGTTTATCCCACTTAGTTCGTTGATATTTTTATAAGCGGTAGTTTTGAATTCATATAACATAAGCAGATCAGGCAATTACTTGAATGAAACAATTTAATGAGCCTTAAAGAGATACACAATTATACAATTCAAACAGGTTATTATGAATGCACTCAAGTTAGATCAAAGGCTCTAATTAATTTATACTAATCACACATGTTAAATTGCAATAACCACTAATACAATTAATTTAGTATAAATTCATAGGTAATCATCATGCCATTCTGATACACGTGGCCATGAGTTAACACAATAACACACTTTATACATTAAATTTAGCGTGATCAGATATCTACTCGGCCTTGTGGGCAAACAAATCTTAACACTATCTCGGGCCTATGCCGAAATATAGACTATTCTTACAGTCCCTTAAAGTTTAGTCCAATACAATGTTCTCACAGGGAATTCACTTTCTTCTATAACTGGAAATAGCAATTCAAAGATCTACATTACCATCTCTGTCCTTAAATTCTTAATTTTCTTCCTGCCCTGTCTGATCATCGAGGCCTTCAGTATAGTCTTTTAAGAGGATATCTTTCGTTGATCTGTGCGAGTAGAATTTCAGTGGGAAAACTGGGAGGTGGCACGGTAACGTCGCCTTAAAAGGACGTCATCAATTTGGTTCTTCCGTCACACGACAACGCACGGCTATCCTAGAGCACAGACATAGCTTGGCCCATTACGAACGCTATGACAGACGAACCAAATGGCTTCCACGACTGGCCAGGAACTTCCTCGACGACGAGCTCGACCACTTTCCAAGAGATCAGGAACCAGGAATTCAGGAAAAAAGATCTGGAATCCTCTTTGCCAGGCCTTTTTGTTTAATTTTTTCCTCTCGGCAATTCTCGATCTTCGTGATGCCTGCCAACGCGGTCATGTGTGCTAATGTCAATCTCCTTAGCTCCCTCTATTTTAGTCGCACGTGTGCCTGCTTTCCTTTCCTGGAAGACGCTTTGGTTTCCCTTTCTGGTACTTCTCTCCCTCCCTTCTTTTGCATAATGCAGGATGGCAAGAGTGACCCTTGAACCCTGACTCATAGGCCTTGCTAATTTAGTACCAGAGACTGGTTTTTTCCAAGTGGATTTGCCAGCTTACATGGATCTCTGTATCTGGTCCACACTTAATACAGATTACATATAAAAGCATATTATACAAATGTATGTAATTCCTAAATTTTAATTGTTTTGCACTTGTAAACAGCTTACACTTATCCTATTGCCAACGTTCCATATTCTCTGCCTAAGTTGTATTAAAGTTGTGACCTGAATAATTTACATTAAACATTTCTTAGCCCTTTTAGGACACAACAGCACATCGCAAGTGCCGACAATCCGTGTTATGAAACAAAACTAATAAACATACTAACATAAACAATACGTTAAAATATTCAGAATTTTAAATTATGAACTTTTTCCAACGCATTTTCATTTTTTGAACACCAGGTGATCAGATCTGTGCACAGTAATCCATACGTGGCCTGATCAAAGCCATATACAAAGGAACCATAACATCCTTACTTCTACAAGTCAGTGTCCTCCGCATCATTCCCATTATCCGCTGTGTTGTTATCACAATTTTAGTAACATGTTCCCGAAATTTTAGGTCCTTGTCTACAATCACTCCCAGATCTCTCATCTCCAAGATATTTCCACCGATTGTGTACTTGACATCTCATCTCTGCTTCCCAAATTTCAAAACTGCTCCAACACGGTAGTTGTCTCCATAATTTTCCATAATGTATTCTGATCACCGCGTAAGCATGAAAGAAAGGATCAGTGTTCATATCGTTTTTTTATCTATTGTAAATCACTGATTTTTCATTATTATTATTATTTTACATTTATCTGAGTTTGTTTTACTCGTATTTCATTTTTGTAATTATTGGACGTTTCAATATATAATGCAGACCTGTGTAGTTTAGTGGAAGTGGTACTTGCATTCTCTGCGATAGACCACCTGAAGGTAAACTTAAATTCAAGTCTAGTCGCCAACTGGAAGGACTTTTTCTAAGCCTATCTTCGACCTGTTCCCGAGTTAGTCGATCTCTGGTATGGGCAAGCCGGTTTTTTTCTCCCGGAAACTCGAGTTTTCGTCCCGTAAACGTAAAATCGACCATAGAACCTACATTATATCCTGTTAGGGTTAGTCTCAGTCTCCAAAAAAGCAAATAGGGTTAAAGGCCTCGCTTACATCGCTATCCCTATAGCGGAATAAAACGCATTAGCTTATTTTATATATATATACAATCATACCCCGAAGTTACGTGGTAGGCGGGATCTACAAAATGCATGTAAGTCGAATTCGCGTAATAACTCGGGGTATAATTTTGCATGTAATTTATATATACAAACATATACAAAATATTAGTTAATCGGGACCAAAGGTTTACAAAAACACCTATATTTTTTTAAAGAAATATAATCATAATTGTAGTTTTTCGTACATAAAAAAAAAGAAAGTTATTTCTATGTCGATCGTTTCAGAAAATCTAATAGATTCGTCTGACGGCATAATGTCTTTTTCTTGTCACACAAAATGTCTTCATAGCAAGCCAATGATTTTTTTATTCCTTGCCTTGTGGCTACAATTCGTTCCCCCCCGTTAGAATCTATGGCCTCCAAAATCTGCAAACTATGATTGTTCTTATTGTGGATTCGTGTAGACCGAACTTCTTTGCTAGCTCACAAATTTTCATTCCGCCTTCAAAATCCTTAATAATGTTGACTTTTGTTTCCAAAGTCTATGTTTTTCTTTTCTTGCTAGCTATATCAGAATCGGACTTGCTTCTTTTGGACGACATTATTATTTTTTATGTGATAAAATTTGTATCAAGAACATAACATTAAACAATCGCAAGGTTTGTAGACTATAAAAATAGTGTATGAATGGAGACCGTGAGAAACACGTCAGTGCTTGTTCACAGCACGTGCGACAGTGGCGAATGCGGCTGGCGCCGGAAACATACGACTAGTGGTGAAGCGGCACGAGAATACGTACATATAAGAAACTGCGTAAATTGGGGTAGCGTAAGTCGGGGTATGACTGTATATATAATGCATAACATCACACACCATTGGATTTTTTATTAAAATAAATATGTAAAGAATTGTGTTTCTTTTCTTCAAGGGGGGGGGGGGGGGCAGCAGAGTCAAGTTAGCCATTTTCTGAATTTTTGACGTGCCGAGCCTAAAAGGTTCGCCGTCACTGGCTTAGAGCAGTTATGAGCAACCTTTTTCTTCATTGGGCCACAATTGAAAACCTAATATTCCATATGGCCACAGCAAACACAACACAATATTAAGTACTTCAATATATTAATAAAAAAAAAAAATTTTTTTTTTGATTAAATGGAATTTAATCAAAACAATGGTGGAATTTATTTCGACACAGATTTACAACGAAAAGTTTTTTGTTTTTTTTTATTTGATTTACTTTTTATTAGTAATACTTTCAATATGTACACAGGTATCCTACATAATTTTTTTTAATCAAAAGAAATTAAATAGCTGCTGAAATTTAATTAATGAAATATTTGGCTAATGATATATAACTAGTTATCTACAACAAAGTAATAGAACAAATCTAGGAAATTACATAAGCCCCAATGGAGAAATCGACATTGCATATAAAAAACAAAAATTCTTAGCAGTCATTGGAACTTTGAATAGACATTTCAGTAAACACATGTCTAGAACAACCCAAATAAAACTATATAAAATAATTACCAAACCAATTCTAAAATATAGCAGTGAAACATCGACTTGGGGAGAAGGAGATAAAAGACAAGTGGAAGCTGCAGAAACGAAGTTTCTAAGACCACTTGCAGGCTATAAAAGTATAGACAAGATAAGAAACGAAGAAATAAGAAAACAGTTATCCATAATTAACATAACAGACGACATAACAAATTATAGAAAGAACTGGAAAACCACATGAATGAATGAATGAGGACAGATGGCCAAATATTGCCTGGAAATATAAACCAAAGGGACACCGATCAAGTGGAAGACCCAGGAGGAGATGGGCAGAGGACTTTTTAAACCTTTGAAAACGTCACAGGCAAACAATATCCTAATACGAGAAGCCAAGAAGAAGAAGATATTTGGTTCTGTTTCTCATCAACAAGCTTTTCAGTATTAGTAGGTATATTTGAAATTGCGACTCAAATGCAGTTTTTTAATCGTTCGTCATCAAGGTGATTTCGACAATCATTTCTTACAATTATCATTTTCGAAAAGAGTTGTTCACACATAAGTACTACCAAATATAAACTCATTATTTGCCTGGAATGGGTAGCCAACAATGGAAATTTATCAGTTGGAAAGTAACTCTTATAAAAGTCAATAAGACTAACATTTTGAAACTTAGTTCAGCACAACTTATTTCCATTTGAAATTCTTCCGGAACCCTTTCAACATCTATATTAAAAGTTGATGAGAAAATAGTAAAATTAGTTTCATTTTCGAGTAATTTTTGAACTGCGAATTGAATTCTTCTTGTAATCCCTATTTCCTCCGTGTAAGTGCCCCCCGTAGCGCATTTGGAAGAACGACTGTACGTCCCACCCTTCCATTAGAAAAGGCCTAAGTTTGATTCCCGTCGTGACGGGAGTTAGCCGTTCTCATACAGAGGTAGCAGGGTTTTTCCTCCCGGAAACTCGGCTTTTTCATCCCACATTCAGACAAATCGGTCCTTCAGAACACACGCCATTTACAGACAAAAAAAAAAAAAAAAAAAACTAACTGTGGTGGTTGTGAGTAGTAGATGGCGTCGATGTAGGTGATTGGTAGTAGAAGTTCTGTGTAGTAGTGGAGACGGAGAGTTGTACAGTAGGTGTCCTCCCGCGATGAGTCTTCGGACTCCTTGGAGGTGTCACGAATAATAATAATGCAGTGAGAAATAATTATTTCGCGTCCTGTTAATCTTTTTATGTCGGAATAATAATCCTACTGACCAACATTCATACTAGGCATGCTCGAGCTCCATCTGTTATTATACTGACAATCTTTTCTATTGGGATATTTAATTGATTAAGAACAACAGTTTTCAGTTCCCTGTATATATATCTTTTTTTGTAGTAGTTCCTTTCAATGGAACTAAAGACGCAAATTCTTTGTGATGTTAAAACTAGAATCTGTTCATCGCAAAAAAGACAGCAAGTAGTGCCATATCACTAATATCAAACTTTCATCCAAAGCTAAAGAAATCCATTCTAACTTAGAAATATGTTCCTGCAAAATTTCTTCAATACTTTGCGAATGATCGTGAATCCTTCTTGTGACTGTAAATTGCTACAAACTGATTTTCGAAATTATATCTTTTTTTATCACGGAAAGCGACATCTGTTACGTCTAGTAAACATTCTTTTACTATTTCTCTATCTGAGAATGATTTCATTCTTTTTGCCAAAATTTGACTAACAATGTAGCTTGCACCAACTGCAGTATCTGCGGTTAATGAAGCAGTTATAAATATATTTTGCATCATTTAAGGTGTTTTTTGCAGTTGATTCACTTTGTCTTTGCACAACTGCGTAGCAAATTGTCAAATTTTAATGAATAACATTTCTGGCTAGATGGGTGAAGCAAAATTGCTTTTGATATTCCCCTGTGTCTGCAATGAAAGAACTTTGAATGGAGTGTTTGTGAGCTGTATGCTAGCCCATTGAGGGCAGTGAAATTAGCTGTGTTCAACTGAACTTAAGATAGACTTTGGTCTTTTATATTTGTAACTTTCCGCTTCATTATATTCCGAAGCTTCCTTGATTAACGAGTTTTGATGGTTACTTGTCTTGGTAAAGAACTTCTCAGCTAGATCTAGGAGAAGGGAAGAGATATAAGGGATATTAACTTCTCTATGGCTCTGGGAGTTTCTAGTAAACCAAGGGGAATCTAGAATCATCCTCAGGCACTTATTCTGTAATCTCTGAAGTTTCAGAATTTTGGATTTGCGGTGTGGCTCCATGCAGGGGATGCGTAAGTGATGACCGGTCGAATTACCATCTTGTAAATTGTTAATTTTGTTTGTGTATCCAGTTTACTTTGTCTGTTGATCATAAGGTAGAGTTGTGCTAAGACTTCGGTTCGGATGTCTTCGAGGTAATGTAACTTATATGTTTGCTGAATAGAAGTTTACTATCAAGAATCACTCCAAGATATTTAACTTCAGTCTGCATTGGAATCTTTACTCCCAATAAATAAATGTCCTCCATGCTATGGAATTTCTTTCTAGTAAACAGTATGGCTGAGGTTTTCTGGGGGGTTAGCTTGGATCCTCCAGTCTGCCATCCACTTTTCTAAAATGTGTATGCTGGTTTGAAGTCTTCTAGTCGCCAGTTTTGGGCTCAGAAATCTTGCCATCAATGCAGTATCATCTGCATATAATGCAGTGAATGTTGTTCTCGGGTTCAGAGGGATGTCCGCTATGTAGATTGAGAACAGGAGAGGGGCCAGAAGAGATCCCTGAGGTACGCCTGCCGAGATCCTGCGTCTCGTTGAAACTGTTTTGCCAACCGTGACCTGTATATATATATATATATATCTGTCTTTCAGGTAAGAGTGGATTATTTTTATTAACTTGATTGGCAAGTTAAATTTTATCAATTTGTAGAGAAGGCCTTGATGCCATACTTTGTCAAACGGCTTCTCTGCATTCATGAAGATGGCAGCTGTATTGAGTTTATAGCCTTTAGTAATGATTTCTACCAGCCAGTGTACTTGTTGAGCTGTACTATGGGCCTTTCAGAAACCAAACTGTTCGTCAGACAAAATTCTTAACTTATCTGTTTCTGCTTGGAATCTTGAGAGGATCACTTTCTCTGTCACCTTTCCGAGACTGGACAACAGGCTTATGGGTCTGTAGCTTTCTGGAAGTTGAGGATTTTTTTTTGGCTTCTTCAATGGCATGATGGCGGCTGTTTTCCATGTAGTAGAAAAATGCTGGAATCTAAAAATGGCAATTGTAATGTTGAAATGGACTATGGCCTTTCTTGGAAATAGTTTTACTATTCTGTTATGCCATCTGGTCCTGGAGCTTTTTTACTGTTTAGATGTGTGATATTTATCATTTCTGCCGGATTTGTAGGAGTGATATGTTCAGAGTTAACAGTGTTCTGTCGTAAGGTTGTCCTAACATAACGTTGCATCTTGTATATAAGGTTGATATTTAGATTTGTATAAGATGGATTGTACTGAGATTCAAGGTTATCTACTAGTGCTTCAGCTTTCTCTTCATATTTGTGAACTGTCCCTTGGTTTGTGTAGGGGGGGGGGTGAGTTGCTTTTCGGTGTGGATTGCTTTTAAGAATTTCCAGACAGAATGATCTTCAGTATTGATGTTACCCAATTTGGTTTCCCATTGATGGTTTCTGTGTTTTTGAAGAGCTTCACAGACTTGTCTGTTTAGGTTGTTCAGTACTGTTTTGTCTTGCGGGGCTCTGGTATTGTGGTATCTCTTTCTGACTATTTTTTGCTCTGATTTCCTCTGGGATACAGTTGGTTTGGTGGAAGACAGTGGATTGCCTGACTGATTCTATTGCTTCCTGAATTTGGATGGTTGAGTTATTTACTGCTGAGTCTATCTCTTTTTTTTTACTGATGATGGGCACCAGACTAATATAACCCAGAAGAACCTTGGTTAATTTCTCCCATGGTATGAATGTGTGTGGGGAAGAGAATTGATCTGATGAACCTAGATTAAGCCCTATGGGACTGTGGTCAGAAGATAATTCATTAACTGTTTCCAATTTGTATTGGTATCTTATGTTTTTAAAAATAACAATGTCCAGCACATCCGAGCTGGCTGAAGTGGGTGGGCTTGGTAGGTCCAGCCACAACAGCAGAGTTGAGCATTGCATAGTTGAATAGTGTGTGGCCTTTGGTGTTAATTGAAGAGCTGTACCAAGCTGTGTGTTTTGAATTGAGGTCTCCTGCTATTATTATGGAGTCATTTGGACCAAGTATGGAGTCCACATCTGTTGTCAGCAGAGGAATGCTTGGAGGATTATAAGCAGCATAGATCTTGAGACTGCCAGCATTGCAGGTATGTACTGCCACACCAGTCACCTCCAGGCTTACTGGAGGTGACTGGTGTGGCAGTACATCTGCTGGTTTACTGTTTGGGGCTTGGCTATTGTAGTATGATTCAAGTAACTCTTAATATATATATGGCTGTGCACGAATTCTGTCGTTTCTGTACATAGTGTATCCACAGATTTTTGGGATATTAGCTGGTCTTAGGTGTGTTTCACAAATCAAGATGATACGAGTCGCAAATTCTTGAAGTTCCCAGACCTTGTTCATCAATCTATTTGCATTCCATGCCATTATCTTAAAAGCTTTTGGTTGGAATTTTTTTTACTCATGACAGATGGCTGTTATAATGGTTTCAGTGCCTTGCAGGAATCTCTTTCTGGAAGATGGTGAGGGGGTATGTCTTGCTGAATTCCTGCAGCATGGTGGCAAGTGAGGCTGTTAAAACTGATTAGGTTGGAGCTTTCTAGCTCGAGAGAAGTAGGAGGCTTAGTTCATGCAGCCTCAGCATATGTTTTAGTCATGGTTGTTCCTTCCTGTTTGGTTGAAGGTGATGTGTTTTGGACTGGGGGACGACCTGTTTGGTTGGTTAAATTAAAACGTTATGTGAAGGAGCAAGATTGACTTTTGCTGATCCTCGATTTTTTGGATTGGAAAGGCATCCCTTGTAGTTGGCGGGGTGAGGTCTTCTACAGTTTGCACAGCAGACTGGAGTAGGTGTGGCTTGATGCATGTGATGGTCTGGTGTCCCTCGCCACACTTCATGCACCTGAAGGCTGCCTTACATAATTTTTGGGCATGTCCAAACCTTTGGCATCTATATACACTATCCTGCAGATGCTCTTTTCCTGAGCGGCTGAGTTGATATTTTGAGTCCGCATACTACTGTCAGTTCATAGATCTACTTTTGTGTATTGCTGATTTCCACCAGCACCAAAGGCATTGGACTTTTATCCAACCTGAGCATCCTGCTGACTTGAACTGGGGACAGGCCCTGTCTTGAGAGGTCATTGATCACTTCTTCAGGAGTGATACCTTCGGCTACCCCACGAAGAACCACCTTCAGGTTCTTTTCACTGGGTAAAGTGAAGGTGTGGTATGGAAGATTGGTATTGTCCATAAATCTGGCCATTTGTCTATAATCCATGCCTGTAGCAGGTTGAATTTTAACTTCCTCATCAGAATTTTTGGCCCATTAGAATGTGATGTTTTGTTCCCTGAGGGCTGATGAGACAGGAATCCATTTATCCTTATCCCTTAAGATAACTGGTGGTACCTTTTCTTTAGGTACATTGGGTGCTTCCATCCCTGTTGTTTCAGGTTCTTTGGTGTTGGTAGAGATTTTCCTCCTCTTCTTGCCTGTTTGGAATTCTGTATTTGTTTCCAAGGTCTGATAGATGCTGTCTTGGGATGTAGCTTCTTCTAAATTTGGGGAGTGTACAAAGTTTCATTGCGTCTGAGTAATGTGTTCGTAATTTAAATCATCCATTTTGTCTTCTGTGACTGCTGGGGGGGGGGGGGGGTAAATGTATCAAAAATGTAGCTTAACTTTCCCGGCCAGTTGTCACTCAGCAGCTCTCCCAATCTGAAGAATTCCTTGTACACCTCCTCAAATATGGCCTCATTCAGAGGTTTTGCAACAAAATATTATAGATAACTGCCCTAAAATAGGGAAAAGGAGTGTCAAGAATCTACTTGGCTACAGATTGAGATCCTACCTCCCTATTATACCACAAATCCACCACTGGTCCTCATAGCAGGTGGGGTCTGCCGGCCATTAGACCTCTTACATGTTTCATGCAGAGTGAGAAACAGCAGGAATCAAACTGTATCAGCGCCAGTGCAATGTGAGATTCCTGATAAACCTTATATGCAGTCTAAATCAGGATCAACTTAAAATGCGTCTGTTCTCGTCGAAGTCATAAATTTTTTCCTGTCAAATTTTGAAGAATGTTTAGTTTTATAATGATTCTTGATGTTATATTCTTTGAGAACAGACACCGAAGCGCGATTGGAAAAGGCCTAAGTTCGATTTTCGTCATGACAGGAGAAATCTTTATATGGACGTTTTCAATTGAAGGTGAGTTAGCCGATCTCATACGGGGTTAGCAGGGTTTTTTTTCCCGGCAACTCTGCTTTTTCATCCCGCATACAGACAAATCGGCCCTTCAGAACACACGCGATTTACAGACGAAAAAATACTGTGGTGGTGGGCAGTAGATGGCGCTAAAGGTGATGATTGGTAGTAAAGGTTCGGTGTAGCGTGGGAGACAGAGTTGAACAATAGGTGTCCTCCCGCGATGTGTCACGAATAATAATAATAACATATCAAGCAAAAAGCAATCTTTCATGCAAGTAAAAAAATAGTTGCATGTCCATCTTTCTTGACTGACGATTTTCGTTCTCAACTTTGCGTTTTCTAGATTTCGAACTCATTGATTAAACACATGGTTATGTTTGTTTAAAAAAAAAAAATGTAAAGGCTCAGCTTTTTAAAAGAAAAAATTATATATTACTGTTATAAATTTATAATTTGTTTAGCTTTTGAAAGAACTTATATCAATAAGATTATTCAAGAATAATGCAACTACAGTACTTTCATACTGTATATCGTTACCACTGGTCGTGCGCAACTGAAAATGCGAAGGCGAATGGCACAATCGTGGGAACTAATATTTTTCACGTGACTTAATGCGTGCTTCATACTGATAACACATGGTGCCCTTTGCTAAAATTTTTACAGTTCAGCTGAATGAAGTGCAACGTTTTGGTGGGCTGCGGGTTGTTCATCACTGACCTAGAGCATAAACCCATCCAGTGATAGCTTCTCTCTTACAAGAAATCAAAGCATAGATATGCTTTTGAATTTCAATTAGGGAAAAGCATTGTACTTTTTTTAAAAAAAAATTATAATGTATATTAAATCATTTGAAATAAACTGTATTAACTAAAAAGAGCATGCCAGGAAATTTTGTTAATAAAATGATAAAAAAAAAACATTTCGTTTCCTCCACCTTTCATGTCTCAAACACTCTCATTACCCAAGATGAAAAGCCAAACGGCTATTTTTTTCTGGCGAGGTTAGTAAGTTAAGGGGATAGAAATCCCTTATTGTTTTTCAGCCAGTAAGCGAAACTAAGATCGAAAACTACGATCTGAACGTTGAAACGTTCAGATCGTAGTTTTCGATCTTAGTTTCGGTGAAATCGTTGAAACGTTCAGATCGTAGTTTTCGATCGATTTCACCGAAACTAAGATCGAAAACTACGATCTGAACGTTTCAACGTTCAGATCGTAGTTTTCGATCTTACTTTCGCTTACTGGCTGAAAAACAATAAGGGATTTCTATCCCCTTAACTTACTCTCATTACCCCTTAAACCTAGTACAGTAGCGAACTAATTAATCCGAACAAACCGCATTTTCGTCAAGGTTTTGGTTTGGTTTTTGTTTCTATCCACAATAATTTTGGTTTTAGTTCACTATTTTGGTTGAGTGATGCTACGATGTTTATTAATAGTGTTGTGCGTTTTAATAGTGTAAACAAGTTGACATTAGTAGTGTTGTATAGCTATAAAATGGCTATACAACACTAAAAAATGAATCTCCAAGAAAGCGTTCAAAAATATGTGCTGTTTCTCAGCACGCATCCATGATTCAAAGACAAATTGCCAATGAGTGTGATGTTGGTTTGAGTACTGTTAATTCGATTTTAAAGATATTTAGATACAAACAGATATCTTTTCTCCTGAAAGAAAAGGGAAATGTGGGAGAAAAAGGAAAACTTCACTTACTCAAGATCGTTTACTAGTTACAACATGAATCCAAGATTGTAGACTTAAATTGGCAGCTAGTTGAATTAATGTTTCTGACATGACAGGTCCGTCGAAGATTGTTGGAAGCAGGGAGGACTGCCCACAGACCAAAAAAGGAACAACTGTTGACGAAGGCTACACAGAAAAAGAAGCTCCAGTGGGTCAAAGTGTACATAGATTGGACTGTTGAGAAGTGGAAGAAAGTCATTCTCAGATGAGAGCTATTTCTTTGTCCAAGGAGAGCGAGTACCCTATGTTCTTACATCATCGCCTGAGAAGACCTCTCCTGTCCACCTTTAACAAGCTCCTAAACACCCAGCTAAAAATAAGTTCTGGGGTTGTTTTGCACATGACGGTTCAGAATAACTTGTATCTGTTAATGGTATGATGAAATACGACCATTACATAAAAATTTTGGACAAAAGAGCGGTTCAACAGGGTCTAGTTCCATGCAACACTTCAAAAAAAAAGTGAGAGTTCCTCAAAAATCACAATATCATAATGCTACAGTATCCAGGTAACTCTCGACGTTAACCCAATAAAACAATTTGTGGATCATGGTGAAAAAGAGACTTGGAAAATTAAATTAATACAAAATATAACTTAATACAATCCATCATAAAATTATGGGTTTGAGATGAAGAAATAAGAAAAATGTGTACTACATTGAGCTAATGAACTTATTAGGAACAGAGGAGCACATAAATTATTAGGAAAAGTTGTAGTTTAATTTTTGTACTTCCTTTCTTGCGATATTCAGATATGTTTTTCTTTAAAATATAGGTGTTCAGATTAATTTGTTCGCTACTGTATCTTCTAAAGGCATCGTTCCGAGTAATCAAACGATAGTTAGAGCTTTCATACGAGAACTTGATGAGTTGAAATGATGAAATGATAATATTAAGCGATCGAAATAGCTGCATGAAGAAATTACGTTCGTTTATTAACATATACATTGAGACGAGCGACAATTTTTATTAAATTCTACATGCAGAGCGGAATTATGATTTTATATCATTATGAAATGCTTTGCCATTAAATATGATTGATTTAAAGCAAGATAGAAATAGTTTACGATAAAGGAAATCGAAATCATTGTTAGGTAATTATTGGTGTGACAATTTCTTCTCCTAAAGGAAGAAAGTAGACAAGCACAAGTTTTTTTTTTTTTTTACAAAAAAAAAAAAAATTGCTATTCGTTGATCCTTTAAAATTATAAGAAATGACTAAAAACAGTTTTGAAAATTTTATTTTCCTCGTTTCGATGACGTTCATCATGTATTTCCTTAGCGTACATGAAATACATTTCCTGCCCTGAGTTTGGAGCACATCGTTTTTATTTATATCCGGTTCGCGAATATAGACATGTTGAAGTCATTAGCGTCGCTTTGTTATATATAAAAAGTATATATAAATCATACCGTCAGACAGTTGTCGAAAAACTGGTACCGAATGGATGAATGTGATGAGGTGAGGAAACTAATTTTTTTAGATGATTATTGCAGTATTTGAGAATTTTCTCGATAATTCGTACGCATCTAAATGCTTGTGTATATATATATAAAATTGATACAATTGAATTTTTTTTTTTTTAATATATGACAAATAGGGAACTAGGAGCCTTCCGTGGAAGTTGTGTAAGAGTGTGGTTAGTAGGGATGGGCGGACCAGATTTTTTTTTTGCGTGGAGAGTGGTCAGTGAGTTGAATGATTACCAGAATTGATTGTGAGTTCCCTGACGATGAATGACTCAAGGAGAGGTATGATATGGATTTGGGTCTCCCGCGATGAATCTCCGGACTCCATGGAGGTGTCATAAAATAATAAATAAATAAATATATATATATATCAGTGGCGTCGCGTGCCCATTTAGATTGGGTGTGCTGTTGGGTGGCTTTGCAATTCGCGCTACAAAATTCACGCCAATTTGACACTATGATTGCATTTTTATTGATGTATGAAAGTTTTTCAGAGCGCATAGCGCCTCAGCGCTCATCTTAATTGGTCCAGCGCAGTTAATTGTATGATAACTTTGAATACTTTAATTTATCAAGTATTTATTTAAATACGGAAAGCGTAATGGTCAAGTGAACAATCGCTATGCTTCACGCGTGCCGTTTAGGTGAGAAGTTCAAAGGGTTTACGCATATCATTGGAAAATACTAGAGTGAGACACAGATAATTTGAATTTTGATACATTTTTAAATACAGCCAGACAATACACACAGAAATCGGAAAAGTAATCACTTGGGAAATTATTATATTTCCGGACTGAACAAAGAAAGGCTGAAATAATTAATTTTACTTATTTATACACAAGTTCCAACCCCTTTCGACTATAATCAATTATAAAATCCGTGAAAGCTCTGGCAGAAAACGGGACATTCAGGAGATCGTCAACACCATTTCCCATTGTATTTATAGAAAATTGCTTGTCTATATCAGTGCCCTAAACACGTTAGTTCACATTTCACGGACTTAAAACAGATGAAACCCGACGAATAACCTTTCTGGCGAGTTGGGTGAAGCAAAAATGCCTTTCATATTCCCCTTTGTCTGTAAAGGAAGAACTTTGAATGGAGTGTTTATGAGCTATAAGCAGCGCCCAGTGAGGGCAGTGAAATTAGCTGTGTTCAGCTGGAAGTAAGATTGACTTGGACCTTTTATATTTGTAGCTTTCCGCTTCATTATATTCCGAAGCTTCCTTGCTCAACAGTGTTGGGTGGTTGCTTGTCTTGGTAAAGAACTTAGCTAGATCTAGGAGAAGGGAAGAAATGTAAGGAATGTTGACTTCTGTATGGATCTGGGAGTTTCTAATAAACCAAAGGGCATCTAGAATCATCCTCAGGCACTTGTTCTGTAATCTCTGTAGTTTTTGAATATTTGTGTTTGCAGTGTGGCTCCATGCAGGGGATGCATAAGTGATGACCGGTCTTATTACCATCTTGTAAATTATTAACTTTATTTGTGTATCCAGTTTGCTTTTTTGTTGATCACAGGGTAGAGCTGTGCAATTACTTTGGATGTCTTCGAGGCAATCCGTCTATGATTGCTAAATTGGAGTTTGTTTTTATTTATCAAGTATCACTCCAAGATATTTGACTTCAGTCTGCCATGGAATCTTACCTCCCAAAAGATAAATGTCATCCATACTATGGATTTTCTTTCTAGAAAACAGTATGGCTGAGCTCTTTTGGGAATTTACTTGGATCCTCCTGTCTACTAGCCATTTTTCTAGTATATGTATACTGCTTTGAAGTCTTCTAGTTGCCAGTTTTGGGCTCAGAGATCTTGCCATTAATTCAGTATCATCTGCATATAATGCAGTGAATGCTGTTCTTGGGTTCAGAGGGATGTCTGCTGCATAGGTTGAGAACAGGAGAAGGTGCAGAAGAGATCCCTGAGGTATGCCTGCTGGGATCCTGCGTCTGGGCAAAACCGTTTTGCTGACCCTGACCTATGCATATCTGTCTTTCAGGTATGAGTGGATTATTTTTGTTAACTTGATTGGCAAGTTAAATTTTATGAGTTTGTAAAGAAGGCATTGATGCCATACTTTGTCAAATGCCTGCTCAGCATCGATGAATATGGCAGCTGTGTGGAGTTTCCAATTGTAGCCTTTTGTGATAATCTCCACTAGCCAGTGTACTTGTTGAACTGTACTATGGGCCTTGCAGAAACCAAACTGCTTGTTGGGTAAAATTCCTAACTTATCTGTTTCTGCTTGAAGCCTTGTGAGGATCACTTTCTCTGTCACCTTTCCGAGGCTGGACAACAGGCTGATAAGTCTGTAGCTTTAGCAGATTTGAGGGTTTTTCCCCAGCTTCTTCAATGGTATGATGGTGGATGTCTTCCAAGCAGTGGGAAAATGCTGGTATCTAAAAATGGAATTGATAATGTTGACAAGATGGACTTATGGCCTTTTTTGGAAGTAGTTTTATTATTCAGTTGGTTATTCCATCTGGGCCTGGAGCCTTTTTCCTGTTTGGATGAGTTAAGATATTTATTATTTCTGCTAGAGTATTGAGAGTGATGTGAATTATCAATTTGCTGTCGTAAAGTTGTCCTAACATGACGGTGAATCTTGTATACATGATTAATATTTAGATTTGCAAAAGATGGATTGCACTGTGATTCAAGATTATCTATTAGTGCTTCTTGTATACATGGTTAATATTTAGATTTGCAAAAGATGGATTGCACTGTGATTCAAGATTATCTATTAGTGCTTCAGCTTTCTCTTTATCTGTATGAACAATCCCTTTCCTGGTTTGTATAGGGGGTATGAGTTGCTTTTTGGTGCAGATGGCTCTTAAGAATTTCCAGATGGAGTGATATTCAGCATTGATGTTAGCCAATTTGGCTTCCCATTGATGGTTTCTGTGTTTTTGAAGAGCTTCACGAACCTGTCTGTTTAGGTTGTTCAGTACTGTTTTGTCTTTTGGGGTTTTATTATGGAATCTCTCTCTGGCTCTGTTTTTTACTCTAATTAGGTCCATGATTTCCTCTGGGTACAGTTGGTTGGGTGGAAGACAGTGATTTGCCTGACTGATTCTATTGCTTCCTGAATTTGGATGGTTGAGTTATTTACTGCTGAGTCTATCTCTTTCTTTTTACTGATAATGGGCACCGGACTAATATAACCCAGAAGAACCTTGGCTAACTTCTCCCATGGTATGAATGTGTGAGGAGGAGAGAATTGATCTGATGAACCTAGATTAAGCCCTATGGGATTGTGGTCAGAAGATAATTCATTAACTGTTTCCAATTTGTATTGGTATCTTATATTTTTAAAAATAATGATGTCTAGCACATCCGAGCTGGCTGAAGTGGGTGGGCTTGGTAGGTCCAGCCACAACAGCAGAGTTGAGCATTGCGTAGTTGAATAGTGTGTGGCCTTTGGTGTTAATTGAAGAGCTGTACCAAGCTGTGTTTTGAATTGAGATCTCCCGCTATTATTATTGAGTCATTGGATCCGAGTATGGAGTCCAGATCTATTGTCAGCAGAGGAATGCTCGGAGGATTATAAGCAGCATAGATCTTAAGACTGCCAGTATTGCTAGTATGCACCTCTGTGCCGGTCACCTCCAGGTTCACGGTTTTGGGGGTTGGGTATTGTATTATGATTTAGGTAACTCTTGATATATATATATGGCTGTGCCTCCACCTTTTGCGCTTAGTGTATCATTTCTGTACATAGTGTAGCCATGGATTTTTGGGTTATTAGCTGGTCTTAGGTGTGTTTCACCAATGAAGATGATATCAGCACTTAGATGAGTCACAAATTCTTGAAGTTCCAGGACCTTGTTTATCAATCCATTTGCATTCCATTTGCTACTATCATGAGTCATTTTGATTTGAATATTTTACTCATGACAGATGGCAGTTATAATGGTTTGAGTGCCTTGCAGGAATCTCTTTTTTGAAGATGGTGAATGGCTTGTTAGCATGGTGGAAAGCGAAGCAGTTAAAACAGATGTTAGGTTTGAGCTTGCTTGCTCGAGAGATGTAGGAATCTTAGTTGGTGCAACCTCGGCATTTGTTTTGGTCGTGGTTGTGAATCATGTTCCTTCCTGTGTGGTTGAAGGTGAAGTGTTTCGGACTGGGGTGATTTACTTGGTTGCTTATGGTGTCATTGTGAGGAGGAGCAACATCGACTCTTACAGACCCTTTATTTTCCGGATATAAAAGGCATCCCTTGTAGTTGGCAGGGTGAGGTCCTCTGCAGTTAGCACAGCAGGCAGGAGTAGATCGTGGCTTGGTGCTGGTCTGGTGTCCCTTGCCACACTTCAAGCACCTGTAAGCTGCCTTCATAATTTTTGGACCTTACCGAACCTTTGGCACCTATGACACTGTCCTGCTAATGCCTTGTTTTTGAGCGGCTCAGTTGATATTTTGAGTCCACATAGAACTGTTGGATCCTACGCTCTACTCCGTTATATACTCTAGCTGTTGACTGACTTCACATTCGAACACATAGAAAATTTATTTTTAACTGTGCCACTCTATGTTCTAATTAGCACAAGCAACGCTGTGAAATCAACCATCAGTTAGTACCATATAGTTAACTACTTTATTCAGGCCGAAATTCTCCTTTTTAAATATAGGGTTCCCGCTAAGATTTGAATTATTTTAATGAAAGAAATCAGGCAAACACAAGATTCGACTCAATTAAAAATATTTAATGCTTTAACACATAAATTTACATTAAATCAAGGATTTCTAGTAGGGATAATACAATTAAGAATGAATAAGTACTCATTAAGACATTAGCAAATTACTCAGCTGAGTATATCATTTACGATTAGAATTTATGCATATAAATTCCGCTCTTCTTATTATCAAAGATTCAAAACACAATTTCACTCTAAACAAAGCTATCGTTTAATGTACTTTAAATATTGATTCAGCTTAACTATTCAGAACAATCACAAAGTACAAATCGTCAGTCATTCATTTAGAAACTTCCAAGTTTTATTAATTTAATACAGTATTCCTCAGAAAATCCAATTTCAATTATATATTGCGTTCTCACGTAACAGGCTTCACTATATCACACATTCAAATATGAACTATTAATCCAGAAATACTTCATATATTGTGTTTACAATATATGAAGTATTTCTGGATTAATGTGTCACTATATCACACATTCAATCTTGAAATGTTAATTTCAGCAATATGAACTATATTATGTTCTCCAGAAACAAGCTTCGCTACTTCACATGAGGCATGGAAAAGATATCCTTACCGGTATAAACAGTATAGCTTCCTTATTATTGAGAATCCTAGAAACACTCCTTGGTTCTTGAATAGTTTCACTTTGAGAGCACACAAATATAGAATTTTGGGTTTCAATAACTGATGAATTAACTCGGAAGAATTTATCTTCTTCTCGTAATTGCCTAACTTTCAATATTTCTTACTCATTCTTATTATCCTTTCGTCCTACACTATCCTTGTGCGAGGCGATAGGAATTTATAAAAGAATAAGCACTCGAAGAAAGATAAGTCAAAATACAGAGTGGTTCCCAGTCCTTCCTACTCCGTTTGATCTTCAGATTATTTCTCCCTGCTTATTACTCTCTTCTTCTTTTTCCTCTCTTACACATCACATCCTACTCTCCTTTCCCTCCAAAATCTGGTTCTAACTGTTGATATCGAACTGGCTTCTTGCATACTGTACAGTAACTCATGCTAAAGCATGCGCTGGCTAAAAATAACATAATTCTCACAACAACCAATCAAGTCTTATTTTGAAGAATTACTTGGATACATTACATTTAACTAATAGCATAATAAGATTACATATTTTACAGTTTTTATCTCTGTTTTAGTAATATTAATTTCATAATTTCATAATAATACAAGCGATATTTAATACACAGTTTTCACAACTGCACTTTATCTCAAAACAATAAATGAACAAATAAATATTAATAAACATAACTTGAAATAAATCATATGAATAGTATACTATTAGTAAGAGATTATTAGTCTGATGAGCAAATTTGACTCGGAATAGCAGATTACGTTGGACTCTGAATGAATTATTAATAATCTCCAATTCTCTTCATTTAGAATCCAACAAAGGCTTACTCTTCCTCTGAAAAATTTTTCTTTAAAGAAAAATTTTTCATATAGGACACTTCTGTGGACTTCCTAAATTCTTTTTTCTGGGTCTCAGGTTATATCTCATTTGGGTGAAACTCCTTCCTGTGTTTTCTATAGTGCATGTTTTTTCTTTACCTTCTTTACTTAGACCCCTACTGTTTTCATGCTCGAGTACCGTATATCTTCTATATTGGTAATCTGGGGGGGGGGGTCTCCTCAGTGTAAGAATCCTTCCTTAGGCCTTCGGTGATGTGCCTAGTTTGCTTCGTGTTTGGTTGTCCTCGTACAATGTTATTTCTTCCAAATTTACTTACTCCTTGGTAATTTTTTTTTCTCCCCCATACTTTTCAATGAGGTCTCCCAGGCGATCTGGCCTACTCTTAATTAATTTTAATTTGTCTGAACGGACAACTATGGTTCTTTTTCGTCCTGATATTTCTTTTATTTTATAGTTCACAGGGGACATTTTATCGACTATCTCATAAGGGCCTGCAACACCTTTACTAAATTTCCCCCCTCTCTTGTTGTTGGGCTGCTGTTCTAGAAGCATGAGGTTTCCGGGCTTTAGCTCCTTGTACTTTCTTATCTTATTTGCATAAGCTCTGGCTTCCTGTGAGCTATTCTGACTGGCTTTTGCCACACGGTCATATGCAACCCTATTCTCATAAATCAGGTTGTTAAGATACTCGTCTATGTCAAGGAAGCCAGAACTAGCTCTCGACTCTTTAAAGTCATGAGGGAAAGGGCGCTCAAACTCATTGTGGAAGCCTGCTTTATAGCAGACTGTAGCGCTGTTCTACACGCAAAGAAGGTGTATGAGAGGAAGTTGTCCCAATCAGTTAACTGACCATCTGCAAGCTTAGATTAAGGTTTGCTTCAGAGTTCGATTCATTCTCTCACACATCCCATTCCCTTGAGGATGGTAGGGAGTAGTGAACAGTTTCTGTATTTTCAGTAATTTATACAACTGAAGCATGACTTCAGCTGTGAAATTTGTTCCCTTATCAGTGAGAAAGGTTTGGGGGGCTCTGTCTCTTGAAATTATCAACTCAAAGAATTTGTTTGCCACTGTTTGGGCAGTGTGGTCTCTCATAGCAGTGGCCTCGGGAAATCTAGACAAAGTGTAAATCACCACTAGTCATCACAATTCAGGAGCGGTGGGCCGGTGCATTGTCTTGCTGTAGATACAGGTCTCCTACAGGGGTGCTGTAGGTGCAGAAATGGGTACACATGATCTGACAGTAGGTCCTGTATCGTTCTCCAGTGAGGGACAATAGTAGATATACCAGGGGACCCATTTCATCCCACGTAAACAGTCTCCATACGAGGATACCTCCACCACCGGCCTGAACTGTACCCTGCTGCTGGCAGGAGGGATCTATCGCTTCATGCACTTGGCAGTGCACTTGTACCTTGCCATCGACGTGTACCTCGACTCAATCAGTCCAGTCGACCTTTTTCCATGCGTCAAGGGTCCAATGGCGGTGTTCCTGTACCCATGCTAATCGTGCCTTGTGACATGTGGTGAGCACAGGTACCCTAGTCGGGCAGTGGCTTCTGTGCTTCTGTACCCCATAGCTAGGAGATGGTTCTGGATGGTGTGGCTGCTCACACGTCGTCATTGTCCAGCATTGAATTGGCAAGTGATCTGCAGCACTGTTACCATCCAAGCTAGCCGACGGCATCCCCCTGTCATCAATACATTGTACATCATGTCTGTTTTCCCTGGTGGCTGTGGTTTTACCTGATTCCATGTACTAACGGTACACTCTTGACACGGTGGCCTGTGAAAAGCCCAGTGCTTGCACGACTTCGGAGATGGAGTGCCCCATATGTCTGGCTCCAACTATCTGGCTGCGATCCCATATTTTTTCACAGAACTCTCATATCCATGCTTTTTTCCCCTTTCCTTTAGTATTACATAGTGATCAGCATTCATTTTACGCAAATTATGGACTCTACAACCATGTTATAAATAATTATTTTAATTTCCCAATGTTTCGACCTTCATATTAAGGTCATCTGGAGTGCACACACACACATATATACAGAAACAAGCTAAATTACATTTCACATAGTATGATGAAGAGACAATGATTTAATCAATGGTTATTCTACTGGCCTGACCTCTAGTAAAAATAAAATCAAATTACAATAAGTAAATGATATAAAATAAATTTCATTTATTTTATTTCATTAATTCAATTATTTCATTAATTTATTTCACTACATCAAAGCTATATTCTGTTTAAGACAACATCAGAGAAACATTCTTTCATATGGATAGTTTTGTTACAGTAAAAATTATGTCCTAATTTAACATGACAATTATTATATTAGATTTAGGATCCTGGATTATTTATGGTCCTATTTATAATTAACTCTTAGGGAGAAAGGTTAAGTGGGTAGAATATGTGCCTTCCATATGCTTGGGATTTTTAGCCCAACATTATTATAGATTAGGGCGATTGATAAGAATCTCACAGGCCTTCTTAAATATACATTCATACCATGTTTTGATGTGATGTAAACAAATCTGTTTTTTCCAGTCAATTCTATGTAAAGTGTTCAGGGCATGACCAGAAACACCAGCTTGACCATAGTTATTATATTTGATGTGTCATTTATGTTCCTTTTTTTCTGATAGGAATTGTGCACCCTGTTTCCCCTATATATAGGGCAAATTATAGGTGCAGTGTGATATATTCCAGGGTGGGCCAGCAGAGGGAGTGGATCCTTGGATGAGTTGAGTAAGTTCTTTAATTTTGCAGGAGGTTTAAAGGTGGCTTTAAGTTTGTATTTGTGTAGTATTCTGTTTATTTTGTCTGATATCCCTTTAATGTATGGAACGGTTACAGTTCTATTGTAGTCTTGTTTATTTTTGTTTTTAAGTGAGGTCTTGTACAGAATTTTGTTGATAGTATTTTGGCTGTAACCACTTTTTAGGAAGGTACTGCTGATAACTTTTAAATTCAACTCAAAGCCCTGTTTTTCAGCATATTAATGACACTTAGTTTTTGTGTTGGGTGGTGGTGGTAGGAGTGTTTGTGTATGACTTATGATTTAGAAGAACACAAGTCATACATCTGCCAACCACGACTATGGTGAGTCAGGCCTGGCTTACCATGTCTTGGATACAACCCATAGGATCTCTTGGAAAAAAATTACCATGCTCCATCACAGAAAAAAGGGAGACTATTGAAAAAAAATTCAAAAAAGAGAGACTATTTGTAGAATCTGCAGCAGCTCTCAGAAATCAACCAAATCTAATTAAATATGGTTGCATTAAACTTCTGAAGATTTGGGAAATATTAATCATCAGAGATCCCACCACCTACAATCGCCCATAGAGGCTGCACCACCACCTAGATAGGACTTTAGAGTCACCCATGTGGTTAGCTTAGTACTGTGTGGTATTTGTGTATAGGTTACTTTAATTTTTTGTAATCCCTGAAAATGTCTCAGTGATGTAGACAAAATATAGGAAGTACTAAATCTGTTTTAATCCTTCCAGAGTGCTGTATACAGTCCATTAAGCCTCCAACATGACTAATTTCTCGTTTATTCCATATAAATTCACCGTATAACTATTATTTTTCAGGAAATTACAACATATACTGAATATGAATTATAATATTGGAAGTTTATTTTGCATTTGGTTAGACTATAATAAATTTAGTTTAATCCTTTGTCCAAGTGTAGGCAAACAAAGTTTGCGCCTGAAGATATTTTCAGCTGCAAACTTTGTTTGCCTACACTTGGATAAAGGACTAAACTAAATTTATTATAGTCTAACCAAGTGCAAAATAAACTTCCAACATCTTTCTCCAAATCCAGAGTAATTTAATAATAAGGTGGTACACCTTGTGGCAACTTGTATAGGTAAATATGACCTCTTCATTGCTTCTGCCTTGGTGTCACCGGGTCTGAAAAAGATGGCGGCTCGCATAGTAGTCTTGCATGATGGTTGTTGTTGTTGTGAAGAATGTTTTTTTTTTTGATTTCAGTGGTGATTAGCGAGTTTTAGATATTGTGAATCTGCTTTGTTTGCGGAATAGAAGGTAAGAATTTAACTTTTGATACAATTTTCTGGCCCTAGCCCGTTCTATTCGCCATCATACCTATCCGAAATATATCTTAACATTTCGTACACAAGAATGGAGAATGTAAACGATATCAAGGACGCCATTCAACAGCTAAACAAAGATATGTCACTTGACATTCTCAAATTCATCCTTAAGAAATTTGATACAGATTATCCTGGTTGCTTGAATCTCTTCACTCAAGTAAATGACACTGAAGATGATGATTTGGGCATAGAAGAGGACATTACACCTGTTCTACCTACAAAGATTCCCCGACAGTTCGATTGTTCTCATGAGGAACAATCTAATAAAAAACGAAGAACATCGGGAGGTGAATTGGAAGATAATGTAACAACTCAACAAAATCAGATCTCCCAAGACAGAAAAGAAAAGGTCCCTCCATTTATCCTTCGAGATAAAGACAAATGGACCTCAGTCTCAAGATCCCTAGGAGAACGTAGTATCAATTTTTCCTGGGCAAAAAATACTGAAGAGGGTGTAAAGATCCACTGTCACTGATTATCGCTTGATGACGAAAATGTTTGACAACTCAAAACTGCCCTTCCACACCTTTGCGCTAGCAAGCGAGAAGAACTTAAAGGTAGTTCTAAGAGGAGTGGCTGAAGGCATCACAACTGATGAGATCACAGCTGACCTCATCAATCAAGGACTGACTCCAACCAAAGTCAGTAGAATGTTGAGGTCAGATAAAACACCAATGCCACTGGTGTTGGTGGAAATCTCCAACACACAAAAAAGCATCTATGAAGTAACAGACATCTGTAAGCTCAAAATCACAACCGAACCTCTAAGGAAGAAGGCATCGGCAGGGCAGTGCCACAGATGCCAGAGGTTTGGGCATGCCCAAAAACTGTGCAGAGCTGCATATAGATGCCTAAAATGCGGTGAGGGTCATCAAACCAACTCCTGCACCAAACCCAGGTCGACACACCTGCCTGTTGTGCCAACTGTAGAGGACCACATCCCTCTAATTACAAGGGTTGCCTTTTCCATCCAAAAAACCGTGGATCATTAAGAAGTAACCACGCTTCTCCAAGAAATGACACAATGCACATGCAAGCAGTTCGCCCTCCAGATCATATTACCTCACATTCGACAACACAGGAAGGCCCTCGACCCTCAACCATGTCCAAATCATATGCAGAAGCGTTAAAAACCCAGACTTCACCATCGCAAGAGCGAACAAGCTCTAATCTCACATCAGTTTTATCCTCGTCACTTGCAACAATGCTGCATGAATTCAGCAAAGCAAGCACCTCACCATCCTCCAGAAAAAGATTCTACCTAGAAACCCAATCCATATTAACAGCTCTCTATAATGTTTAAAAAATTTAAACCAAATTCTCTCATGATAACAGCATGGAATGCCAATGGCTTAACAAACAAAATTTTCGAGCTGCAAGAATTTGCAAAAAGATACAATCCAGACATAATCTTGATCAGTGAATCCCACCTCAGACCATCAAACAACCCAAAACTAAGAGGTTATATTTTATACAGGACAGACAGACTTAAATCTAGTGGAGGCAGAACAGCTATTTTTATCAAAAATTATTTAAGCCACAACTCGCTGACCAACCCCCAAACTCTAAACCTTGAGGTGACAGGTGTGGAAGTGCACACTAGTAACGCTGGCAAACTCAAAATCTATGCAGCGTACAATCCTCCCAGTATTCCACTATTGACAGCAGACTTAGACTCCATCCTCGGCTCCACAGACTCCATAATTATAGCTGGAGACCTTAACTCCAAACATACGGCCTGGCTCAGTTCGTCAATCAACACCAAAGGCCGTACCTTATACAACTACACATTACTCAACTCATCAATAGTAGCTGGACCCACTGAGCCCACCCACTACAGCCCATCAGGAAGTTCTGATGTATTAGACATAGTTATCCTCAGAAACATCAAATATCAATACCAGCTGGAGACAGTAGAAGAGCTTAACTCAGATCATAATCCCATCCTACTCAGGTTAGGACTTCAAGACCAGCTCTCTCCCCATCATTCTTTCATACCATGGGACAAGCTCTCCAAGGTTCTTCCAATCCACATCGGTCCTCCCCCTGTCATTCGTAAAAAAGAAGAAATAGATCATGCTGTAAACAATTTAACTAGGCAAATCAATACAGCAATAGCATCAGTCACTCAAACCACTGTCTTTCACGCTCCTAACTGGATCCCAGAAGAGATAATGGACCAGATTAGAGCCAAAAACAAGGCCAGAAAGCGATATCACAACACCAGAGCCATGCAGGACAAAGCAACCTTAAACACTTTGAACAGACAGGTTCGAGAAGCCCTCCAGGTCCACAGGAACTCCAAATGGGAAACCAAACTGAAGGAAATCAACCCAGAAGATAACTCCATGTGGAAGTTTGTAAATTCTCTTCGTACCAAAAGACAACCACTTCCCCCTTTAAAGACCAATCTTGGAGTTGCACACACAGATGAAGAAAAAGTAGAAGCCCTAATTGACAATCTGGAAAATCAATGCAGCCCATCTTATGCAAACTTAAATATCAATCTTATTTACAAAGTTCATCGTAAAGTTAGATATGCACTAAGTCAGCCTAAGGATGATTCAGAAACCATCACCCCCACATCTCCAACAGAAATAATAAATATCATTTCCCATCTGAAGAATAAAAAGGCCCCCGGCCCGGACGGCATTACCAATAGAATAATAAAGCTACTCCCACGGAAAGCCATAATTCATCTAGTTAATATTACCAATTCCATTTTTAGATTCCAGTACTTTCCCACAGATTGGAAAATCGCAGACATTATACCTCTGAAAAAACCTGGTAATAACCCACAACTTCCCCAAAGCTACAGGCCCATCAGTCTTCTTTCCTGTCTTGGCAAAGTAATAGAAAAGGTCATCCTATCAAGACTACAATCAGCAGTGGACCAACAGAAAATAATCCCAAATGAGCAATTTGGGTTTCGCAAAGCTCACAACACGGTGCAACAAATTCGCCGACTAACAGAACATATCACTCATGGTTTTAACTGGCACCTTCACACTGCTGCTGTGTTTTTGGATGTTGCCAAGGCCTTTGATAAGGTCTGGCATCAAGGCCTTATCTTCAAACTAATTGAAAACAATATCCCAATTAAACTTGTGAAACTCATATATTCATATATCAATGAAAGATACATGCAAGTAAAACTCAACGGAATTGTTTCTTCAAGGCGCGAAATTCTAGCGGGAGTACCTCAAGGTTCTCTTCTGGCCCCAATACTTTTCACAACTTACATGGCAGATATTCCTCTCAATCCAAGAACAACTACTACGGCCCTTTATGCCGACGACACCGCTATTCTAGCTAGATCACTCAGCCCTCGCCTAGCAATCACTAGACTCCAAGGAAGTATCAATGAGCTAGCAAACTGGTTCACCAACTGGAGGATTCAAGTGAACCCCCTCAAAAGCTCAGCCATAATGTTTTCAAGAAGAAAGATCTGCAACAAAGAAGATATCCTGCTCTCTGGCCAAAAGATCCCATGGCATTCAGAGACCAAATATCTTGGGGTATTGATGGACAAGAAACTCCTTTTCAACAAACACATCAATCTGATTTGCTCCAAATCTTCTAAAGTCATAGCTCAGCTCTACCCATTGATCAACCGCAAGAGCAAATTGAACCTACATAATAAATTGCTTCTTTACTGGATGGTAATACGTCCAGTCATCACCTACGCCTCACCAGCATGGAGTCACACTTCAAGATCAAACATTTCAAAATTACAGAGAATCCAAAACAAATGCCTTAGGATGATCCTGGATGCACCGTGGTTCATAAGAAATTCACCGAGAAACCGGCACTCCATACATCTCCTCCCTTCTTCGTGATCTTGCAGAAAAATTCTTCGTGAAGTCAAGTTCACATTCAAACCCACTAATCATGCAAGCTGTCAATTACAATGAGACTGATTACTACAAACACAAAAGACCGAAGGCTATTCTTCTCTCAACCGATCATAGCTAACACTACTGCCCTCAGAGGGCGAGCTTAATTGCTCACAAATCTCCCATTCCCAAATAACTCTCATTACAGATAAAGGGGAATAAGAAAAGCACTTGTGCTTCACCCATCCTGTCAGTAACGTCAATGGTCCTTGGTGTCACCACTTCTGGGTCTGCCTCCCACCGACGAGACCTCAATAAAGGTCGAAACCGGTCTGGGTAGTAGCCCCCTCCCTTAATGCATAGCATTATACATATCCGCAAGGATATGTGCTTTGCATTATGGGAGATACTAAGACAAGGAGAGATGAGTGCTTGGTCTACTTTGCTACGAGTTGCCAACGAATGTACCACCTTGCCTCAATCCTGAAGATATTTTCAGGTGCAAACTTTGTTTGCCTACAGTTGGATAAAGGATTAAACTAAATTTATTATAACGAATTAAAATATTTTAATTAACACTTCTGATATATACTGAATATTATAATTAATATTCAGTATACATTGTAATTTCCTGAAAAAGAACAGTTATGAATAGCCAGTGTATTAATCTTTCTAACAGAATTTCCATATAAATTTTGCTTTGCTTTCTCTGTTGTCTACTTCAATATTTCATTTGCCATCCTCACTAAAATTTGCTATGCCTATATAGCTGAAATATTTTACTTGTTCAATAGGTTCTCCTTTCAGGATGCAGTTGATATTTTCAGTGTTCTTTTCTATTTTCATAGATTTTTCTTTTTATTGCTCATTATCCTACCAAATTTGTTACATCAATTATTCAGTTTATTTAAGGAATCCTGCAAGTGTGTACTGAATTGATTTAAATGTATAGTATAATCTGCCCAAAGTTAAGTGCTGAAATTAACATCTCCAATTTTAATATAGGCCTAATATCACTTTCCTTCATAATGTAACTCATATAAATAACGAGTTAAGAGTGGAAGTGTGTGCTTATCTTTACCTGATTTTACATCATACTGCCTTCTCGTACCTTATTCAGTTCTGACTGTTAAGTTGCCACTCAGTTAGAGCTATTTGTTGCTTGATAATGTCCCTTTAACCATATATGGTATATTGTAGTGTTTTGAATATTTTTTCTCTTGACACTTTGTGATATGTCTTTTGCAGATATACTAAAGTTAAATTCAGATCCTTGTTAATTTCCCATGATATATGAACTTTTTGTCATGAAGTGAAAGTCTGATCCTGACAACCCTTGTTTAGTCTGAACCCATCTTATTCACTTCTAAGTTTACTTTCAGCAATTTTTCTTAACTTCTTTTCAAATATATTTACATAAATATTTCTTGGAATACATTATAGAAATTCCACTGTAAATTTCACATTTAGTTTTAATTTCCTAGAATAGATGGGTACTCTGCAAACTCTGCTCTAGTTACCTGAATTCTGACTAGAATGTTCAATTCCAGGTACTGCCATTGTAAAAATTTTATATATCCATATTTGATAATTTAGGGTTTGAGGGTCTGATATCATCAGCTCCTGCTGCCTTTCCACATTTTAGGATTTAGGATTTTAATAAAGTTTTCTTCCTCAAGTATTAGTATGTACTCTTGTTAGTATTCCTCTTGAATAATTTCTGCCACAGCTCTCTCTCTCTCTCTCTGCTTGCTTCATTCATCAGACTTTCAAAGTCATTATTTATTGCTTCAGAATATATTTAACTTCAGTTTTCATGATACCTGTATCATCTCTAATTTCTTTAATAGTACTACTGTTTTCTCAATTTTTATGCTTTTCAATAACCTCTGCAATGTTTACAACCTTCTTGATATTTATCTTTTATATCTTACCAAAGCCATTCCATTACTTTTATTTAGCTATTTTTTACACAGTACTTAGCTTTCTTACATTTTTCTCATTCTTCTCTCAAGAACACATGCAAATTTACTTGCTAGGAACTTATGATATACATGCTTCTTTCACATAACCGCCACTTTGAGTCAGAACTACTTGAGTTCAGTTCTGGTTTTTGTATTCCTGCAGAGAGACCACTTGCCTCTCAGGCTGAATCAGCCAATGCTTTCTTCAGTTTACCACAAAGTCTCCAAAAGTTGATATTCTTCTTCTCAAACTTTTATTTTTTTCCTGAATAATATTTGTACATTTTATTCTAATTCACTTAAGAAAGCCGACTGATCTTTCTTTTTAAAAGTCAAAGTTTCATAATATTTTTATTTTCAGCATGATATAATAATTTCCTCCTGCTTCAAAACTATGCACACTTTCTAATTTATATTCTCAGTATACTCTCATCTCCCAAACCAGCATGAAAATATTGTTATTGACAGGAACATAGTCGGTGGGACTTGTTTTATTATGTGAATGGAGAAACTAGAGAAATTCATATGGAGAAACTTGACTTTTCTCCATGTAAATTTATCACATCTTTGACAGTGTTAGTAATGAGTAGTCCATGTCCTGAGCAGAAATCTAGCACTATTTTTAGTTCTGATCTTTTCTCCAGATTTTTCATAATATATTTATATATTCATGCCTTTTCTTTGTCAGCTGTCTTCTGTAGTGAATTGAAAAATTCCTGCACCTCTTCCTTATTAGAATCTTCTGAGGGATCATAGACACAAATCAGTTTCATTGCTCAATTCCTCAATTTGAAATTTGCCTACAGCACTCTACTTGAAATTATTTGCCAATCAGTATGTTTATTTTTGTATTTAGTATTGGATACTATACTACTCCATTTCCCTGATCATTGTTGCATGAATACAACATTATGTATTTGTTATCTTATTCACTATAAAGTAGTCAATGAGTTTATAAAGAGGTATGATAGAAATTGTGTAAAAAAAAAAATGGATGGTAAGGGTGGGTCTACTGCAATCAGCAATTCTACTCTGCATCCTCAAGGTAATAAAATTTCTAAATTTAAAAATGTACTAAAATTCACTATTATATGTTGCTGATGGCAAGAAACTTGGTTATGAGATGAAGTTCATCTTTTCATTTGGCTTGTCTGTCCAGGAACCAGAAGTGACAGACCTGTCTGATTATGACTTATGATATACTAAATGGTACTACATTGTTAACAATTCACTCTCTAACTGTGACATTTACATTGGCATGGTTTCATTGTACCCATGTTGCCTCAGCTTCAAACACTTTGCTCTGCTAACTGTAATGCCACTTTTACATTTTTGGTGTATTTCATGATTTTTTCTTCCTATTCCATGCAAAGTATAGCTTCTCTGTGTGTGTGTGTGCTATTTCTTACTACCTTTTGTAAAATCTCACCACCATTCCAGAGATACTGATTTTTTTTTTTTTTTTGCTGAAATGCTTACAAAAAAGTTTGTGAATGTGTTTCATTTTTCGTTTGAATTGAACCATTTTTAGAATAAACATGCTAAAATTATGTATTGAAAAGCTTCATTCTGGTGGGGTGCAGTTGGGTTATTGTGGAATGATAAGAACTGTTTATTGTGGCAGAATTAAGGGAAAAAGCCTATGTCTAGGATATATAAGCCAAAACCAGTAAGTTTAAAAATGTTTTAAATAAAAAAGATTTTATTATATTTTAATAATAAAATAATATTATTATTATTATTACGGAACACCTCTAGGGAGTCCAAAGACTCATTGAGGGAGGGCACCTGCTGTACAACTCTCCATCTCCACCACTCACAATCCAACAACCTTGATCATCTACACCAACACCATCCACCGCCAACCACCACCACTTGTATTTTCACAGACAATCACAACCATCCAAGCCTATGCCAGGATTTGAACCCACAGACTTTTGGCTGGAGACCCACTCCTGGTAATTTTATAAAGGTAACACTGGTTGATAGAGGTCTTTTAATGGTGTAACTGTCTTAGACATTAGTGCCGTTCTCACAACCCTGTGGAAATATCGACAGTCAAAAATTAAACTGTGAACTGTTAAATTTCTGACATCTCTATAATTCATTGGATACGTTTGTGGTCAGTAGTTTGTTGTTAATTAGCACTTGATTGTTACTGTTAGAAAAAAGACTTTTCTTTTTTATTTCATTTCATCACAATTTGAAACGATTTGAAAGGAACAATAATATCATTATATTATTGGACGATTCATCGGAAAAATTTGCTATGACAGAATGATACAGCGCATTTGTCAAAATACCTTCTAGATTGAATTGCCCTGATAACCAATGAGATTACTGTAAAAAAAATGCGAGGTGAAATGCACCGTTTTCTTATGTACAACTGTTTCCTTACTTGTTAAACTAATATTAATTCCCCATATTAATGAAGCCTTAATTACGGGCCTTTTTATTGTCCGTTGTCGCTTTTAGTTATATTTTTATATGTATTTCCGAAATTAGTGGGGACAGTGTTTTGTAACGAAGAGTCTGTTTTAGAGTAGTAAAACATTCTTATATTAAAAGAAAAGTGAATCACTGGCTTAACTATGCAAAGTATAGTAGTAATAATATACCTTAAACAAATTGAAAGAGGCACAAAAGAAGTATTTGATTTAGAATGACGGGTATTTCTTGTGATATATCTTAGGTAATACACTGGTGCTCAAAAGCTAAGGATGAACTACATTTTTTCCTGTATATGAAAAACATTTTCATGATTACAGCCAAATCTGGACATAAATTTATTGCCAGCATACTAATGAATTATATTGCACAAAAAATGTGTTATAAATTTTGTACAAATTGTAATACATCTTTAGGAAAAATTCAAATTTCCTAAGGATGTAGTTAAGGAATTATTATTATTACATGGCACCTCCAAGGAGTCCAAAGACTCATCGAAAGAGGGTACCTACTTTACAACTCTAAGGCTTCACCACTCAATCCACCAACTACAGTGAACCGCAAACTACCATCATCATCTACACCAGTGGTTCCCAACCTTTTTCCACTTGCGTACACCCTTTAAATCCATTTCTCTAAATTGTACCCCTTGTTTTTAAAATAGCTGTTTTTAAATACCGACACTTTTGTTCATTACCTATCTTAATGTAAAATAGTTCATTTTACTTGTTTTTCTGCCATTACTGGTTATTTTTTGTGTTCCCCTGAATGGCCTAGCACGTACCCCCAGAGGTACATGCACCACCAATTGGTAACCAGTGGTCTACACCACATATGGGCAACCCGTGGCCCAGATCTGGCCTCTCTACTTCTTTTGCTCCAGCTCTAATCTATTTCAGCGAAGTTTGTCTGATTCATGGTGGGAGAAAACATGGTGTGGTCTACTAACTCTCATTAAGTTGACGTCATATGACTTACGCAAAACACACTGTTTTCTCCAACCAAGATGTCAGGAATAATAATAATAAAAGGTCTCTTTCTCACTTTGACTAGTAGTGTGTGAACATGTTACAACGTGTCAGTTCGGTACTTGCTTTGGTGTTGTGCTTTTGTTCAGTGCCTGCGTTGATGTTGTGTTCTGTTCAGTGCCTGCAGTGTAGAAGACAGTTTTGTGTGACAGTTCTGAATATTGCTTATAAATTTGGGACAATGTCAGGGGTTATTGCAAAAAAAAGAAAAGTAGATGCAGAGAATCGTCAATTTCAAGACAACTGGACGGAGGATTATTATTTTATTTTGAATAAAGGTTTGCCTGTATGTTTGCTGTGCAATGAATCCGTATCCGTCAACAAAGAATACAACTTGAAGAGACACTTTACTTCGAGACATGCGGATCACCCAAAAATTGATGGGCAACACGAAAAGATGAAATACAGAAGTTGAAGAAGAACTTGGATACCCAGCAACAAATGTTCAAGAAGCAAAGAATGCAGCACCACAGCATTGTCAAAGCTAGCTTTGTGGTAAGCGAAAAAATCTCTAAGCATTCTAATTCATTTGGTGAAGGAGAATTTATCAAAGAATGTCTGCTGGATGTTGCAAGTATAATATGTCCTGAAAAGAAAAAAGACTTTGAGAATATTCATTTGTTGAGACGTACTGTTATCCGACGGAAATAGAAATTATGGCTGATGATATCAAAAAAGTTTAAAAGAGAAGATTGCTAGATTGGAAGCATTTTCAATTGCTTTGGATGACAGCACAGATGCCTCTGATACAGCACAACTAGCAATATTTATTCGAGGAGTTGATGCGGATTTCAACATCACAGAAGAATTATTGGTGCTTCGGCCGTTAAAAGGAACAACTACTGGCGCAGATATATTTGAAACAGTCGACACAGTCTTCAAGAGATTTGGGCTTAAATGGAGTTCACTCTCTGGCATATACACTGATGGAGCCCCTGCAATGGTTGGTGCACAGAAGGGATTTATTGGAATAGTTCGTGAAGAGCAATAGAACTACAGATCCATCCAGAAAATTTAACAAATTTTCACTGCATTATCCACCAACAAAATCTGTGTGCAAAATCGATTAAATTCACAAATGTTATGGAAGTTGTAGTAGCCGATATTAACTTTATTAAGTCACGTGCACTTAATCACCGCCAATTTAAGGAGTATTTGGCAGACCTATTTTCGGATTATGAAGATGTGTCTTATTGTGAAGTGAGGTGGTTGAGTAAAGGTAAAATGTTAAAACGATTTTATGATCTGAGACAAGACATTGCAGATTTTATGGACATAAAAGGAAACACAATTAACCAAGTAAAAGATGATGAGTGGATGTGTGATTTAGCATTCCTTGTAGATGTCACCGGATACCTAAACGAACTGATTCTTAATTGCAAAAACAAGGACAATTGGTTCATGAACTGCATGGACATGATTTCCAACAATCTTAATAAATTAAGATTGTTGGAAAGTCAGATAAGAGCTAAAAATTGTTATCATTTTCCTACTCATCAAATCATAAAAATATTCCTTATAATATGGAGATGAACTGAAGGCACTAATAGAGCAATTTGATACAAGGTTTGCCGACTTCAAACACAAAGACTCCGCATTCGCTGTATTTGCTCGTCCGATGGATTCTGATGTAAATAATGTGCCAGAAAACTTACAGATGGAACTTATTGAGCTTCAAGCGGATTTAGTGCTAAAATCACAATTTAAAAAATTGCTTTGACGGAGTTCTATAAATTTTATTTGGTGGAAGATAAATATACAAATTTACGTGCCTTTTCAAGAAAAATAATTTGTCTTTTCGGCAGCACATATATGTGTGAACAATTTTTTCGAGGATGAAATACAATAAATCAAAAATTCGGACAAGAATAACAGACGACCTCGAAAATTCTATGCGATTATCCTTAAGTAATATTAATCAATATTGATAGTCTCGTAGTTGAAGTACAAGGCCAATCTTCACATTAAATTGCTATGTCTTTCATTATATTATAAAATTTATGTTGAGCTTTATACCGAAGCATTATATTATAAATAAATGAAATACGAAGTAGCAACTTGTTTTAATTCATTTAATATTAATTTATTTTATTTAATAATTTGGTGCGGCCCTTGACTCGGAGACAGAATGATAATTTGGTCCCCAAACTAGGAAAGGTTGCCCATGCCTGGTCTACACCAATACCATTTACTCAATACCAACCAGTGTGCTTACAGAAAACTATGCGAGGAAAACTAACCCATTCCTCTTTCAGAGCAACGTGGGGAGCATGCCACTCAATTCCATTAATACCCTCAGTCTCCAGAAGTATCTCAACTACTCGTGTACGATGTTGTTATTGGCATTGTCATCCATCAAAATAAAGTCTTCGCCCACAGCACCACGGAACAATAAAATATCACGTTAAAAAACTTCATTGCAATATCGTTTGCCAGTCATAGTCCCTTTTTCTAGCACTCGTAGCTTGATGTTGCCATTAAACATAATGCCTCCCAACACCATGACCCTAGCACTCTCGCGATGGTAGCAGTACCACTTTCACGTCATATCAAATGTCATCTAGAATCGGAAAAAAAAAAGACTAAAACGACTCATCTGTAAAGAGTACATTAGCCCATTGGTGTCGTGTCCAATTTTTATGAAACAACACTACTGAAAGTGTGTTCTACGATGAGATGTGGATAAAGGAATGAAGAATTGGGCATATAGGTCTGCTTGTCACAGACGTCTTGCCACAGTATGTCTAGATATTCACGTACCTGTGCTTGAATGGAGCTGACCTGCTGAGGTGCTTCGATTATGCTTTTGTTGTCATTACCAAAAAACCTGTCTTGATGCTTCGTATAATCTAGTGCAGTTGTGACTAGCATGACAAGGAAGGCAAAATCAGATTATGAGAAGAATCTAGCCAAGCAGGGCAAAGGAAATCCCAAAAATGTCTTTCGTTATGTGGCAAGTAAGAAGAATGACTATGGAGCAAGGACGACCTCTTAGTAAATGTCTGGAATACATTCCATTGGTTTGAAATGCTGCCCAGAGCCTGGATATGATATTTTAAACTCGGCAGTATCGGTTATTCTGCTGCCGCCTTCAAACTTTCCAATAATTCTTCCCCTCATGTAATCATCTTGATCAGGAGTCTTCAACCGTTCAGACGGTGCGGGCTGCATTAAAAATTTCAATGAAGCCCGCGGATCAAAGACTTACCAAATTGTAAGTCTTTGATCTTACAATTCTAAATACTGCAGTATTTAGAATTGTAAGATGCTTTCCAGATTCACAATGATCGCTGTGCATTTGATACTTTACATAACATTCTATAAAAATAAACTCAGCTTTAAGACCGTAGGTAGGAGTCGGGTTCATGATAAGTAAATACAATCAATACTTGAAAAAATATAATTTAATGAAGAAAACATTCATTTTTTTACAATATCAATGGGCAACTTCGCAATGTTTTTCCTTGACCAGCTTGTCGATGTTGGCATCAGTGTTGTGTTGGAAGTCGCTATGCGCAGAGTATTCTTGAGATGTTTGTCTGCAATCAGAGTTCTTGTCTTGGACTTCATATGCTTCATTCTGGAGAAGAACTGCGCACATCTTCAAAGCATGCCAGCAAAGATTAGGGAATGCATCCTCAGAAATGTAGTCTTTGTAAAATGTAAGCAAAGGCACATTGAATAATTTTTCTCTCAAAGAAGTTGTTTTGGAGTTCAAGCAGCTTCATTTGTACTGAGTCTGGCATTTCGGCAGCATTGACACTAAATGGCATTGAAAATAAATCTAAAGAAGACTTGGTTACGAATATCACTAAATCTCTCTTTGAACTCGCTTCGCAACACGGCTAATTTTGTAGCGTATTCATTAAGAGACGAACAGTTGGACTCAGCGAGAAGCTGAAAATGAGCAGGTATTTTCTTGCGAGTTGTGCCTCCCAAAGTTGGAGCTTGGCCACAAGCTCTGATGTGATCAAACAGAGTGTGCACCAGTTGATCTTTGGATTGTAGCCGCGTATTTAGTTCAGTCATATGCAACGAGATGTCGGTCAGAAAGGCAAAGTCTGCCATCCACTTCGGATCGTTGAATTCCGCAATCGGCTTCCCCTTGGTTTGCATGAACTGCTATATTTCGCTCCTTAAGTCAAAGACTCTTTTAAGAATCTTCCCTCTGCTTAACCAACGCACTTCACTATAATAAACCACATCGCCGTGATAGCTTCGCACTTTTGGAACAAAAACTCTTGGAATTGACGATTATTCAATCCTCTTTCCCTAATAATGTTGACGACAGTCAAAATAACTTTCATGACATTCTCAAATCCAATAGTTTTCGTGCACAAATTCTCCTGGTGGATTAAACAGTTGTAATGGACAAAATATTTTCCTTCTAGTTCCAATTCTTTCCGTAGCAGCGCAAGAAATCCTTCGTTCTTTCCCACAATAGCAGGGCACCATTAGTTACCATACCCTCGAGATTGGTTAAGCTGAGGTCGAAACGTTCAAGAATATCAGTGCCTTTCGTCATTCCCTTCATCTGTCACATTGAATGGTTGATCAATGCCACGGACAAAGATAGCCAGTTGTGCTGTATCCTTCACATCTGTGCTCTCATCTAAAGCAAGTGAATATGACGTAATTTCTGACGACGTTTTTTTAAAAAAGTTCCTTCAATGTAATTGGCAAGTTTTTCGACACGTCGTGCTACAGTTACCCCAGAGAAACTCGTTTTTTTAAATACTTCCTTATTATTTGGGCACAGAATATGTGTTCAAATGAGCGATGAGACGCTCTTTCACAAACTCGCCGTCCAAGAAGGCTTTTGATTTTTTTAGCAATTTTTTCAGCTATTACATAACTTACTTTGACGCACGCTTCGTTCTCTTCCAATTTCGATCATTGGACACATGCTTTGTCTCATAGTGTCATTTTATATTGTATTCTTTTGATACTGACACTGACGACAGTTTAAAGCCGCCCTTGAAGGTGATCGAAATTGGACGCATGCTTTGTCTCATAGTGTCGTTTTATATTGTATTCCTTTGATACTGACACTGACTCACGACAATTTAAACACACTGACTTATCGTCGATCGGCACAAAAAAGTACAAATTGTCCACTTTTCATTAAAAAGCCGACAAGAATCACTTGATTTACACTTTTTAACCGTAGACGCCATAGTGATGGAAGGTGAACTCAAAAATTGATCCAAAATGGCCGTGTAACAGATATTATCCTGTATATGTCTCGCAAATGGGAACAGTCTGGCAATATAAAACCACAGTAGGCTATGGCTGTCACAACGAACCTGTGTGCGCTTATATACACAAATATCACACTGTTCACGACTGACTGAACTGTGGATGAGATCCTATTGTATTTATATGAAAATAACGAAGTATTGAGAACCTTCGAGATGTATCTGGAAGGCACTAGACAGCGCACTCGAATGAACTACTGCTTCAGCCATCTACCTGCAACTTTAGTACTAGTACTTAAGTACCGCTTGGCGCTGGTAGATGGCTGAAGAAGCATGTCTATTTAATATTTATTTTTATAGGATTTTATCTAAGATATCAAATGCACAGCGTTCCTTGTGAATCTGGAAAGCATCTTACAATTCTAAATACCACAGTATAGCTTAGTGGCCCTCGGGCTTCATTGAAAGTAATTTTTATTTAATCGCGTTTTAATGTTAAGTGTTTTTTTTTTTTTCCAAAATGGCTGGTGGGCCACGGCAAAGAGCTCCGCGGGCCATGCGTTGAAGACCCCTGATCTAGATAGTGTATTTGAGACATTGCAAGATATCTCAGTTTGCAACTTTACTCCTTCACGAAAACAGCTTCCTTTAAATACAGTTCGCTTAGCTCAGCCTTTTATCCTGTTGAGTGATACTACATGACCTTATTGCGCGCGATTCGAAAATTTGAATGTGTACCCACATTCTACTCATAATCGTTAGTTCTACAAATTGCTAAAAAAGGCAAAATTCAGATTACGAGAAGAATCTAGCCAAACAGGCCAAAGGAAATGCCAGCAAAGGTTGGTCGATTGGTAGAGCCTCTGCTACTGATGCCTCACACAAAAAGTTAAACAAGTTTGAGTGCGGTTAGTAGTTGGAAGGAGAACAATCGTTCGATGCTGTTGGCACACTCTCCCTCGATGAGTCTTCTGGAGGTGTTACATACTTTCTTTCATTATGTGGCAAGTAAGAGGAAGAATTACTATGGAAGATTAACCTTAATGACTTATGATGGTCATGAGGAGACAAATGCGGATAAAATAGTCGAGTTACCGAGTGACCACTTTGCGAGGTTACATCATAGTTTTCACTAATGTGGAAACAACGGATGAATTGGGGGGTTCTTAAGTTAGTGCAGAATCTCAATATAAATACAGCTGTGGGATTAGATGGGATATCAGGTAAGGTTTTGCAGAAATGGGCAAAGAAACTGGCAAAGATTTTTACTAGGCCCTTTAAGTCTCGGCTCTGGTAGAGGAGCTCTCTCTCCACTTCCAAGGAAGTAGAAAGAAAGCAAAATGATTCCCTTGCATAAGGGAGGTTCTAAGACTACAGCAAATTATAGACCAATCAGTATCTCAGGCATGGTGGTAAATGTACTAGAAAAATTGGTAAAAAAAAGATAATTCAAAAATGGGTAGATAAAAATATGATACTGCATAAGGGTCAACGTGGCTTTGTGATAGGTCGATCAAGCCACAGTAATTTACAAACTTTTTATAATAGAATAAGAGCTGAGTTGGATAAAGGAAATGACTACATGATGATTTTGCAAAGGCATTTGACAGAATACTATACTACATGGAACTCTGTTATGCAAATTAGAACAAATAGCGATGGATATGACACTGGTCAAGTGCATAGGAGGGTGGCTGCTGGACGATATCAAAAAGTGGTGTATATATATATATTGAGGGGCAGCATTGGCAAAAACAGGTGACTAGTGTGTGCCACCAAGTTCAGTTCTGGGACAATACCTGTTTAATGTTTACATAAATGATATAGGAAATAACCTGAAAGGAAATATTCATTTGCTTGCTGATGATGCGAAATTAGGTAGAGTAATGGTTCATCAAGGCGATGTGGAAAGATGATTTAAATAGGATGTCAGTTTAATCTGGAGAAATGTAAACTTATGCATTTCGGGAGAAATAGATTATAAGCCGTATATCATATTGATGATACTGTACTCCAGGAAATTATGAAGCTAGAGATTTATGGGTGGTAGTAGACAGAGTTAAAGTTCAGAGGACATATTGCTAAGGTAGCCCATAAGATTACTTGACTATTGAAGAACACGTTAACAAGAAGGGATAAGGAGGTTATTCCTCTTTATAAAGCCCTGATACGTCCACATGTTGATTATTGTTCTCAAGTCTGGTCAGCTGGGTTTCTTGGGATGAAGCAGTGGAGAGGATTCAGAGGCTAGTGACCAAGATGGTGACTGGTCTGTGGAATGTTCCCTATGAGGATAAATTGAAAATGTGTGGAATGCAGAAGTTGGTTAATAGGAGATAAAGAGGGGATATGATAGAAACATTTAAGTTGCTTATAGGGTTTTATAGGATAGATGTAGGGGAAATGTTTCAGGACTTGGCGAGAGGGACGAGAAGAAGATGGTCATCCCTGTAAGTTGAATCAAGGTGTGGTAAGTAGGGATATAAGGACCAGATTTTTTGCTTGGAGTGATGAGTGGAATGGATTGCCAGAGTCAGTTGTGAGTGCTTTGTCTGTTGAGTGCAAGGAGAGGTATGAGAGATTGGCTCTCCTAGGAGGAGTCTTCCATCTCCATGGCAATGCCTGTATAATAATAATATTCAGAAATAGTGTTCATGCTTTGGTTTTGGACACCAGTGTAACTTGCTTGAATAGTTGTGGATTCAAAAACTTTGCTTTCTTCCCATGTAAGGAAGCTTTGCCTTCTTGCAGGGCTTTTAGTAACAGTGCATTGTTCTTTGCATTCAGTAATTATTTTTATTATTACTACACACATCTCGCCGTCCACCGGTACTGTTTATTTCTACCACTCCACTGCTACTAACATCTGTCCCATCCACCACCAACAGTAGTACAAGTAACCCTCGTATAACGCGAATGTTAGGTTCCATAGAAATACCGCATTATATAAATAGCGTTATGCGAGACTCAGATCACATAGAAAAAGTAGGGTAAGGTTCCAAAATGTTTTTTTTATTTTATTTTTTAATTATATATATTAAAAAAAACATTTTGGAACCTTATTGACACCCAACAAAAATATATTTTTATTTAATCAGGTAATTCATGTAAGTTAAGAAAACACATTATGAAACAAATACATAGTATAAACTTATAAAATTAAAAATTGTATTGCACAAATATTTTAGGCAAAATAAAATAAAGTGCATACTTTAATCGTCATCACTGTCTTCAAAAATAACATTTCGTAAATGTTCTTTATTTACGAGTGGCCAGACGACGTCATCACTTGAAATCTCTTTCAGAATCAAGGTGTGGTTAGCAGGGATATAAGGACTAGATTTTTTGCCTGGAGTGATGAGTGGAATTGATTGCCAGAGTCGGTTGTGAGTGCTTTGTCTGTTGAGTGCAAGGAGAGGTATGATAGATTGGCTCTCCCAGGAGGAGTCTTCCATCTCCATGGTAATGCCTGTAACGAAGACAATTGAATTGTCTTTGTTTACTGTAAACAATTGACGTACATGCGTGCTGAAGGAAATTTATATCAGGGGAAATATCAGGGTATTTCCCCTGATATAAATTCGCTACTTATAACTACATGCGCAATACGGATAGACGCAAATTTAACGAAGATAAAATTTGATTTTTAAGTTGTGCAGCGAAAAATATATGAAAAGATAACGGGTTACTACAATTTGCAGACCGCGTTGTATCGAAACCGCGTTGAACAAGGATTACTACAATTTGTAGATCGTGTTATATCGGAACCACGTTATACGAGGTTACCTGTATTTTTGTCTATAAATTGCGTGTGTTATCGGTTGTATGAGACCGGCTAACCTGCCGTCTATTGAAAAAACTCGTATATCGATCTCCTCACGACGAGAATCTTTCCTAATCGAAGGGTGAAATGTTCCGTTGTTCAAATTGCGCTATGCAGGTGATTATCGTGTTTCCCATATTTTGTAAAGAGCATAGTCGCTATGTAAATAAATACGTATATACTGTATCTGATTATTTCGTAAATATTTGCTATCTCGAAGATATTTTGTTCAGAGATTATTTTAATTTCTCCTAGCTTAATAACTTTTAAACTTTTTCGTTTATTCCCAAAGACAGACAGACGAACATCGAGAACATCTCCTTCAGTTAAAATACGATCTGTGGATCGTATGATACCTTGAATGTGGTGGAAGGACTAATATTTTAAAAATAGAACACTCGACTACCCCACACGTCTCTTCAAGGAATGCCATAGTTGGCGTCCGAGCTGTGTTCGGATTTCGAGATGCAATTCACTTTCCATACGATCTTCCTTTAGTAAAGAGATTTTTTAATGAAAATACTTAAACACTGTTTTAAATAATATATGTGATATCTTTATTTAACACATTCTATAGCTTACAACCAATTATTTGGGACATATTACAGGCAGTTGTGTTTCTTTTGTTTGAACACACACAAAGGGTGACCATAATTAAACTTCCCCTATTCAGAGCCCTATGTAACTTGATCTGATAACCCGAATTTGGTAATATTCAGGTTGTCAAATTTGGTAGGGAGGCTAATCAAGACATGAAAAGGATTCTGCGAAAAAGAAAAAGTTCGACAAATTGCCGATAGGAGGTATATGGCTCTGTGCAATGTAAAAAAAAAAGCATTAAAATAGACACAAATAACAGCGACTAAACTGAAATGAAAGATTACCTTTATGTATTGCACTTATGATAACACAGCAATAAAAAACATTTAATATCAATTTAATTTAGTAGAGCCTCCGTAGCTCAGTCAGTATAGAAGAAACCCTTTGGTTGGAAAGATCTGGGTTCGATTCCCATCAATAACGTGATGAATCTTTATATGGTCTCTTTCGACTTAAGGTCAGTTAGCCGGGGTCATAT